>NC_092823.1:5479166-5795000 GCF_023375885.2 Dermacentor andersoni
CACAAGCCTACACTCCAACATCCAGTCCCGATGATGAGGAAGTAGATCAGTTTTATGAAGATGTTGAATTAATGATAAGAAAAGTGCAAACTCAATATACTGTAGTTATGGGCGACTTCAATGCTAAAGTGGGGAAAAAGCAGGCTGGTGAACAAGCAATTGGCAACTACGGCGTCGATTCTAGGAACGCTAGAGGAGAGATGGCTGGTAGAATTCACAGAAAGGAATAAGCTTCGAATAATGAACACCTTTTTCAGGAAGCGTAGCAACAGAAAGTGGACCTAGAAAAGCCCTAATGGTGAAACAAGAAATGAAATTGACTTCATACTTTCTGCTGATCCCAGCATAGTGCAGGATGTAGAAGTGATAGGTAGGGTAAAGTGCAGTGATCATAGGTTAGCGAGGGCTAGGATTCACCTCAATTTGAAGAGAGAAAGAGCAAAATTGTTCAATAAGAAACAGGTAAATCTAGAGGCAGTAAGGGTAAAAGTAGACAAATTCAGGCTGGTTCTTGCAAACAAATATGCAGCCTTAGAATTTCGATGATGATGATGATGATGACATGGAGCTAATGAATGAAACCGTAACTAGGTTGGCTTCAGAGGCAGCAATTGAAGTGGGAGGCAAGGCACCAAAGCAACCAATAGGCAAGCTCTCCCAAGTAATAAAGGACCTAATAAAGAAACGACAAAAAATGAAAGTGTCCAAATCAAGATATAGATAGAATTCGTGGAACTGTCAAAACTGATCAACAAGGTGAAAATAAGTGATAATCGAAACTATAACGTGAGAAAGACTGAAGAAGCCATGAAAAATGGAAGCAGCCTGAAATCAGTGAGAAACTTGGCATAGACAAACCAAGGTGTATGCACTGAAAGATAAACAGGGTAATACCATCAGCAATCTCGAAGATATAGTAAAAGCAGCAGAAGAATTCTATATTGAACTGTACAGTACCCAGAGGAGTCTGGATACCTCAATTAGAAACAGTAATGAAGAGGATACAGAAACTCCTATAACTAGCGATGAGGTCAAAAGGGCCTTGCAAGACATAAAACGAGGAAGAGCGGCAAGAGAAGATAGAATAACAGTTGATTTAATCAAAGATGGAGGAGACATAATGCTTGGAAAACTAGCGGCTCATTATATGAAGTATCTATTGGCTGCAAGGGTCCCAGAAAACTGGAAGAATGCAAACATTATACTAATCCACAAAAAAGGGAGACGGTAAAGAATTGAAAAATTGTAGGCCCATCAGCTTACTCCCAGTATTATATAAAATATTTGCCAAAATAATCTCCAATAGAATGAGGGCAACACTGGACTTTAGTCAACCAAGGAAACAGGCTGGCTTCAGAAAGGGATATCTTACAATAGATCACATCCGTGTCATTAATCAGGTTATCGAGAAATCCACAGAGTGTAATAAGCCTCTCTATATGGCTTTCATACATTACGAAAAGGCATTTGATTCAGTATAGATAGAGCAGTCATAGCGGCATTACGTAATCAAGGAGCACAGAATGCTTACGTAAATACCTTGGAAAATATCTACAGAGGTTCTACAGCTACCTTAATTCTACACAAGAAAAGCAGGAAGATACCTACAAAGAAAGGGGTCAGACAGGGCGACACAATCTCTCCAATGCTATTCACAGCGTGCTTAGAAGTATTCAAGCTATTAAACTGGTAAGGCTTAGGAGTAAAGATTGATGGCAAATATTTCAGCAACCTTCGGTTTGCAATGACACTGTTCTATTCAGCAACAATGGAAACGAGTTACAACAAATGATTGAGGACCTTAACAGAGAGAGTGTAAGAGTGGGGTTGAAGATTAATATGCAGAAGACAAAGACAATGATAAATAGCCGGGCAAGGGAACAAGATTTCAGGATCGCCAATCGGCCTCTAGAGTCTGTGAAGGAGTACGTTTACCCAGGTCAATTAATCACAGGGAACCCTGATCATGAGAAGGAAATTCACAGAAGAATAAAAATGGGTTGCATCAAATATGGCAGACTGCCAGCTGCTGACTGGAAGCTTACCATTATCATTGAAAAGGAAGGTGTACAATCAGTGCATTTTAATAGGGCTGACATATGGAGCAGAGATTTGGAGACTGACAAAGAAGCTTGAGAACAAGTTAAGGACAGCGCAAAGAGCGATGGAACGAAGATTGCTAGGCATAACGTTAAGAGACAGAAAGGGAGTGGTTTGGATCAGAGAGCGAACGGGTATAGACAATATTCTCATTGACATCAAGAGGAAAAAATGGAGCTGGGCAGGTCATGTAATGCACCGGTTAGATAACCGTTGGATAATTAGGGTTACAGAATGGGTACCAAGAGAAGGGAAGCGCAGTAGAGGACGACAGAAGACTAGGTGGATCGATGAAATTAGGAAATTGACGAGCGCTCGTTGGAATCGATTGGCACACAACAGGGGTAATTTGAAATCGCAGGGAGAGGCCATCATCCTGCAGTGGACATAGAACTGGCTGCTGCTGCTGATAATATCAAGGTTCAACTGTATGTCTATTTTCGTTTGTCTCATTTGGATCATGTCTTAGGCAAGTTTACTTAACTTTCGATTTTACTAAACAAGGTATGAATGGCTTCTGTGCGATTCAAGAAATTCAGTAAGACTAACCCTTATTCTCTTTCTACCCTAGAACAAGAGTTGCATGAAAGTTGACATAGGAAGAGTGTTTTTCTGGAAGCTTTTTTTATTTTTATTTTAAGCCTCGCAGCTTTTGTTCTACGGTATTCTGTGTGGATGCGCGCTTATAGCAACACCATGACAGTGACCACATTCAGAATTGACTGCGTAAAAGCATTATTTGTAAAGCAGCCCATTGGCAATCATTTCCGGAACGCTGCAGTATGCCGATATTTCTATCGTAGTGAATCCACTTTTTTGCACTCGCACTTATTTGGAACTTCAGGCACTCTTCGCCTAGTCCAAATAACTTCTTGACAACTACAACGCAAAAAGACACAAGGCCCTTGTCGAGAACTTGCATCATGTGTTGCTCAACTCCTACTGGTGCTACATTTCATACTTTGCAGATGATGCTTCAGAAGCTATGCAAGTAGCAGTCATAGGCCAGTTTACGTGTTTTGCAGTGCAGCTGTGTTTCATCCGCACAATTTTGTTGTAATAACTAGGTAGGTCACATAATACAACTCGAGAACAGGTTGTTACATCAACACACATATAATCTTGTGCACTTTTGCTTCCAGTATGCAACATAGTACTATGGTTTGGTTGCAGGCCCAAGCGCTTCACTACAGCCTCGCATCTAATATCTTCGCATTTGTCATGCCTTTTGTATAATAATTATGTCGTATTTTCAAACATAAAACTACGAGACCTAATGTGACATAAAATTATGTGACATATACCTATACCTTTCTTTAATGTATGGTACACTATATATTTTATTTGATTGCCTGGAGTGAGAGAAGTACTTGTAGCCTTGAAGCGTTGCCTGCTACTTGTGAAACTGAGTACAATGAAGTCTCGATATAACAACTTCAGGGGACTGCAGCAAATTGTTCATTATTCTGAAAGAAAGCATTTCGCACCTCAACCCATCAGCTTATCGGTTCTCATCATAGGAGCTATCCACGAAAATGCCGCAGCTGGCTCAAAGCCCGTGCTGTTGCTATTTTCCAGATTCCGCCGCCACACACCACTGTATATAGAGTGGCACAGGCAAAAGGGATGCTGAGGCCAAGAAAACCACCGACAGAAAAACAAGCTCCATGTTGCCTATAAGTGTGTTATGTTACTTTTTGTTTGTTTGTTTTTCACATTACAGTAGGACCTCATTAAACTGTACCCGCTTAAACAGTAGTTTCGTTTTAAAACTAGTAAAGTCAAATCCCCGACTCAGCGGCCATTGAACATAATGTGGTTTATATCCATATAAACCGTACTAGCTTATTGCATACGCATTGGTTAAAACGTAGCGGTTCCACTTTTCGTCGTGCAAACATGGCGGTGCATCGTCTTTATCAGGCGGCCCAGCAGAACAACAAGCCTCAGAGATTGAAACAACGGCCTGCAAGCACCCTAGGCATTTGCGCTTGAAGCCACATCAACATCAACATCACTTCGACGCCGTGCCAGAGAGCGTTGTGGCACCGTGCTAGCAAGGACTCGCGTTATGCCAAAGCTCGGATAAAAAAGACGCCGGGTGCTCAGCATAGAAGAAAAATTAGACATTGTGCTATCGAACATGACACGAAGAAGTCGGCGCCAGCACACGACAGGGATCTGCTGTTGACTACGGTGTGTGGCATTTGGAATGCGAAGAAGTTGCTCGGCAGCGCTGCTGCGGCAGCGAAGAGATGTCGGCTACGAGGTTCCACTTTTCGCAATCGTTGCCTCTGTTGTTGCCGAAGTGTCGACTAGCGACAGTGACGAGGACGACACGGAAAGTGACAGCACGGGCAATTCAGGGCCGACAGCGGCAGAAGCTGCGTGCTACGTCAGCTTCATGAATGCAATTGTCGCGACAAGAACAGGGTCGCGATAATGTAACTCTATTCCAAACAAAAAGTATTCCAAACTACGGCACCCGGCAATGAAAAAGGTGCCCCGGGACTTCTGCAGCACTACTGTGCGCGTGCACGGAGAATACGTAATGCCAACGAGGAATCTGCCATGCGAGTGTTTGCCGAGAAGAGAGGGCTGGCTGAAAAGCTGGCACGCAGCTTCAGTAAGTTTGAGGCCGCTGTCGTCGTGATAGGCCGTCGCGGCATCAAACAAAAATAACACTTTTGTCACGCAAAGTGAATAAATACTGCATGTTTTTTCCCCTTTCATCGCACTCTCTCCGAGTTCTGTTTTCGACAATAAATGGGCGATCTCATGCTATTTCGGTTAAACAGTACTACCGTTTAGTACATACTTTTTCCAAGCTCTGGCCAATACGGTTTAACGAGGTTTCACTGTACAGTTGCCGACTGATTTTCCGGGCTCCAAAAATTCGGACATGCCAAATTATTTGGTCAGCTTCGCGGCACCGCCATTCTCCCCATATACCATTAACAACTGCCAAAAGTTCGGACACCTTGCAACCTCTCGTCGGATTTTTCGGACACTCCTTGAGCCAACTTGATCGAGAGCACCATACACCGACTCTGACCGGTGCATGGTTCGACTTGGTGAACGCCATTTTTGTGTTGAACGGAGCCTCCTTGCTGCCCCACGAAGTGGCGCTACTGGAAATCCCGCTCATCATCATCATTTCTGCCTGGTTCGATAGAGTGGCTCTACAGCAGTTCCAGTTTCAGCTTAGTAAGCCATGTCAAGACAATCCAGCAGCTGATTTGTTTCTTCACGCACGACGCTGCGAGCAGGCCACGTTTTTCGTTTGTGCGACTGGTGTCGGCACGGTGGTGCTTGCTTTGTGCGCTGTGTCGAGGTTTAGGTGATCCAGCGCGGCATACGGAAACATCGCGTCAAGTGTCTAATGGCGCCGACAGTGCCCGCGCAGATTGCGCTGGGGAATGCCGGCAAGTAGGTGCCAGGAGGCCTAAGATTTGTCGCCTTCCGAGTGCTCCCTACTGACGTGGAAAACGTTCTGCCAAGACCTACGCAGTGGTTGCATTGCGATTCCGGACACAGTCTCATTTGACAGTTTCACAGGTGCTGAAACTGCTGTACTGACATGCACAGAACTCGATGACGGTGAGATCGTTAGTCAGTTTTCTGCTGCACCGCCAGATGATGACTCTGAGTTGGAAGACGACGCACCATGTCCTATGCTGCCACAGCATGCGGAGCATGTACAAGCAGTGACTGCTTTCAGCCGCCTATAGTGACCGTATGACCCTCACAGAGATTCAGGCTTATCTGATTGTGCGTAAACGGAACAGTGTGCAACGGCGCATTCACGATTTCTTCAAGCCTACTGCCAAGCCCGAATAAGTGCGTGGAAATAAAGGATTTCATTTTTTTTTCTTAATCTGCTTTTTCGGACGCCTGTTTATTCGGACATTTCCGCAGTCCCCGTGAGGTCCGAATAAACGGTCGGCGACTGAATTTGCCGTGGACCCCGAAACTGTCTCGCTCGAGGTGGACATCTGGAGCCGTATTCTGTAACACTTCGGTTTCCGAAGAATTCACTTTGGAAGCGGCGATTAGCCGCTGCATGGGTGACGCCATCACCTCGGCACGCGCACGCATATTACGAAGGCGTCAGGCACATGTCAATCATGCAGAAACCGAATACATTGTCTGCCAAGACGCAAAGTGGCGCGAGGTGCTTCGGTTTGATCCAAAGGCGCCGAGGTGCCGTGCGCACGGGCGAGACCAGCGTTCAGGGCAAAATGGCAGTGATCGTGATACCTGTGGTGCCTGTGTTAGTTCTGTACAAAAAATACATCATTTGAGACGTCAAGACATTCAACTGGTATAATAGTGTAAATGTAGATTATTGGTGGTTTATAAGTAATAAGGAACAATTTAAACCCCTCAAAATAAATTTGATGAGAGAGAATACCGATAGGGATATATAGGGCTACATAGAAAATGCACGAAGAAGCTTACAGTAGGAGTAGGCCAACCGAATTTTGGGGATTGGCTAACTTAAAATTTCGAGGTGGGCCAACTAAATTTAGGGTTGGGCCAACTTAAATTTGGGGCATGGCTGACTTGAAATTTGGACATGGGCCAACTTGAAATTTGGACGTGGGCCAACTTAGATATGGGGGTATGCTTACGCATACTTAGACAACTCCAGTGTAATTTCTGCACGTCATGTTAAGGTACAACATGTCACCTAGTGGCATAAATGGGTCATCTGCGCTAAACAAAATATGCTAAATCACCTACCACTAGTATGTCACACACCCATTTCATAATGAACATGAATCTTATCAATAACATCAAGAAATTATTTTCCATTTACCAAGAAGCATTCATAATTTGCTATATTTTTGCTTGGTTTGTGATGCTCACTTCCAGAAAAAACCTGCGTGCCAATTGGCCTCTGTTTTTTCTCTTCTCATTAAGTCAGCGGACTGCCCAATTGTGATGTCACCGCCAAAGTGAATTCTTCGAAAATCGAATCATTAGAGAATATGGCTTGTGAACTATTCCAAAGTGCAAGCATGTGTAAATGTCGCCGTCTGGAAAGTGCAACCATGTGACATCTCCGTGAGTACGGAGATTACATTTCTCCACGCGCATAGCTGGTATGGTGACAGAAAGAAGCGGGAAAGAAAAGAAGAGATGCACCTCCACTGCTAGGTGACACTGGTCTGGGAGGAGCATGCACTTGCAAAACCTGATGTCCATTAAAGAAGAAGAAGAAAAAAAAAAAAGTCCCCTTGGGATGCTTTTTTCCTTTGGCGCCATCTTGGGTTTTGCGAAAACCACGCACCATGGCATCCATTTTCTATGCTTTCTCATCTGCAAGCCTACTGTTGCCCCTGCCATGAAGGATGCATGAAAAGCTAAGTCTATTTCAGAATATTAGTTCGTAGTACTGAGGTGTTGTTAACATGACACTGAATCTGAATAAGGCTGTTATTCTAAAGTTCATAGTACTGAAATATTTTTACATTGAAGCTATAAGCAGTCAGCAGGGGATTTCTGAAAAGTTTGTTAATCTGAAAACTTTATTAATACAGTGTACCTAGTAAAGAGGTTTCACTGTATACAGTTAGCTATGCATGAACCTTGCGGTGAAGCGAAAATAGGCATATCATCTAAAATTTGTACATTCAGTTGACACTCATACAACGGACTGTAATAATCCAGCAAAATAAGTCCGTTAGATCCAAGGTCTGTTCCATACAAAATTAGGACCGCAGTGTGTTATGAAATGGCAGAACTTCACATATACAGTAAAAGCTCGTTAATTCACTACTTGTTAATTCGAAATTTAGAATAATTCGAATTAGTCGCCGCGGTCCGTCCAACAATGTATTGAAAGCAATATGTAACACATCCCGCTTATTCACACTGAAATCTGCACCGCCACCAATAATTCGAACTCTGCATCATCGTGGATGGGGAGAGTGCTAGTGTGCGGGAGCACGCTGGCGTTGCCGCGCGGGTCGCGCAGATTTGCTTTTTCGGTCAGCGTCAAGGACGATAACATCGTCGCCGCGCGCTGTGTTCTTTGTGTACAAGCGTGCGAGGGTGAGTCGGCGAATGCGGCTCAATCTCGGGTGTGCAAGAGGGGAAGGTGGGGCAGAGCGTGCCCTCTCTTGTTGCGCGCGAGGCAGGGGGGTGAGGCGAGGGAGGGACGGGAGGACGATCTTCGGCGGCTGCTGCTTACGGCGCGACCATGCGGGTGCCGCATCTTGAAAGCGATCTGCGACGTGGCCAAAGTGCGCGCCCGCGTGGGCCTCATCTTTAAAGCGATCTGCTTTCTACGTTTTGTTCGCATTGAAGCAAGAGCTGTACGAATGTCAATTCGCTCGCTGCTACTGCTGCGTGTCCTCACTCCAGCGTTTTTCAGCGAGTTTTCGCGGTCGTCGAGCGAGATGCGTTCATGCTTACCTGTGCGCGCGTGACACAGAGTTTGTTAATTTATTTAGTAAGCGAATGCTTACAAGGTTATACGTCTGATAAAACTATTATCCTTACTTCGTATAGCTATCTACTAATTTTCTATCGCAATCGATGCTTCACTTCTCGCGCGAGCCTGCGACATTTTTTTTTTTCTCCGCCCCAGTCAGCGCGACGAACACGCGGATGGAGCAAGAACCATCTCAACATCGGGCGCGTCGAACCGTGCTGGCCGCGTCCGGTTACATTGGCTGCGCCAGCGCTTCGAAGTATAGACGTTGTTCACGTCGTGACGTAGCGTGTGCGCGCGTGCTCACGCCACGTCAGACTATATACGCGCATTAACCGAGCGATTTCTTTCTGACTTTCATTAGTTCGAATTTTGTATAATTCGAATTTTCATAGCATCCCCGCGGAATTCAAATTAATGAGCTTTTACTGTACTGCTGTCCAGTGTTTGATCATTGGAATCCTGAGGCAATTGCAACAACTATAAAGATCAAAATTAAAATAAATGAATAGATAAAGAGATTTACAGGGTAGTCGGCATCGCCATAGCCATGATGTTCTGTATATAGTCCACAGGTGATAACATAGTTGACGCATGCCATATGCTGTATGTGCAAATGAAAGCTTGTGAGGGTGAGCTAAAAATGGCCGCTCAGGAAGTGGGGGGCGTTCTACTCCAATAGCCGTGCGGGCCCTATCTTGAAAGCGATCAGCAATGGAGACAGAGTGCGCCAACTGTTGACAGCTTCGTATGCGCTGTGGTCTCGCCTCTTAGTTCACGATGAAGCAAAGGCAGCACGAAGGTCAATTTGCTCGCTGCTGCTGCCACGCTTCTTCACTCGAGTGTTTTGACAGCGAGGTTCTGTGGTCGTCGAGTGAGATGTGTTCATGTTTGCTTGTGTATGCGTGACACCATGCTTATCAATTTAGTTAGTAAGCAAATGTTTACAAGTTTATATGGCTGACAAAGCTACTATCCTTATCTCATACAGCTGTCCACTAATTTGCTATCGCCAATGATGCTTCGCTGCAAAACTGCCAATTTTTTCTGCAAAATGATGTGATGACAAATAAGTGGTCTCAAAACGATACATTTTGCAGTCACTGGCGGTTGTTTTTGGAGCGGTGTATGCTACGCCTTCAAAATGTAATGGGTAAGGCCTAGCGGCACTATCGACCATTGTGCGCTGAGCTCTGCCTTGGCACTTGCTAAGCATCAAGCCAACAGAGTTCCGCAGCCGTTAGCGTGGTCGTCCCAAAAACTCTCCATTAGCTGTCATGGCGTTGCACGGCACATGGTTGTGGGACACTTGCCGCTAGTGTGTTTATTCCTAAAGAGAAAGTGTGTGAATGTACACATATCCACAAGTGACCGGAAATAGTTGCGTGCAGTGCACTGCTTCACGCACGCATCATTGCAGCCATGTATGTACGTAGTATATGCATCACCTATAATAAATTTTGTTTGTTGTAGCCGATAGTCTGTTACAGCTATGTCCATTAAAAGCACAACTTGTAGGAATACAGTGAAATGCCGTTAGAGCGAACCTCACACTAACAATTTTTTCAAATTAGCAAACTTTTCGAAAATCCCCTACCAAGTGCCTATTGGTTGAATGTAAAAATCTTTCACTACAATGAATTTCAGAATACAGTCGAACCAGACTATATCGAACCCGTTTACATCGAATTATTCTATACATCGAATAATTTCTGGACATGGTAAGTAACAATGAGTATATAAAGCAAAAATTATGCTTACATCGAACAAAAATAGCAGTGACACCCGATATATTGAACGTCAAGTGGCAGAACAGTGCTCCCAGAAGTTGCCTTTCTCTCGCAGTGGTGAGGAAACCCGGCAGCGTGGCTCCATCCAACCACTCTCCCTACCGTGACCGCGCTGCCTCGGGCAAACCGTCGACACCCCCTTGCAAAAAATGATCCTGGCCCACCCTGCAGCACATGCTCAGACAGCCAATCAGAGGCTCTTGTGCCCTCGTCATGCAAGATGGCGAAAGTTTGAGTTGTCTCGCTGCTTTTCTGGTTCATTGTTTGTGCGCCTTGTGGGCCACAGTGTTGCTGTGATGAAGTGGCAGAATTCGCCTTTCGTCGTGAAGCTCAAAATCATAAATTGAGTCAAACGCAGCGAGAAGTGGGATGTCCTTCCAGCATGAAAGATTCCGAGGAGCACTCTCAGCATGATCTTGAAGAATAAAGGGGAGATTAGGGCTAAAGTGGCCAAACTCCCGACCCGGTGCCCGTCGTGCCCGACACGTATGCACAGCCATGTATGAGTGGTTCATCCAAAATTGTTTCAGCCATGCCGGCTTCCGCGTGCTCGGTGATGACTGTAAATTCTGATGAATGCGACGCAGCCGTTGCCGGAGTTGCCGAAGTTTGGAGCGAGCTGTCAGAATTTCCGGAAGCTGTTGACGAATCAATGGTGGGCGAGTTTGTTAGTGCAAATGATGGTGTCGCGACCACGGGAGAACCCAAAAACGAAGACTACATTGCCGACGTCGTACCGAGCACAAGTGAAAATGGGCACAATGAGGAAAGCAACGGCAGTCCTTTGCCCACATCCTCTGAAGTGATTGGTGCGCTCGCACTAGTCCGGTGCTTCTGTGCAAATGCGGAAGGTTGCGGCCTCAGCTGCTCCGACTCCTTAGACAATGTGGGGAAATGCGTGCGTCGCAGGCAGCGAAATTGGCCAAGCAGAAGAAAATGCAGGACTATTTCATGCGAAACTAAGCTAGTTTCATCAATAAAGTGATTTTATAAATGGTGTGTGCTTTTATGACATCCAATTATTTAGCAGGCTTCTATCGAATTATGCTCTGTATCGAACTGATAGGCATCTTTTTGCGAGTTCGATATAGCCGGGTTCGACTGTACCAAATTTTTTAGAATAACGCATCGAATTTCATCGTCATCGTATTTTAATAACGCTTCCCAATAATGAATTTCGAACGTAAGAATCTGCTCGCAACGGCACAAACGACGACAAATGCTCCGTGTGTGCCACTACCATCCTCATCAGTATGCCTGCCTATATTTCTCTATGCTCCTGCCCTTTTTTAAACGCGTGTTTGCCCTACTGGCATTGCCTGCACTTGCAATCGCGCCTGGCCGGCCCTCGAAGTCTTTGTTCCGTCGACGAGGTAGCTCGGCACGTTTGTCAGAGGGCCGTTTTGCTTGCTTTAAACATTAGACATTCATTTCTACTTTCACAATGAGCTATGGAAGCAGCACAAAAAAGAAGCATAGGCAATTCTCTTTACAAGAAAGGGTGGATATTCTTTCTCAAGTGGACGCTGAAAAAAGCAAATCAACATTGCAAAGGTGTGGGGGATTGAACCATTTCTTCAAATAAATGTGCATTCATTTCTGAATACTCAGTGCTTCTTTCCGTGCTTTTACATGTTAACGCGTTCGCGGATGTGTTCCCAGCAAATGTAGGCGACTGCTTTTGTTGCATTTACGATTTTGCATGCGAATCAGATCTTTTTCAATATTAAGATTTTTCAAAACGAATGAATTTTAGCGTCCCTTGAGATTCGTTGTACTATCAAGATTTGACTGTAATATAGGCAGATCCACCTAAGTGAGAGGGTCTGTTATATCCAAAAGTATGTTGTATGCAGACATGTTGTAACACCATGGACTGTACATGCAAATTGCATAGAAGGAAAATGAACATATATTTGCTGCCTATTGTTTTATATTTGTTGCAAAAAGTCAGCGATGACCTTCTGTGCTTTCAATACCTCGAGCTTTTCGTTGCCTTCTGCATTTGAGACATTGCTGGCAAACATGACCAGTCGGGATTATCTAAGCTGTGCACTCAACGATAGAATGGCGGGTCGTGGCAACTGGTTCGCAATCCCAACCAATAGAGCTACTCTATCTGATAATGATCATGAACAGGGGTGGCTGAGAGTACCCTCAAAGCAACTCGAAAGCACTGTAGGTGCTTGTTTTTTTGCCAGCAGCTTGTTTGTTCATACAACGCATCAGTATCCAAGTGACCATGTGGCAGCTCGCCTGTTCATATCAGTCATCACAGCCCGGCACAGCAGTCACATTAACCAGAAATCTAACACAATGTAAGTATGGTATTTGGGCCTGGACTTTACGAAAACTTCTTATCACCCCAAAGTACATACCAGCCATGATCTATCGAAATTTTACAGTAATTGAAATATCACAATCCCGGTCCCAGCTGCGTCAGCTGAGCGAGTGTACAAGAATTATTCTTGCCTCAATGTAGTAAGAGTATGCCCGGTTGTCCTTGTCCCAGAGCAGCAGCCGCAGGTGGTTGAGGATGCAGGGGGCCCCCAGGCGGACCAGGATTCCCTGCTGTCCATCGATGGGGTGCCGTGTGAAGCCCCGTTCCATGTCGTATGTCTGGGTGTCCCCATCCAGAAGTGCAGAGCGCATCTCCCCCTGTAGTACCTGGGCTCCGTGCAGCTGGGTCGCCACATTCTCACCAGGCACTGCACAGGGAGGGTGCCCCACAAGGTTCGAGAGTGCAGGAGACGAAATTCTCTGTGCCCTCACTATAACTGCTCAGTCAGCACAAACAATATTCGAGTCCAAAAAGCAACCTGCCAACCTTAAAAGTAAGAAAATACCAAGTCTGAAGCGTAAAAAAATGCACAAGAACTTCGTGAAAAATATTACGATGGTTTTATTACTCAAGGTACTGACTGCTTATTCAAAAAGTTCGTGGACTTTGTTCTGCAGAGACATTCTGAACAATCGCAACAATAATGACCTGCACCGCACGCAAAACAGAAATGCCTATAAAGTTTAACCTAATCATGAAATAATCATATAAGAGTGGATGTAGTTTCAGTTGCTATTGCGCATTTGTTCTACAAGTGGGTAGTACTGCTGCAGAAAAGCCTGAATAATGAAGCAGTTCTGAAAAGTCTGGCTGTAAAAAAAAATTTGAGCAGCAACTGAATTTGTGTTCCTTTAAAGTCAGTTCTGCCCTAAACCAAACCCGAATGAAAAATGATAAACTTACTATTGTCCCTTAATCCATGTGTTCCCATTGCACCCTATACAGTCCAACCCACTTATAGTGATACTGGTTTTAACAATATATCAGATATAACAATGAGCAGCCAATACACCGTTAACTTTTGTATGTGTTAACCATCGATAACGGGTGGCCATTTTTGCTTTCCAATTTTCCGATTGTGAAAACTTCGCATCACGTTCAACAATCACTGCCTGAGGGGAAAGAGTGGACTGCTTAGAAAACAAAATGTAGTTCTCCTCCTTCATGTCCAATAGCGCAGTGTGTCCGTGAGCGACGTGGAAGGTCGCGAAAGCAGCGTTTCAAACAATCATTAGCGGGCTAACAATGCTCAATGGGCACGGTACGGAAAGAGTTAAAGCCAATAATATGGCATGGAACATTGTAGTAAGCGATTTATTAGACCCTCTAACACGCACACAAGCTTGCAGTGCAGCAGCTGGTCATTGTTACATCCAAGTATTATTAAACCAGTGTTTATTGTTAAATGCTATAGGTGGGTTCAACTAATTAAAATGTTTGGATGTATGTCCCTTCTTAATATTTTTGTGCAACCCGGTTATAACAATTATTGATTATAAGAATGAGATTTTCTTGATACTTGAATACTTTAAGTGGGTTCAACTGTATTCTGTTTCATACATAGCAGGCGATGTATGAAATCGATCTATTGGGGGCGAGCTCCACCACTGGAAAAGCTGGCGCCACCGTCGGCCTGACGTGGCATGACGGATCACATGGACACAGCAGCCATGTTGGCTGCTTCCTGTCCCACCTGTGCTGCGTTTCTGATTAAGTGGCAAGGCTCTCCCACCTTGGGTGTCTGCTTGAGAACACTTGAAAGCACTATAATAGGTACTGGCTGCCTTTAGAGACGTGCAGCATGGTAGGCTACTGCTCGGTGCTGCAGTGTCGGACGTACGCAAGGGAGCCCAGTGTCAGCCTTATTCACACGTAGCCGCAGGATATTGAGCTGCGTGGAGCTTGGCTCGCGAAACTTAGAACCGGCAGACAGCCATCGGTTGCAACTCGGTTATGCAGAAAGCACAGACGCGAGGAAGATTTCTAATATGGCATCGGGGCTGCGATGTTTGTTGAGTAGCACAAAGCACACACTCAGACGCTCGCCCGAGTGCTGCACGGCTAATGTCATGAAGTTTTGGTCTATGACCTTGTTGATGCTAGATACTGGCAAGGTCACAGTAATGGAAAAGGAACCACAAGAAGCACATAAAAAGAGGCATGACATACTCACGCTTCTGTAGCACCAAACAATGAAATTTACTGGATTAAATAAACGAACCAGCAGGTAATTGCTCACTGAGAAGACAGATAAACATACAGTGCGAGGCAAGTTCAGAAATAATGGTATTTAAATGTCCAAGACCTTATAAAAACATTCAATCATCGCGACGGGACATCCCAAGTCGCCCTGTGGTAGGTGTCGAAGTCCGTAGTTATAACGAAATTATTTTTGAACAGCTCTGATAGTTTCCACGCAACGCTGGTTGCTTGTCTGCTGTCAAATGCTCATATGCTGCGACCTAAAGCTCACGGCATGGTGCGAAAACGCGCTCACAGCGAAAGCAAAACATTGTGCGCGGACATGGCTGCAGGCACGCAGTCCGTCCCCGCAAACCCGTGCGATTGCTGCATTGAGAATTCATTCTATTATGTTCCATTTAGTTATAAAGACAACCCACTATAAAAACATATTTCACATGGTTTGCTCACAGCATTTGCCTATCTTTCATGCAAGATGCCAGTTCAAGAGACTCCATCATGGCGACCGCGCGCAGTGGCGTTCATTGTACGTATTCGGCAAAGAGATAGTGTCTGTAAATGATTATATGCTTTCAGTTTGCCCAAGATTATTATTTCGACAGCAAAAAACTTCCTTCGTTTGCGAGTACTCACAGAAATGTTCAGGAGAGCTGCTACGTGGTTTTTATTGAGCGCCGTAAGCGAAACCTGTGAGGAGCGCGCCGCGTGGTCCCTCATACTATGATGCAAGGGAGGCGCTTCCGACAGATGACGACTCCGTAAGTCCTCGCCCCCAATAAAGACTTTTGTCGCTGCTTGCATCGATGACCAATAAGATATAGCGCATTGAAATGAAAGATAATATGTGTGTGTGCGATCTAACTGAATGTAAAACTAAATTGTGTGCTTTTACATAATGAAACATAACACATATATTATATGTGAAAGGAACCAGATCTCAACCTATTTACCACCAAATGAATGGAGTGACATGTTTCTGCGACTGGCAGCCACAGCACGTTACTTGCACTCGCAACCAAAATACAGTATGTAGCCTGCTGGAAGCAGAAATATATAAAATATACAGTTAAAACCTTGATATAATAAAGCTGGTAAAATTGGCATTTTGCTTCATTATATCAAAATTTCGTTACATTGAAATTCAAACTTACCTGCCGTGGTTGCTCAGTGGTTATGCTGTTAGGCTGCTGAGCACGAGGTCGCGGGACCGAATCCCGGCCGCCGCGGCCGCATTTCGATGGGGGCGAAATGCGAGAGCACCCATGTACTTAGATTTAGGTGCACGTTAAAAAAACCCAAGTGGTCAAAATTTCCGGAGCCCTCCACTACAGGGTGCCTCATAATCAGAAAGTGGTTTTGGAATGTTAAACCCCATAATTTAATTTAATTTAAAATTCAAACTTTTGTGCAAATAAGTCATAGGTGGAGTAAAGCGCTCACACTGGGACAACGCTGTATCAAGAAGAAGGCCAGCATTGGGGAGCGAATGCTTTGTATGCCTCTTGCTTCAACAAGTTTCCCAAACTTGAAATTATGCAACCTCCAGTGCTAAATGTGCAGGAAGACAGTGCGCATATGATGCCACACTGTCTCGGCGTGCCCAGTCTTTGCACACCCGGCAGATTACTGCTGAAACAGGGTGCACAGACTGCGTACGCACTCAGTTACGCTGACAGCCATGCACTGCCACGGCCGCGCTAAAAAAGGAGATGCGCCCTAACCATTTATTGTCTCGGTATTTCTTCCAATGTGTATAAACACATTTTGTTATACTGAGATTCCAAATACATGGTATTCTTTCGACAAGAAGTTATAAAAAGGTAAATACTTTGTTATATCGAGAATTTTGTTATACTGTAGTTCAACAGCATGTGACTTGGCACAAACTAGTGCCAACACGTATCACTTACAATATATGAAGTAGTTATTTGTGGGAAATGCTGCAGATCAAGAACTGGTCTAAGAAACACACAAAGTGAGACTTCTCTATGATTGCAATATTTGCAGTTTCCACAGCGTTGGCTGCTATGTATGAAATAGAATACAAGCGACAGAAAAGACTTGGTGCTTCTACTTATGGCTGCTCATCAACAGAATGCACAATGCACTTAACTCTGCACTGAACGCATTGTCACACCATCTATGGCTTTGCAGCTTGTGTGCAGAAAGTAAATACTTTCATATTGTCACGAGTGGTGCTACACACCGGTAATTAGAGAAGACGAGCGCACAGCAAGACGACCATTTATTGAGGCAAACTTGTGCCCCACATAACCAAAAGCAACTAGCCCAATAGCAGACACGTGCAAGCATGGACAGCAATTGACAAAGAACGAGCAGCCCCTATCTGCAGGCAGTATTTAAAGGCTGTGAAGGAACGCGCGTAGAACTAACGTGAGGGATAGCGCGAGTTGCCCTGCCTGATACGATGGGCCCATCGTAGATACGAAGCTATCGCGGTAGGTTTGTGCGAGTGCTCACACGCGTTAACATCCATCATCCGAACGCCACCAGCAGAGATGCAAAGCCCAAAATACATGTGGCATTGCTCCCCTCCAAAAAAACATCGTCCCGATGTTGAAAATAAGCACATAGGTAAATAAGTACACAGCACTAGAGTTCCTGGTGAACACAAAGTTAGTAAAGAAAAAAGAAAAGGACTACGCTCGAAGTTTTCTAACGTGCGTAACACGGCTTCATGCACACAACATGAACAATTTCAGGCCGTGCGCGCCGTCGCTGAGAGTTCGTCAACCCGTCAGGAATGATCTTATAGTTCAATGCACTCACACGGCGGACAATCTTGTATGGGCCGAAATAACATCAAAGGAGCTTCTCGCTGAGGCCTCGTCGGCGAACTGGTGCCCATACCCAAACTAGCTCGCCAGCCGTGTATTCTTGATGGCGGTGTTGAAGGTTGTAGTGCCGGGCGTCAATTGCTTGCTGTCTTGCAGTTCATACTCAAGCGAGCTGCCGGGCCTCTTCGGCGCGCTGCGGAAACGTCGCCACGTCAGGATGTCAGACACCTTCATTCACATCAGGGAGCATGGTGTCGAGTGTCGTAATCACTTTCCGGCCGTAAACAAGAGCGAATGGCGTCAGCCCAGTTGTCTCCTGAATGGCAGTATTATATGCGAAGGTGACATAAGGGAGTACTTCATCCCATGTTTTATGTTCAATGTCAACGTACATTGACATCATGTCCGCCAAGATTTTATTTAGCCGTTCTGTGAGACCATTACCTTGCGGATGGTATGCGGTAGTTCTGCGGTGAGTAGTTTGGCTGTACCGCAAAATGGCCCGCATCAGGTCACTACAAAATGCTGTCTCCCTGTCAGTGATAATGGCCCTTGGCGCGCCGTGATGCAGGACGATATGACAAATAAAAAATCTGGCGGCTTCCTCAGCGGTGGCTCTTGAGAGTGCGCACGTTTCTGCGTAGCGTGTCAAGTAATCCGTCGCAACAATAATCCATTTGTTCCCAGCGGTGGACGCCGGGAAAGGCCCAAGAAAGTCCAATCCAACTTGCTGGAACGGTCTTGTCGAGGGTTTGATCGGTTGCAGGAATCAGGCAGGTTTCGTTGGGGGAGTCTTGCGGCGTTGACACTCCCTGCACGTACGGACGTAGTGCTTGACTTCTTCGGCAATACGCGGCCAGTAATAACATTCTCGAATCCGCGCGAGTGTTCGTGCAGAGCCGAGGTGTCCGGATGTTGCTTCATCATGAGACGCCAGCAAAATTTCTGGACGTAACGATGATGGTACAACAAAAACGTAGGCCTTCTTCGTAGGATCGAGGTTCTTTTTGGCTAGAACACCATTTCTCAAGTAGAATGCGGACACACTGCGCCTAAAGATTTGTGCTATGCTGTCACTTCGTCCTTCAAGGTATTCGATGAGGCCTCTAAGTCCAGGCTCAGCCCACTGTTGCGTGGCGAAATCGGAGGCGGTAGCCATGCCCAGAAAAGTTGAGTTGTCATCTGTACACGGTGGTGGTTGCTCGACGGGGGCTCGGGACAGACAGCCTGCGTCTGAATGCTTTCTTCAATTCTTGTAGACTATGGAGATATCGAACTCCTGCAGCCGCAAACTCCATCTTGCGAGGCGTCCGGAGGACGGGTCCTTCAGGTTTGCTAGCCAGCACAAAGCATGGTGATCGGTAACGACAGTAAAAGGTCGACCGCATACATATGGGCGAAATTTTGATGTTGCCCACACTATTGCCAGACATTCTTTTTCTGTTGTGGAATAGTTTGACTCTGCCTTCGATAAAGAACGACTGGCATAGGCGATTGTGTCCTCGTCCGTTCTGTCTCTGAACAAGAACAGTGCCGAGGCCGTAAATGCTGGCGTCGGTGTGGATTACAGTTTCCGCCTTGTCGTCGAATTGCGCCAAAATGGGTGGTGATTGGAGACGGCGCTGGAGCTCTCGAAACGCTTCCTCTTGTGGTGCATGCCATACAAACGGGACGTCCTCTTTCGTCAGGCGTGTCGGAGGCTCTGCGATCCGCGAGAAGCCTTTGACGAAACGTCTGTTGTAGGCGCAAAGTCCGAGAAACCTTCTGACGCTTTTCTTTTCATGGGGCTGTGGGAAGTGTCGCATGGCAGCTGTCTTCTCTCGGTCTGGTAAGACGCCTGCAGAGTTGACAACGTGGCCCAGGAATTTGAGCTGTTCATAGGCGAAGCGACATTTTTCAGGCTTGAGCGTAAGTCCGGAAGACTTGATAGCATGCAGTACCACCTCTAGCCTGCTAAGGTGTTCGTCGAAGGTAGAAGCGAATGCTATCACATCATCAAGACATACCAGACAAGTCTGCCATTTAAGTTCAGCCAACACGGTGTCCATTACACTTTGGAAGGTTGCAGGGGCAGCACACAGCCCAAATGGCATGACCTTGAACTGGTATAAGCCATCTGGTGTAATGAACGCAGTCTTTTCGCGATCCCTTTCGTCAACCTCCACCTGCCAATAGCCACTCTTTAGGTCCATGGACGAGAAGTATCTTGCATTGCAAAGGCGATCCAAGGCGTCGTCAATTCAAGGGAGCAGGTAGACGTCCTTCCTCGTGACCTTGTTGAGTCAGCGGTAATCGACACAGAGTCTTAGGGTGGTGTCTCATTTTTCTCACGAGCATGACAGGGGAAGCCCAGGGACTTTGAGAGGGTTCGATGATGTCATCATGCAGCATTTCTTTTATCTGTTTCCTGATTGCTTCCCGTTCTTTCATGGACACGCGGTACGGTGACTGGTGAATAGGCTGTGTACATTCATCTGTTATTATCCGATGCTTTGTAAGCGTCGTCTGGCGAATCTTGGACGATGTAGTGAAGCAATCCTGGTAGGTATGAAGCAGTTTCTGCAGCCGTTCTTGTCTCGCTTGCGGCAGAGCAGGGTTTATATCGAATAAAATGTCAGGAGGTCGAGGTGCGAGTTTGTTTTTGAGCGTGAGGATGTTGCCTATGTTGGGAATAGTCTCGAAGAACGCCACCGTGGTACTTTTAGCGAGATGACAGTATTCCGAGCAGAAATTCGTTATCAGTATATTGGCTGATCCTTCGAACAGGCAGACGATCCCTTTTGCTACAGACAACCCCCGCAAACAGCAAACTTGGGTTCGCTTCGACCAGTCCCTCCATGCAGCTGCCGTTGTTGGTACCCACTGCGATCAGAGTACTCGACCGGGGTGGCAACGCAATATGTTCATTGAGAATCGCAAGTGAAGCAGATAATGCACGACTTAAATTGTGCGCGACGGCGTTCTCTGGTGAAAGACTTATGGTCGGTGCCTGTAGATTAATGACCGCACTGTTTGCCAAAAGGAAATCTACGCCAAGAATGACGTCACGGGAGCACTGCTCTGGGACGATGAAAACGGTAGGGTATGTGTGTCCTCGCACTGCTACACGAGCCGTACATCTTCCCTTTGGCATTACTACATGACCACCTGCTGTTCGTATCTGCGGGCCGTCCCAAGCAGTAAGAACTTTCCTTAGTTGAGTGACGAACACTGCACTCATGACGGAGAAGTCAGCACCGGTGTCAACCAGTGCGAACACATCCCGGTTGTCTATCTTCACTGATAGATCCGTGGATTTTGTTCTGGTATTGCACATGCGTCGGGGTGCGGTGCTGCGGCTTTGCCGGTATTTGCTACTGACGCATCACTTGGTCTCGTCGCTGGCATGAAGATCATATTGTCGCGTCGTTGACACATTTTGTTCGGACGGCGCAGGCGTAGTTACATCACTGGAATGTTGTGGCGGGGGAGGGTTTTCAGCAGTGCGACTGGCTGCAACCGTGCCTCCACCGGTTGCCGTCCTCAGTTTCCCATGCCAGGGCTGGGGGACCTTCCCCGCGCTGCTTCCGTGTAGCTAGGATGGGGAGAAGTAGAACGGCCGGATGAGGGTGACGGCGACCTGTAGCGGCTTGTTGACGAATTCTGCCTTTGTAGGTAGTGTTCGATCTCAAGTGGCCTTTGGCCAGGTTGCGGATGTGGAGCCCCGATAGGAAACCCACGGATGCCAAGGTTCCTGTAGAAGCAGCAACGGTATACATGGCCGGGCTCGCCGCAGTGGAAGCATAAAGGACGCTGGTCGGGAGTCCTCCAGACGTCGGACTTTCTCGGGGCTGCCTGTTAAGACTCTAGGCGGGCGGTCATTTGGTTGTGTGCGTTGCAATGAGTACACCGGTCTGGTCGGCCGCACTTGGCTTTGCACGGCGGTGGCATACGACATAACCTGAGGTGGTCGAGAGGTGTATTCGGGTGCTTGGTGCGGCTGAACTAGTGGCCCTGTTCCCAGTGCCTGCTGGACTTCTTGTCTGATAACGTTGCTGAGCGCTGCGACTTGAAGACTGGAGCTAGGGAACATTTTACGAAGTTCCTCTTGTACTACAGCCTTGATTGTGTCGTGAAGGTTGCTCCTGCTCACGGTGTCGAATTCCGTGGGAGACGCACCACAGACCAGAGCAGGGCGTCCGTACTGTCTTCTCCGAACGTCGAGTGTTTTTTCCATGGCTGCGGCTTCACTTAAAAATTCAGCGACTGTTTTCGGTGGGTTCCGCATTAGCCCAGCGAAAAGCTCTGCTTTCACTCCTCTGATAAGAAAACCAAGCTTCTTTTCTTCCGGAATTTCTGGGTCTGCCTGACCAAAAAGATTCTTCGTTTCTTCCACGAAGACGGCCACGCTTTCGTTGGGCAGCTGGAGACATGTTCGAAGTTGTCGCTCGGCTCTTTCCTTGCGAAGGACACTTGTAAATGTAACAAGAAGGCTTCGCTTGAAGTTTTCCCATGTCTCGAGCTGCGACTCTTGGTTGATGAACCACATACGTGCAGACTCGTCCAGCGCGAAGTAAACATGCTGCAGCTTTGCGTCGTCGTCCCACTTGTAGCTCGCCATGCGCTCGAACTGTTCGAGCCAGTCTTCAGGATCATCGCAGGGGGTTCCACGGAATGTCGGTGGCTCACGTGGCTGCTGCAACACGACGGCTGAAGGAGTGATGGGCTCGCTCATCTTGACTGTCGTGGCCTCTTTTGCAGGCCATGTCTTCTTTGGTAGGAAGCTGTACTCAGGGGAGAGCTTAAGATTCCGGCGACTTCTTCGTGGGTCGTCTTCTTCTGGCTGATGCAGACTGGTGTCGCGAGTGCCTGAACGAGCGCTGGACATACCCCGCACCTCCACCAGTTGTCACGAGTGGTGCTACACACCAATAATTAGAGAAGACAAGCGCACAGCAAGACAACCATTTATTGAGGCGAACTTGTGCCCCACATAACCAAAAGCAACTAGCCCAATAGCAGCAACATGTGCAAGCATGGACAGCAATCGACAAAGAACGAGCAGCCCCTATCTGCGGGCAGTATTTAAAGGCTGTGAAGTAAAGTGCGTAGAACTATAGTGAGGGACAGTGCGAGTTGCCCTGCCCGATACGATGGGCCCATCCTAGATACGAAGCTATTGCGGTAGGTTTGTGCGATTGCTCACATGCGTTAACATCTATCATTCGAACGCCACTGGCACAGATGCAAAGCCCAAAAGGCACGTGGCAATATTTTGCATTTTTTTGCGAGTTATTTTGTATGCTTCATGCGAAGACCATAGATACAGACCAGTCCTTGGACATTACAACTCCAGCCATTTTCAATATTTGAAAGAATGAAAACACCCCGATCTCATGATCTGCCACTCGAATACGTGTGGCTCTTTCGTATGCAGTAAAAACCTCCCTAATTCGGATTACACGAGACCGAAAAAAATGCCTGAATTAACCGAATTATCGAGGGTATCAAGAAAACAATAAACAAATGCTTACTACGTCAACACACTTTTATTTACTGAATGAGTGAGCCAACCCTGTTTCCATTTTGCACAAAAGCTATAAGGCAGCTGCAATTCTCGTCATCTCGTGACTGATTAGCGCTCGCAGCGGCGAAGGCCTCACAACTTGCGCCACAGGGCGGCTGCGGCATGCATCTTCATCTGAGACTGGCCTTTTACTACCATGAGCAGATTCCGGTGATTTTTTTCGCCTGTGAGCTGGTCAGCGTCCACTGCTCTGTAGCCAGTACTCTTCATCCTCGAAAGTTTGTCAGAACGAAACGACTTAATTTGTTGTAGCGCAAGCTGAACAAGGACAACAGAAAGGCACCTCTGACACACACAGCGCTATCAATGAGGGCGACTATACCACAAGGATCCCGGAGTATGTGTATGAAAGAGCCCATTGAATGGGAAATGAAGTCGATGAGGATAGCTATAGGTGCTTGTCAGTACGGCATATCTTATTTTGTTGTAGTGCAAGCTGAACAAGGACAACCGAAAGGCACCAATGAGGGTGACTATACCGCAAGGATCCCAGAGTAGATGTACGATAGAGCCCGTTGAATGAGAAATGAAGTCGATGAGGATAGCTATAGGAGCTTGTTGGAATGGCATATCTTATTTTGTTGTAGCGCAAGCTGAACAAGGGCAACAGAAAGGCAACGATGCCTTTGTTGTGTTTTGCTGACTCACACAACTTGCACAAACTGCAAGTAGCAGAGAATTCAACGTCCGTGTGATGTCGCAGGATGCCCGAACGGTCCACGCCACTTGACCAAAAGCAGCTGCAGCGGCGAATCCACCACGTTATTTTGGCTCGGTTTCACGTTTTGTACAAAAAACCGTACCTCTGTCTGTCATGCGCCATTTTACTCATCAATGACAGCAAAGGGCTACGATGTCGTATGCAATGTCACCACTCCCCGTTATAGTGGTGGAAGATTTCAGTTGCGATAAAGGTATATGGACCTTTCAGATGCAATTTTCTAATAAACTATGTCTTTTCTTGGCAAGAAACAAGCCTTCAAAGGTTTCTGGAATTGTATTTAAGCTGTCCTTGTCGACTTGGTATTTGCCTTTGGTGTCTCCAAATAATGCATACGCCTGTTGGGACCAAAGGTTGAGCTCGAATTATCCGATTTTCCGAATTAACAAGGGTCAAATTGACAAGGTTTTAATGTACACGATTTGCTGTGTGCAGGCTTTGAAAACTGTCTAGGTTAAAGTTCAGTACTGCTTAAACTGAGGATATTTGTAACTGGCAACTTTAGTTTTAAGTGGTCTACCCAGTAAATCGCAATGTATCAGGTAAATCTTCAGTGTTCAGCTGGCTCAAACACGAAGGAATCCTTCCGATGATGTTCAAGAGCTCTTTGTTGGTTTGGCTTTTCACTGGCTACATGAGCACAGCTCTTATTCCGATGGTTCAGTAAGATCAATGTATTTGCTGGTACAGTTGAACCCACTTATAACAATACTCAAGTGCCACGAAAATTCCATTATTATAGCCGATAATTGTTATAACCGATAATTGTTATAATTGTTATAACATGAAGACAGAGATGGCAGAGCTGTTGTGAGAAAACTATAATGGCGGTGCCCCTCCCCACCACCTTCTTCCATCGGGCTGCTGATTGTGTTCACTTGTCTAACTGCTTCCTGGGCGCTCCGATCGCATGTAACAAGCCGTCGCTGTCAGCGTTAAAGAATGGCACTGCTATAACAACTGCAAAGAGGGGTCACGGGTGGCAGGCGATATGCGAGCACCTCCAAGGCATCGCCTTGGTGGCCCCAAAAGGGGTCTTAAAAAATTGCGAGAAGGCTGCAGTGACAGCCTGCCAGCTTGAGAAATCCAGAGGAGACGCTGAGGTGAGATCGCCACAAATATCTTGCCACGTACTTCTCACTGGCTTGCATGGGAAAACCCTATGTCCGTAAAGCTTGCATGCTTTACGTGAAGCTTGCCTACATCCTTCTCCAAGGCACCCAGGTGCTCCAATGTAGTTCAGTGGAAAATTCCTCGCGAAAATGAAGCCTCGGAGGGACTAAATTGTCTGCCGGCCCTCCTGTGAGGACAACGTTGAGGCAACCTGCCCTACCGCGTCATCGTTGCCATCGCTGCCATCGCTACCTGATGCAAGCACGTTCGCGACGATTGCCTCATCCGTTAGAAGCACTTAGTTTCCAAATCTGTAGCCGTGTGCCTTTTTACCGGCAACGTCGTGCATTGCCGATGATCAGCGGGCGGATCAGCCATCTTCCGTTGCGGCAGAAAGTCAAACAAGGCTGAGAAACCGCGTGGCCAGGAATGACTTAGACGCAAAAAAGTCAAACGCAACAATTAAGCTGCTGGCAGAACTGCGCTGAATGAGGAGCCAGCGAGCAACATGCGAGCAAGCTGGGAGCAGCGCAGTGGGCATGGTCCATTCGTGTTTCGGAGGGTGGGGCAGCGTAGAGCTATGGGCGCAGCCCATTCGTGTTCGGAGGGGTGGAAGGGCGATGGGAGAGAGGCGCGTGGAGACGGCTGGAAAATGAGCGCACAGCGGCTGTTGGCGGTGGTGGTGGTGGTGGTAAACTTGAGCAGCGGCCCATCGAGCAGCAGCTTGAATTTTTTTGTTTTATGTTTTTCTTTTCAAGGATTTCACATTTCCTTACCTTCCGGCTTGGACATCCAGCAGCCAGACTTCATCCTTATAACCGATAATGCGGCATCGAGGCAATGAGTAATCAGGTTATTTCACCATGGAAAACATACAAATGTTGACGGTGCAGCAGCTTCTCATTGTTATAACCTTTATATTGTTAAAACCGGTATCATTATAAGTGGGTTCTACTGTATACTGCTACATGCTGCCTCATATTTGCAGAACAATTTTATGGTGCAAGCATCTAGCATGTTTCGTATCTGACACTTAGCTGCAACGTGATTAGACTGAAAATATTTCAAGAAAGCAAGATTTTTCTTTTGTGAGTTGATCTAGAACAAAGAAGCAAAATTTATAAAAGAAGACAAAGACAAGAAACCATGTATAGGACAAGCTCTATCCTGTCTCGCCTGTACTGTGTGCAATGGTTCTTGTTTTCTAGTTCTACATAGTGCGAAGTTCTGTTGGCGTTCAGGATAAGTGTGTCATTCATTTTGTGCAGATGATCAGTGGACGGCAGCACGTAATCACGTGCTGTTCATTCCTTTAAGCAGTGAGTGGATGAGACTCAATGTTGTTTTCTAGTTTCTAGTACAGTGAGCGCCAAGAAAGGAAATACAGTGTCTTGATATTTAGAGCGGCCCCCTGTAGCTCGTTATATTAACGAGCTCCAGGTGACCACGGTAAATTGCTCATTATTCTGAACGATCGTTATAGTGAAAGTCCCAAAATTAACCATTCCGCTCATCAACCCATCAGTTCATAAGCTGTCACCCTACGAGCTATCCACAAAAACGTTGCCGTTGGCTTTTGGCACACACTGTTGCTATTTTCCATACCACGGACCATCGAAGCACCGTATAATAAGAGTGAAGCGTGCTAAACAGATGCTGATGCCAAGAAAACTACCGACAAAAAGGTAGCTCTGCGTTGCCTCCAAAGTGCCAATGCTTTTCTTGCTTTTTGTTTGTTTTTCACATTTCTTGCCGAGGACACTGCAACTGTTTTGCTCAAGATGGACACCTGAACTATGTCAAAGCACAAGCACGCACAGGCAACACCATTTGGAAAGTGGAAACTGCGACCGTGTGGCATCCCCGTGACTATGGAGGTTACATTTCACAGTGTGCCTAGCTATATGGCCACAGAAAGAAGCGTGAAAGAAAGAGGCATGTGCACAAAGAAGAGTGAAAAACGGAAGAGAAGCGTCTTCATTGCTAGGCGACACTTTTCTGGGTGGAGCATGCGCTTGCAAAACCTGATGCGTTGTTGCTTCCGCTAGCCCACATTCTTTTTTTCTCTGGCGCTGTCTCAGGTTTTCCGAACCCATGTGTCATGACGTCAAGTTTGTGGGAGTCCAAGTCCCAAGACGGTCTCCAGCGCGACAAAAGTTGGGCGGGCGTGCCAAGCAGGTTTGAGGAGAGGAGGAAACCTTCCTCACGCATGTTGCACGTGGGAGTTGCAAGCTTTATCAGCACCACCGGGCATGTGACGTAAGATTTCCTCCGACGCTGCCACAGCATCTTTGGTCACCAGCAAGTGGCGAGTGTGGAAGTCTCCGCTGCCGCTCCCATTTTCCCACACGTGGTTAGTCAACCCCGTTTTTATGCCGTGGCAGTTGCCGTGGCTGCCAGTACCCCAGCTGGTCAGTCGGGAAGCTCCTCTTCACTTGGCGTCTTTTCTTCGAGGAATCCCTCAGTGACATAGCCACAGCTAGCTGGCCTGCTCTAAGTACGAGTTGCAATCTTAATAAATGCTCTTTGAGAGTACACGTGATTGTTGTCCATTGTTTCCTTGAGCTTGTACCAGACCACAGTTGATGGGCAGGCGTGTGCCAACTGTGGTGCACGTTGTGTGGAAGCATAGTGCCGTTGGCACCCCCTCCATCCCTACAAGCTGCTGGTTCGATGTCAGGGGTTACCATTTCAATAATTTTCAGTTGTAAGTCCAGCAGTTCTCCTGTCCAGTAGTGTTCGTTTTTACAGTCAAACGCATTTATAAGGAAGTCCTCGGGTCCGCCAAAATACTTCATTATACAGGTCACTTCGTTGCGAAGGTTGTGCACCGTACCATTCACACTACAGCATGCTAAGCACATTCAACAAAAGGAAACATTTATTTAACTTAAATTCAAGAGAGATCTAATGAAATAAGTGCTGAATCATTTTGTGTGCACTTTGATAAAATGTGCGACCACAGCCAACCCCATTGCACCTAAGTTTACAGCATGCTCCGCGGCTGTAAACTTAGGTGCAAAATCCTTGGTTCATTTACAGGATCTTCCCCGCTGTTGCTCTCGTTGACATTTGTGTCCTTTCCTCCCTAGCTGGCTTTGAAGATCTTGTTGGTAGTAAGTTACTATTACATCATCAAATTCGACATATTTGTCAGCCATCACAAACGCTGGTACACTGAAGCCACCAGCGTACAAGCTGAGCAATTCCTGGAGATGTGCAGCAGCACTGCTTCTGACATCGCCACTCTCAACACTTTCCTGCCTGCGGGAAAAAGCAGTTCTCGAGTAGCCTCGTAAAATTCGTAAATACGTTTTTTCCTATCACAGGGCATACTTGATACTAAAATGTTTAGTATCAAATTGAAGAGAAATTAATTATTTTTTCGATGGTACTAGTTGCAAATAAGCTGTTAGAAAAAATGTGAAAATAAAATATTTAAACAAAAATTTAGAAGAAAAAGTTATATAACAATTTCATTGTTGCTTCATACAGAAAGATGTTGAAAAAAAGGGGGGGGGGCAGTTCCTCTCAAAAGGCGAAGCATCGACTGTGATAGCGAATTTGTGGACAGCTATACGAAGTAGGGATAGTCATTTTACTGGCCGTGTAAACTTGTAAGCATAGGCATACTAATAAATCAACAAGCATGGTGTCGCAAGCAGAAGCAAACATGAACACATCGCATTCGATGACCGCCAAAACTTGCTGTGAAAACACTGGCTTAAGGAGACGCGGCAGCAACAGCGAGCAAACTGACCTTCGTGCTGTGTCTCGCACCAGTGCGAACTAAGCCATGAAAACACTGTGCACGGCGGGCTGTAACCCGTCGCAGATGGCTTTCAAGATACAGTAGCCAGGGCGGGGACACGCGGCCGCCCAGGTCACCCGGAGTAGAATGCCCCCCCCCCCCCCCCCCTTCTCCCCACCTTCCACCGGAGCCTTGCGCATGACGAGGGCGGCATGCTTGTTCCCTGCTTTCCTCCCTTTTGTGCGCAAAATTGAGCCTTGATCACCAGCTCACCTCGCACACTTTCACTTGCATATGCAGCATATGGCGTGCGGCAACGATTTTATCGCCCTTGGACTTTGTATGGAACCTCACGGCAATGCTGATGGCAGAAATGTGCTTGGAATGTCCATACAATTGTTATCGAAATAAAAGGAGTGTGAGCGGCTGGAATGCTAAGAAGGCTTCGCAACAGTCGATCGGGGATGCGGAGAGGCTCTCTAGTGAGGAGATGTACATATGGCCAATTTTGGAATTTGGATGTGTTCTATATTCAGGTGCACCAGCATATAAGTTGCATTCCCTTGTTCTTCTGGGATAGGAAGCTTTACGCCTGTGTCTTGGTTTAGCAAAGTTCATTGCCAACAATGTACTATAGCTAGGTGCACTCTTACCATCTCTTTTGTGCAGACTTTGGCTATTAATTGTCCAAATGATCTTAAGGACGTAGAATTCCCCTATAAAATTACAAATCATTTTTATATCTCAGCCTGTAATATTTTTTCCATCTTCCTGGCCTCGAATCCACACTCCTCAGGTTATCTTCGTATAGGCACTTGCTGGTCCCTTAGATGTACGACCATGTGAGATCCTTCCTATCGGCAGTGAGAGAGAGAATTTCCAGATTATATTTGACGATATATAACCAAACAATGTGAAACACCTTTTTTAGATCATATGAAATGGGCTGTTACAAAATCACTTATTGGAGCTAAAAGTAAACACCGTCACAGCGACAGATGCATCGCAATCAGAAGAAAAATCGGGAATTAGAATTTTCTCTTCCACTTTTGACCGGTCGTTCTCTTTAAGACTTCCTGATTACATGCCAGTATTTTTAGCCAAGTTTCTGGCGGTTACATTGGCTTTACGAAAAATTAACTCTGCAATCTTGGAAGTTGTATTAGTATTGAATTCTTTATGTTCAGCTCTCAGTGCAAATAGTGGCTCACAGACATCACATACATTTCATTGTCTAGTGCCCTCTCATTAACAATAATTAGACTGGTAGGGGTGCCTGGTCACAAAGGATTAGTTATTAATAAATTAGCAGACAGCTTGGCGAGAGCGGCACTCAGTGGTCCAATTAACTGCTGCTAGGTTCAGGAGATGTGCAGTCATGCAAGAGTCTTGGAACCTATCATTAACTAATTAACCTCATTACCAACACCTCCTATTTCCTTGGAGCAGAAACTTTTGCCGTTATAGAAGAAAGTCGCAGTTTTGCCTGACAGGTGAAGTATCGACAGCGATAGAAGATTAGTACACAGCTATATGAAGTAAGGATAGTAGATTTATTGGCCGTATAAACTTGGCAACGTTCGCTTGGTAACTGAATTAACAAGCATGGTTTAACAAGCATGGTGTCAGAGCGCACAGGTAAACATGAACAGATCACACTCGACGAATTGGACACTCCCTGTAAAATGCTGGATGCTGGTGTGAGCAAGTGCGGCAGCAGCAGCGAGCGAAGTGACCTTCGTGCGGTCTATCGCTTCAACACAAGGGCGACGAGAACACAGTGCGCACCAAGGTATGAGCCATCTGCAGATCCCTTTCAAGAAACGGTGCGCACGACCGTGCAAAGTACACACTTGTTGGCGTAGTCGAAGCCATCCACTCACCCTTCTGCACTGCCTCCCCCTTTTCCTCCATATATGGCGCGAAAAACTGAGCTGCTATCATCAGTTCCCCTTGCGCTCAGTTGCGAAATGAGCAGTTGCAGCCGGAGTACAACTCTGCCACCCTACCTCCCATCGGCCTTTCGCGCGATAGAAGACGGTGCGGCTGCTATCCACTTTCTCATGCGCACGTGCCAGATCGAGCCGCAATCACCGGCTGCCCTCGCATATACAGTATACAATGCATGGAGACGATGTAATTGCTCTTGGACTTTATGCAAAACATCACAGTGATGGTGACAGAAAAGAATGTGCCCAGAGTGTCCATATAATTGCTATCGGAATAAAATTTCAGAATATACATTTTCAACAAAGAGGACCTGTGCAGTATTTCAGCAAATATTGTCTTGCTATGTATATAAAAGAATATATTAACTGTAGTTATTAGCGCTAGCACGATGCTAAAGTCAACTCACGACTGTTTTTCTACACGAAACTCAACTTCCTGCATGGCTGCATGCAAACGATCCCGACTGAAGGATGTTAACACTCTGCAGATAAGAACCTTTAGAACACGCAGAATATATGTATGCAGGCGCACGACAGCACTGAAGGGTTCTGCGAAAAAAGTTAAAATCCGTTCTGAAGTATGAGCAAGAGAGGTTATCTCCCATGTCAGTGCTCCTTTCAAAGTCCAAATACCTGTGCGCAGATGCACTGGAGTTGATACACATGCGACATTTCCGTGCATGAGTAGCACACGACGCTGATGCCATTTTGGAAACCACGAGCGTTCATCATGCTAACCATGCCCCTTCCCTGGAGGCGCTCTAAACTTCCACGTGCAGCAGAAAAAAAAAAACTGAAACTGACTAAACAGTTCCAAAATAACCCAATAAATGGCGCTAGCTGTCCAAGAATGCTCAGAAAGTGGCAAAATGCAAATTTACAACCATCAATAGCGGGCTATCAATGGGAATAGGCATGGACAGGGAAGTGTTAAGTAGCTGCTGTTAGGGCTAGCACAGAATGCACCTCGCTGAAGTTTGCAGAAGGTAGAGGTGGAATTGCTACTATGTGGCGTTCATTGTAAAGCAACAAATCAGCCGTCGTGGATGCCTTAATTTCTTTGTTGCACAGGTGAATTCAGTGTAGTGGTCAGTTGTAGAGACAATCACAATGCACATGAAAGATAGGAATGCAGTTGGAACTTAATATTGTACAGGTCATTTCGCTGTAGAGTCATCTGACTTTATTCACCAGTCCCTTCCACCCACAAATATGACCAACTTGCCGAGTAAACAACATTATTGATTATGAATAATCTGGAGTCCTCCACCACAGTGGAAGACTCCAGATTATTTTTGACCACCTGGTTTATGAGCGTTTTCACATTTCACGCCCACTGTAATGCGGCTGAAGTGGCCCGAGAGCTTAGCAGCGCAATGCCACAACCACTGTGCTACAACGCCAGGTGATGTTGGTACCCTGACATTCTAAGCATTCTTTATTTGTCTTAATGTAAAATAAATATACATGCCAAAGGCTTTTACATTTTCCTCAAGAGCAAATGCTATCACAAACATTTATAGCCCCAGTCCGTTTTACAGATCTCTCAGAAAAAGTTACTGTATGATGCCACGACCATGTATGTAGTTACAATTAGTGCAGCACAGTGCCTTTTTCCGCCAAGATAGACTAACACCTACCGAAACAAATGCCCATCCCTGGATCGACTGCTTCACCTCAAAACTCCAGAATGCACTCCTTGACACTACAATTTAACATTCCAAGGGTACTAAAGCAACTTTTCGGTGCTAATACGACAGCCATCGATCGTAAGCAACAAGGGACAAGATTCCTGGATTAAGAATACTAAAATGTGCCTTCCACAGAGCTTCTTATAATTATGGGAACACTGGTGCTACCTGTGCACTGTAAACGTGGGAATGCCAGGAAATGGTGGCTTCGGATTGGCGTCTATCTCAAAGAGCCATGACACCATGAAGATGCGTGTGGTTGACAGTCAATCGAAATAGTTCATTCTTCCTTAATCAGCATGGAAAATGCAAATTTAATAAAAATAAAGGTGGTGTCCATAACCAGGACACTACGACAGCTCCCTGCAGGTAACAAAACTCAATCTCGACAGCAAGGTTTTTGCTGGTGACATGCGTTGATAGCAATTGCAGAAGCCAGAAACATGTCATGGCTGCCACCACTAATCACGTAGAACCATTATTTCTTTTATTAAAGCACGAGAACTTCTCTAGGGATGTGCAATTACATCAAACGTAAAGACTACTGCCGATCACTAAAGTCTGAAGAAAAAAAGTTCTGTGTTTACTGCGTGCCAGTTTCAATCGTATGCTTTTAGTGCGTAAGCACTACTTAGTTAATTGGGTGTTTTGTGTAGTATAGTGTCGCCCCCTGTCAGATCTCTGCGTCATCGTACATGTATGTTTTGTAGTTGTTTAGCTAGATGGCGCACCCCCCTTCTGTCATGTGACGAGCTTGTACCAATCGGGAGGTGTCATCTAGCGTGTAAAGCCTTTATAAGTAATAAACGGCCGCGGGTCGGCTCAGTCTTCGTTCCGGTTTTCATCGGGACCAGTTAGCTCCGTGTGTCCTTTACTGCGCCGGCGCTAGCCGCGCGTTCGCCCGTCGGGGCCCCCCGCTTGCCTGCCGCTGCCGACACAACATCTTTTGGCGACGAGGATGGGATTCCCGCAGCGGTTCCGACCGAAGCCCCGGGAAACCAACGAGCTTCGTAAGTGAAGCGACCCTTCCCGTGTCCGCACGGCAGGCAAACGCCGCCGACGCACTTGGCGTCGCGAGGCTTCCGAGCCTAGGCCTTCTCGCCCCCTTTGTTCTTCCTTGCCCCATTCCTGCTGCGAGCTCCGGCTTGTTTTCTGCAGTCTCCTGCACGCTACTGGGCACAGCGTCTTTCACAGCGAACCTTCCCGTTTTTCTGGAATTGCCCGGGACACCGTTAATTCCATGGTCTCGATGGAAAAAAAATTTTTCAGGCCCACCTCGAAGCGGCCGGCGGTGGCGACTGGACGGACGTGCGACGAGCGTCCGCGCTCGTCAGCGCTCTCGGGCGTGAGGGACAACGGAAGTACTTTGCAGACGAGGAGCAGGAAGCAGCAAGGCAGTTAACCAGCGCAGCGTCAGCTTCAAGCGAAGCAGCAAGGCAGTCGACCGGCGCAGCGTCAACGTCAAGTGATGCAGTCCCGCCAGCGTCAGAGTTTCGGAGGCTCTTGCAGCGGCTTGACCGGCTGTTCGCCACGTCAACAAATGTTCTGGCGGAGAGGCACGAATTCACCAGTCGAAGGCAGTTCGGGGGAGAAGGATTCCTGGAATTCGTGACCGCATTGAAGGAGAAGGCGGTACAGTGCAACTTCGGCACAACCTACAACGAGCTCGTATGAGACCAAATAATACATGGCTTAGCGAACGTCAGCGTTCGCGAAAAGTTGCTGGCTCATGGCGAAACCCTGTCCCTGGACAAGGCAGAAGAAATTGGACGCTCGTTAGAAGCCTTGCATCGAGCGAACCGCGCGTTCGGCTCCGAAAATGTACGAAGAATCGAGGCATCTCAACTTGGCGTTCCGTCGACGGGCCAAGATGGCCGACTTCTTCCGGGGAGCCGCCAAGATGGCCGACGTAGTCCGGGAGGCCATGAAGATGGCCGACTTCTTCCGAGAAGCCGCCAAGACGACCGACTTCTTCCGAGAAGCCGCCAAGACGACCGACTTCTTCCGAGAAGCCGCCGAGAGGGCCGACATTTCGCACATGGCTCCTCCGGGAACCGTGGTGCATGCGATCGCTGTAGCAGCACGAAGCATATTGCAACGTACAGGAATTGTCCAGCAAGGAACCGGCGGTGCAACGCCTGCCACACGTTGGGCCATTTTGCATCAGTATGCCGAAAACCCCGTACTGTTCAACACGTCTCTTCCGCAGAGACGCGGTCCTCGTCAACTTCCGCAGGACAGCCGTTCGCGTCTGTCTTGACGGTGAGCACTTTGGAAACTAAAAAGGATTTACAAGTCCCGGTCGTGGTTAACGACGTCGCCATGCGGCTGCTCGTGGACACAGGAGCGTTTGTCTCATTGATGACGGCCGAAGATTTTGGAAAGCACTTTGGTCGACAGCACAGACTGTCACAAACAGTGGACTTGAAAAATTTCTCCAAGCAATGCATCGACATTCAAGGCCTGTTTCAAGCCACTGTCCAGTTTTTCCAAAGGTCATGCTCCGTCACGTTCCACGTAACGACTACAGGAACATCGCTGCTGGGTTTAGACGGCATCGAACACTTGGGCATACAGATTGACGGTACGTCGCTGACATGTCGTCTACCATCACTTCCTTCAGTACAGAGCCCCGCAGGTGTGCCTCCGGATTTTGATCACCTTTCCAGTGACGAGTTGGGCCTCGTCAACAACTTTGTGCACCGAATTCATCGGCAGCAAGATGCGAAACCAGTATCTTCAAAGTTGCGCCGACTACCCCTGGCCTTCCGTGACCAGGTCACACATGAATTGCGACGTCTCGAGGACTGCGACGTCATCGAGCGCGTCGAGGCTACTGAGTGGGTGTCTCCACTCGTGGTGGTGCGCAAGAAGGATGGAACCATGCGGCTCTGTGTAGATCTACGGGAACAGGACAGACTTGTGTCTCAAGTTAAAGAAAGGGTCTTGCAGAAACAGTGGCAGACTAAACAGTACGTAGACAAACGTAGAGGTGCTCAGGCAACTCGTATCAAGGTGGGAGACACCGTCAGAATAAGATTTAACAGGAAAGAATTTTTTAAGTACAGTAAACCTCGTAAAGTCAAGGCCCAGATAGGACCATCTATTTTTGTACTCAGTGATGGGAAGACGTGGCATGCGTCTAAGTTAACCGTAGTGATGAAGGATCCAGCAGGTAGTACATTGTGCACAAGTGATAGAAACTTTTTGTACTCGTATTCAAACTTGGATAGTCATTCCGATGACTCGTCTGTCGTGACATCGTCCTTTCATAGGCTTCAGTTAAGTTGTGCGTCTGACTGTATCACTTCTGAGTCTACACAGTCAGCAGTCGTCTCTGATTCCGTTGGGGAATTGGTAGCCTCCCAGGACTTGTTGGGACGTCGAGAGGAGCTTCCTGGGCAACCCTCTCCAGCTTTGAGCGACAACCACATTCAGTTTTCGAACCAGGGGGAGGTAAACAATAGTGGGACGACTGGGTCTTTAAAGTCGACCGATACGCGTCGCAACCCCCAAAGTTCTTCTGAGGTACGCACGCGTCCTCATCGTGACAGAAAACGGCCTCCGTGGCTCGATGATTTTGTTTTTGTAGTGTAGAGCGTATTTACGTCTTCGAAATGCCACGGCTAGGGGCCTCGTTGACAGTCCACGTTTCATTAACACAGGTTTAAAATGTGCTCCTTGTTGCAGTGCAGTGAGTGTTGTGCCGTGTTCCTTGTCAGACTTTGTTTGAGTGACTGCCCGTGTTTTGGTGCCCAATACTGGTGCATGTGTATGTGAACTTGGGCGGGGATGGATTGAATTTGTTGTGGACTTAAGTGCGTGCTTTGTGTGCGACTGGTGCGCGTGTGTGAACGTGGGGGGGAACGAACTGAAATTGCCTTTGGACTTAAGTGTGCGCCTTGTGTGCGCGTTTCACTGTATGCTTGCTTTGTTTCCAGGGGGGGATGATGTAGTATAGTGTCGCCCCCTGTCAGATCTCTGCGTCATCGTACATGTATGTTTTGTAGTTGTTTAGCTAGATGGCGCACCCCCCTTCTGTCATGTGACGAGCTTGTACCAATCGGGAGGTGTCATCTAGCGTGTGAAGCCTTTATAAGTAATAAACGGCCGCGGGTCGGCTCAGTCTTCGTTCCGGTTTTCATCGGGAGCAGTTAGCTCCGTGTCTCCTTTACTGCGCCGGCGCTAGCCGCGCGTTCGCCCGTCGGGGCCCCCCGCTTGCCTGCCGCTGCCGACACAACATTTTGCTGCTGTCTGGCAGTGGTGGTACATCTAATGGCAGGAACGCTTAAATGTAAGTGTAGTGTGTATGAGATCAATGTAGATAATAGAAAAAGCTCATAATGTATGGAAGATGTTTATGTAGACATATCTAGATATAATAAACTAAGATTTGAAAAGAAAAATTCAGAATGTGTTTGCCTGTAGGTGGATTCGAACCCAGGCAACCCCGAGGAAGCTTTGCAGTGAGAGCCAGAGGCATTACCTCTACTCCCCACCAGTAAGTGTCATCAGCGACACGAAGGAGCACCTTGTTTACGTGGAGCGCCTAGCGTTTCGTAATGTCACGGGAGAGGGCTCGCCACATGTATCTAAAAGGGAGCAGGCGTTGGCATGTCTCCACTGCAAACTGGATCCAGGAGCATGTACCTTCGCGGCGCCTACATTAGGGAACAAAAGTGAATAATAATAGTTTCCCAATGTAGTCCCCCAATGAGTTCCCTTTAGCGCTTTCGCAATAGCCTCCGGAAGTGTTGCAGGCTCCCTGAATTTTTTTTTCCTTCATTTACATGTACAGTCGAAACATGTGACAATGAAATCCTGAGGCTACTAAATACAGTTAAGCTTAGATATAATGAACTTCAATACAGTTGAACCTCACAATAATGAAATGGACGGGGAACATGAAAAAATTCGTTGTTCGCAAGAATTTCGTATGTTGCGAAATGAGTCAGCACAGGCAGATAATGCGTCGCAGAATGAAACCTCACTGTCAAAATTCCGTTAGCCTACTTTGGCAAGCTAGCGAGGATATGGAACCACACTGCCAGCCTTACAAAGTGCACTGGATGTGTCGTTCAGCAGTGGCAGCACTGTCGTGGACCAGTATTCTCGGTAAATTGCTTTCAGAGATACAATCGCTTCTGCGAGATTTTGCATAACTCGGCACTAGACGCATAGCAACAACGCTCCACACACGCCGCAGTATTTCTCCAGTGCACACTGTCGCCCATAGGCGTCGACGTGTCTGGTGCCGAGCGTGAAAGTGATCGTATCTCGTATACCCAAAGGCAGTCGATCGAGATTATGGCCCTTTCCTGGAAATCTACGTCCGGTGCCGTATCAGCATGCGATGCCTGTCGGGTGGCCCCAAAACCAGCGTTCTTGAAGCAAGGAATGCACATTCCCAAACAATTGCTCAATCACCGCCCGATGTAAGCCACTTGATGCTGCGACCACTATCTCAAGCACTATAAACAATTCCATGGTGGGATGTGGATTTCCTTGTTTTTGCTTGTTCCTGTTTTTTCTCGCCGAGGCGCACATTATGCACTGCACTAGGTGTATAAAAACCATTGTCACTTGTCGGTAGCAACATGCTGCCACTTCAAACGGGCGATCAACAAACAAGATGGCGGCCGTGACGTGTTACTGGCGTGATCGCTTCCAGACCTTGGTTGTTTTTGTAAACAAAAATGGCGGCACCCACGCAAGTGTAATGTTGTGAAATTTTACACAATTTTTGTGCAAAGCAATCGCATTTGAGCACGCTTTGGAGCCTGCTAGCCTCGAACGAGTAGATAATATGCAGGTTACGTTCTGGCAAACTTCGTTGATGTCGTTGTGATGTTGGCCACTTCGTTGAGCAACAGTTCGTTGGCGAGAAGCACGAAATGCATTGAATCCCATGGGCATTCGACGGAGATACGAAAATATTTCGTTGTCGCAAGAATTGCGTATTTGCGGGATTTCGTTATCATGGGTTTCGATTGCATAACCAAATTCTCGATATAAAGAAGTATTTAGCTTTTCATAACCTATTGGCCAGAGAACACCATGTATTTAGAACCTCAATATAACGAAATGTGTTTGTATGTGATTGCAATATAACAAAATTTCACTGCCGCCGTAAAGGAATTATAAGTGGAAACTTTTGTGGATACAGATGGTCAAATAACTGACTCACAAGCAGCTGCTTGCAAGCACACCTCTCAAATCATGCACCATGCGACAAGTGCGACTGTGGAAGCGGAGCCGCGTCATGTTTCGTATAAAGTCCAAGTGCGATAAGATCCTATCACGCCCCATGTGTATTTTAGGCGCGAGTGAAAGTGTGTGAGGGTGAGAGAAGAAAGAAGGTGGCTTCAGAAGTGCCACCTTCTTGCACGAGCAAAGGAAAAGAGGGGGGAGAGGAGCGAGGTCGCAGTAACATGATCAAGCGTGCAAGAGAGGGCGGTGGGGGACAGAGGGGGGCGGTAATATAGACGGCGTGCGTTGTGGCCTGAGATGGCGTGGCACCATGTGGGCTGTCTTACCACTTGTTCAGTATTTGAGGTTGCGTAATCTGAAGTTTCGGTCACCGGTTGGAGCAAGAGGCCGACGAAGCATTCACTCCCCGCTGCCGGTGCTTTTCCCAATAGCGTCGTCCCAGTGCAGGCGACGCTATCAGCCACGGGGGCGGAGTGCGTGCTAAAGTGTGGCTGGCTTCACTCAATTTGTAGTGCCGAGATTCGTCGCCGACTCCCAAATTTATCAAAACAAATCGTTTTCTCAATGAAATTAGCTTTTTTTCAATTGCCTGATAATTCGAAAAATTCTGTGGCCCCTTTCTATGTAAAGAAAACCGATCAGCGATTGTACTTCTTTGCATAAAAGGTCAAATTTCAATACAACAAAATTTCGATATAACGAAACAAACTGTCAATTTTACTGATTTCCTTACATCGAGATTTAACTGTATTTTCGAATCTCTGGCAAACGCCCATAGGTGTCAATGCATTTCATGCCTCGCGACAATAACCCTTTAACAGGAATCCCGCACTAACAAAATTTTCTGAAACCAGAAGTCTACAATATTATCTATTTAATATTATATATATTATATAAAGAAAAAGAGGACAAAATAGAGCGGAGGCGACCTCGCAGCAGGCAGATTTATACCCTGTGTGTCATCACGGCATGGGCTAATGTGGAGCACAACCGCATGCATGGCATGCTGATCCATAATCACCTCTAATTACCTCTAATTTAAGAAACCATGGTATAATTGTCAGCTAAAACGCTTGTCTAACAAAAAAAAAGCCCCTGTTTAAATCAGCTAAACTAAGCCGTACCAATGCTCGTTGGTCAGCCTACAAACAGAGTGCCAATGAGTATGCGCAGGCCCTAAAAGGCGCCAAAGATAATTTCCTAAACAGCACATTACCTTCTCTGCTTAAAACTAATCCTAAACAATTTTGGCGCATGGTTAATTTTAAAGACAATAATACAATAGCGCTCAGTGACCTTAATGGTGACGCTATACCGGCCAACCAGTGTCCCGGAGTACTAAATGAAGTTTTCGCAAAACATTTTTCGTTACTCAGCAATTCCCCTCTGCCACACCTACCATATGACCATGATGTAGTGTTCCCTCTCATTATCAGCTACGATAGTGTTGCAAGCATCATTACGCCACTAAAACCATTCTCTGCGCCAGGTAGTGATCATATTAATGTGAAATTCTTTCAAAGCCCAGTTTGTTACACATCAATCATCTTAATTAAAATTTTCCAGCAATCATTGCACAATGGTTTTCTTCCATCTGAATGGAAAGTCGGGAAGGTAATTCCAATTCATAAATCAGGCAATAAGCATTCCCCTCTAAATTACAGATATATTTCACTCCCAAGTATACCAAGTACTAGAGCATATCTTAGCTTCTCATGTAGCTACTTTTTTGGAGTCGCATTCATTTTTTGCACCATCACAGCATGGATTTTACAAATCATACTCGTGTGAAACTCAACACTTCTTGTACACAAATTAAACACCATTCTTGACAATAGGTCCTTGGCTGACTGCATTTTTCTTGACTTTTCTAAAGCCTTTGACAAAGTGTGTCACAAACTGCTCATCTATAAATTACGACTACATAAGCTCGATCCCTGCATTTTAATCTGGATTGAAAGTTTCTTTGCTAACCGTTCTCAGTTTGTTTCAGCTAACGGCGCGAATTCTGAAGAATGCACAGTCCATTCTGGTCTGCCGCAAGGCTCAGTCCTCGGTCCTCTCCTTTTCCTCATTTATAATAAGACTTACCATCCTGCGTTTTCTCATCCGTTCATTTGTTTGCCGATGATTGCGAAATTTTCCGAGACATAACAAGTCCAAATGACGCCGCTCTTCTTCAAGCTGACATTAACGCAGTCCTTGAGTGGTGTAATACATGGCTTATGGAACTAACCATTAGAAAATGCAAATTCATGCGAGTGTCTAGAAAGATTACTAGTTTACCCATTTATCACTTAAATAATTCACTACTTGACAGCGTATCTTCATATAAGTACCTCGGAGTTCACATCAGTAGCAATCGAACATGGGATACTCACATCTCTCATGTTGTCTGCAATGCTAATCACATGCTCGGATATCTTCATCGTAACTTTGCAAAATCACCTTCGTCTCTCAAACTAATGCTATATAAAACACTCATTCGCCCTAAATTGGAATATGCCACTTCGGTTTGGGATCCGCATTATAATAATTTGGTACATTCGCTTGAAATGGTGCAAAATAATTTGGTCCATATTATACTCTCTAATTACAATCGAATTGCAAGCACCACGGTAATGAAAGCTAACCTTAAACTACCTACGCTTGCTTCTCAACGTGCGGTGCTTTGCTTAAGCCTTTTTCACAAACTGTATGATCATCCCTACCTGCGTGATTTACTAATACTTCCTCCCCATTACGTTTTGCACTGTCTGGATCATGCTCATAAAGGTGGCATTCCGTTGTGTAAAACAGAATCATTCCTACAATCCTACATACCATGCCCATCAAATTATTGGAATTGCCTTCCCAAATTGGTAGTACCAATTTCAGATCATGAAAAATTTGTGACTTCATTAACCAATGCTCTGTAGCATCTTGTTGTATTCTGCCTCTTTATAGCTATTATTGTATAATTAGAAAGACTGGACTGCTTCTTGGTATATATATACATATATATATAGTATTTTTTGTAACATGTATTTTGCCTCTTCATAACTACTATCGCATAACTAAAACATTGTGCTGCTTCTTGTAGTTAAAATTTTGTTGTTTTTCTGTATTTTGTACCACTCCCCTGTAATGTCTGTTGACCCTGAGGGTGTTATAAATAAATAAATAAATAATCACTGATTAGCCAAATCCACATCCACCCCTGAAGACGCCGATTACGCTTTGTCAGGCTTTGTGCACTGTGCACTTGATTGTGTGCGCGCAGTATGGTCGATGAGTGGGGTTGGTGCCAACGTGCGACAGCTGTGTGCGTGTGGTCATCGAACCATCTGCTTTGCCAGCCTGTCAAGATGCCACCTTTAGCCGAAAAAGCTGAAATTTTTTACGCTTAAAACATAAGGCTGCAATTGCTGCCCGGGTTGAAAAGGGCAAGAAGATGGAGACCACCGACGAATTTGGAATTTCGTGCAGCTCTCTGTCTACAATTTTGGTTGATGAGGTGGAGCTCGGAAATGTGCACATGTTTTTTACAACAAAGCTGTATCACTCTACCCCCCAATGCATTTGTCATGTCTGTTGGCAAAAATGAGGGCCAATCCTGGAGGTAGTGCAATACTGGGCCAACCCATGGTAGAGGGGAAGCAGGCTTCAAGCACTCAGCCCCTAAGACTAATAGTAATAATAAATAAATATTTTCATGTATTTTCCATGTTTGTGCATCCACAATAAAAAATGTGAGCGTGGGCTGATCCCTACCCACCTGTGTCAAAGGTTCAACAGGCTTCAAGCACACCGCTCCTAATAACAATAATAATGCTAGCTTGTGCTAGAAGAGTTTGGTTTGAAGTGCCACACCAATCCATGTCACTCAACAACTAAAGAACGGTCATGTATACATTTACCTTGGCCAAGATTCTGTCTAAGGTAGTAACCGAACCAATCACCTTATATCACAGTAATCACAAAGCTATCATCACTACCCTTACCAAATGAGGAAAATAAGGAAAACTTTGTTAAACTGTACCCACTTAAACAGTGGGTTTCACCATTGTTTTAAAAGTAGTAAAGTCAAATTTCTGACTCAGCGGCCATTGAACATAATGCATTTTGTATCCGGATAAACCTTACCGGCTTATTGCGTATGTCTCGGTTAACCCATATTGTCTCCACTATTCATCGCACAATCACGGCTGTGCGTCATCTCCATCGGCTGGCCCATCAGAACAACAAGCCTCAGAGATTGGAAAGACGGCCTCCAAGCGCCCTGTGCATTTGCACGTGAAGCCACATCAACATCAACATCATTTCGGCATCGTGCAAGCAAGAACTCGTGTCATGCCGAAGCTCGGATAAAAAACACCGGGTGCTCAGCATAGAAGAAAAATTGGACATTGTTCGAGCTATCGAATGTGGCAGGAAGAACTCGGCACTGGCACGCGACAGGGATCTACTGCCGACTACGTTGTGTGTCATTTGGAATGCGAAGAAGTTGCTTGGCTACGCTGCTGCAACCGCAAAAAGATGTCGGCTACAAGGTTCGACTTTTCACCATCGTTGCCTCTGTTGCTGAAGTATTACCTAACGACAGTGATGAGGACGACATAGAAAGCAACAGCACGGGCAATTCAGGCCTGACAGTGGCAGAAGCTGCACATTACGTCAGCCTCGTGAATGCAATCGTCACGACGAGAACGGCACCCCGCAGTGAAAAAGGCACCCCGCGACTTCTGCAGCGCTATCGCACCCGTGCACGAAGAATATGCAATGCCAAGGAACCTGCCATGCGAGTGTTTGCCGAGAAGAGGGGGCTGGCTGAAAAGCTGGCTCGCAGCTTGAGTATTACCGGTGTCACACGAACACTTTTGATCGCGATCAAGCCCGATCCGGATAGGAATTCTCGACTGCAATTGGCTGCCTCGGGAGTCTTGCACAAATGAACCAATTGTGACTGAGAAATTCAATCCGGATGAGGCTTGATCGCAATCAAAAGTGTGCCGTGTGACACTCGTATAAGTTTGAAGCTGCTGTCGTCGCTGCCAGGTTGCTGCGGCATCAAACAAAAATAACGAGACTTTTGTTGCGCGAAGCAAATAAATACTGCATGATTTTGCCCTTTTACCACACTCTCTCTGAGTTCCGATTTTGACAGGTAAGTGGGCGATCTCAAGCAGTACTACCGTTTAGTATGTACTTTTTCCGAGCTCTGGCTAACTACAGTTTAATGAGGTTTAACTGCACATGTACCCTTGTTTAATCCTGTGTGATGTGCTACAGCTTCGCTGGTCATCTACCTGCACAGAGTGGAATGGCTCCTCATTCCCTCCCCCAACCAAATTGCACTTCCATGCTGCAGCTGCTCGGCCTAGGCATCATTCACAGTGTCAAGTGTGCCTACACAGAGAGAGGCTGATTCAGTGTCTGCTGCTGCACCTCCAGGTCAAGCGCCTCACTGACGTGGACATCTTCACGGCACTTGAGATGGTGGCCACCACATGGGCTGCGATGTGTCCTACCACGACTGCAAATTGTTTTAAGCATGCTGGCCTCCTTGACACTCAGCAGGCATCACACACCGTTCCAGCGGCACCAGAGGAAGATTTGCCCGAAGGCGCACTCGATAGCAGTGCTGCAGGCGCAGTGCCGCCATCGCTGACCAATGCCTGGGGTGAACTTTATGCCATGGAAAACAATGCTCCAGATGGCCTCAGTGTCAACGAGTTCATCTGCGCGGATGAAGGTGTCTTTGTGCATGAGGAGATGACCGACGACGCTACAATAAGTAATGTGTGCGAAGCCGAGGACCACCAAGGACCCAAACAACACGAGAACTGACGGAAGGTGTTAAATGCCTTCGACACAATTCGTTTGTTTCTTCAGTGGGCACGACGACGACGTAGCAATGGGCCACTTTTTCGGAGTGTGAAGGGAAAGCTGTCAAGTTGGTGCAAGGTGAGGCTCGGCAAAGTAAGCATACCGACCATTGGCAATAAATTTTTGTTATGCAAGCTATTTCCCCGTCTCTTCTGTGTGGGTCTCGCACCAACGAAATTCCAGGTAATTTCGTTATTGTGGGTTTGGACTGCATTAAATGACAGTAAACAATAAGAAAAGATGTACTAGGAGCTAGTGAAGGCTCATATGATGATGATGTTATAAGAAGGCATGATTTGTGCAGAAATTAATGTTTCAAGCCAAACCATGTTCGAGAGAAGCTTTGCACACTTGCACATCGACATTCTCAAGGTGGCACAGTGCCCAATAGAAAGCTTGCATAGGCACTGAGTGGCACCACCCTTCCCTGTGGATAATATTGCAAGAAATTCTACGATGCCTTACTCCACGTGACAATATGGGTCCCTACAACCTATGCGAGCACTAACCAAGGCAAAGCTGTGTCATGTGATCCAACTTATGACAAGAAAGTGCCAGCAGCACCAGTGCTTCCAGTCGCGACACTTGTGCCTAATAGTCAATATGTTGTACCGCTACTAAGGCATGGGGTCGAAATAACTTGGAGAAAAACAATATAGACTTAAAAGAAAGTGATATTTGCGCAATAAGTTATAGAAGACATTGTAAAAATATTGTCTAGATAAACAAAATGGTGTGTCTGCAATTTTTATGTGCCCCATTGGACACACCTTCTGTGGGCCCTGAGGGTACAGTAAGAATGGATTAAGAGAGTAAACGAGGGCAGTTGAGATGGAATGTTAAGAGCAAGAAGTGCAGCTAGACAGGTCATGTAATGCACAGAGCAGATAACCAGTGGCCTAATTACAGTTAGGGTACCAGAATGTTGAAGTAAGACACCTGCAGCCCGCAGGTACAGAACAGAGCTGTGTAGCAGAGGCTGAGGTAACAGCAAACGGACATAAGTACTGGGTGTCGCATAATTAGGAGCGCCTGCTTGAGACGGCTCTTTCTGCTTAACCACTGGCTGACTTTTGCTTGAATTCTGCAGAGAGGTAGCATCTTGCAGTGGGTTCAGTTTAATACCATGTTTGTGAGCATTACTTGCGTGCTTCATTCACTACGAGGCCAAATTGTGTGGCAGCCCCATTAAAAAAGGGACGACTGCAGCGCAACTGAACGGTGGCACCATCTGTTAACATTACAGTGGAGTGCTCTTGTAACGATATCAAGAAGAACGAAAAGTCCGATCATTATAACTGATCCAGGACTGCCGTAAAAAAAAAAAAAAAAGCTGCTGAAGAAGCCTTTGTAGTTCCCAAACCACATTTGCCACTAATGCTAAAAATAGATGTTGTAGAAAGTAGGCTCTGGAAGATAAAACGTCTATTCATACCTCTGAATAACGTGTCAAGCATTAGGTGCACTGAAACAGTAAGAAATCTGCACTTGCTTTCGCAGTAGTTTCATATTCACAACTGCATTGTGCATCGCACTTAGCTGCTACATGAACACTGGTGGCAATAGTTTAGCATGCATGATAACAATGAGCGATTTGATCGATGACAGTGCACTTTGCATGGGCAATGGGGTCAGTGTCAAAGAAAGGCCACTGTCAATCTCGTCGTCACTGTTGCGGCTGTCGTCTCTGATGCACAATGCCGCCATATATTGCAGCAACGATTGCCCCGTCGGAAATCTCTTTGCAGAACGATGCACAACTATCTGCACTCGGAAACTTTTCCATTGAAGCTGTTTCATCATCAGTAGCAACTTGCTTCCAGAGCTCGGTAATGTCAGTGGCTTCCACGGTGTTGGTTTCACCCATGGGGGTTTTGCCATGGTGCACAAAGCCAGCTTTTTTCATTGATCGGCATGGCCACTGGTTCAGCGTTCACGATCACGTGCTCCCAGTTTTTCGAATCGTCGATATCACTGACGGCGCGAGCTAGTACTTGGAGTCCTGCAAAATTTGCAGCTTCTTAAGCAACACAGCCTTGTGCTTTGTCAGTACCAACTTCTACTAATTGTGCTGTGTACTGCTACCACTGCTTGAAGCTGCTTCCCTACTCGCTGAGAGAGAGAGACTGTAGAAAGTGCGGGCACCGCTTCGCTTTTCTTTTTTTCTCTCTAGACACACAGAGCGCAACCGTGGGTGACGTGGACGCCAAGCAGCTGGCACCACCTTGTGGAGTGCTGCGGCAACTCGCGATGCTCTCTGAGGCTTCCACAATTGGCGCACAGGTGGGATGTGCTGCGCAGTAATAATGGCAGAAACAAACTCATGTAGGCAAACTTTTTGCCCTGTCTCGGCATCGTTCGTTTAAGCAGAACTAAGCAATGAAAATGTCACGATTATTTTGCATGGAAAATGCCATCCAGAAGGTGTTAGCTTTGGAAAATTGAGTAATTTCCGCTTGTTGTCAGTTCTTGCCAACCTTTGCCTTATTGTACCGCATCACTTTCCCATAAACTCAGAGCCATTTGACCCTGTACCAGCCATCACTCATTGCACCTGCTGTCAAGCAATAAGCTCAGGACTGGGGGTGGAACCTGCAAAAGAGTGCACTCTCGCTGTTCGCAAACCCATGCCCCTTGCTACTGAGACGCCGGCTTTCCTGCGAGGCTTAGACATCCAGTGGCTAAACATTACAGACAAAATTTTGCCTGAGACATGAAATTATTGCAAAATTCTGCACAAAATCAGACACGCTTTCATAGATTAGATAGAAATAAATGCTAAGAACCATGTTTGCTCCCACACAGCCAGCAATACATTCAATTTGCTCCAAATATTCGTATCCAATCGAATTTATAGATCAGAATGAAAGCTCGTAATTGTCATAGCATTGGTGCCCACGTAATAGGGAAGCAGGTGGCGTTTTCTAATAGGGTGGGAGATCAGCATCCCTGACAAGTTATTTAATTTTGTTTGGGTTCAGGGCTACGCTTAGCCTAAATACTGCACACCGTAGTACCTACGACGACTTTTGTGAAGTTGTTGCTGGGAAACACATGACTGTGAGGCTTCAATGTTGCAAATGCAATATGCATTCTAAAATTGCCAAGTACAACTTTATTGAAATATTTTTGTTGTTTGTGCACCATACTTTCCTCAATGTTGCATCGATATTGGCTGCCAAGGCTTGCAGTCTGACAGTAGATGAGGAAATCTGCTAATCACAAGTTATCAATGTAGCACCCCGTGTTATTTGGTGCAGAAAATAAAACAGCATGTATACCTGCTACATTCACTATCTCTAGGAACGAAAGCGAAAGGGGGGGCTCCAGGGTACATTCGCGGTATCCAAGGCAGCTATGCTCGTACTGTAACATCAGCCCCCTTCTCCCCGGAAATTTTCTATATCCTTGCTTTTCTGACTACACCAGGATGGGGAGGTGGGGGGGTGACAGAAGACTTATGGGCCTCGGGTGCCAGATGACCTAGCTGTGCCACTGCCCCACCCCCACCGCCATATTTATTATCGTGCCGCTTCGACCCAGCGCTCTCGCGCGCAGATCCGCTGGCAGCCATAGCCACACCCCCGGCAACGTGAGGGTTAGCTACTTCGACGTTCACTACCAAGCTTCTCGTTGTTCGGTGCCTTGTTTTTCATTCAAACAATTCGCCGCTGCTAGCAATGGTGCCGACGCAGCCTTTGTAATTTTCGCCAATGGCTTCGGCGCTCAGAAAGCACAGCGTGTTGCATAATGCTGGTTCTCGAAAGTCAACTTCGCCCCCATACAGCAGTCTTACGCGGTGAAGCATACGAAAAGTTCAAAGGGGCAATTGTCACGGGACATATAGTAAAGCAATGAAGGGGGCTAGTTGGTGAACGTTCATGGTTATATTGCGCTTAGTTTTACAGTGACGATATTAAGTGAAGGGCAGGACATGGACGTACGTAGCGCAGCTACCAACTGTTTAATACTGTGAAAGAACGTGCTTATATACAAGGAGATATGGCGCGGGGGGGGGGGGGGGGGATGTAAAAAGATATGACAAGGTGACCCCATGTGATCGTAGTTCGGGCAAGGCATACATTGTTCACTTGCACCTGTTCGCCCAGGCAAACTCAACCTCAGCTTTGATAAGCGCGATGACGGAGTGCTTACGCACATCTCTTTTTCTTTAGCTATCGCAAGCACCTCCCATATTTCTCGCTCCGTTTTTGTTTTTGATGTGCCAATGACTGTGGTACTTTCTAGTAGCGGAGAGCATTTGCATTGTTTGCAATGCGCAGCCAAATTGCTAGGTGCTGTCAGAAGCTGGCACGTGTATTTGTGTTCCTGTAACCTATCATTTAGACAACGTCCAGTTTGCCCAATGTATACCTACTTTCCCGCAATCTAGTGGGATTTGGTAAACCACTGAAGTAGCACATTCCACGTACTTTTTCACGTGCTTAGTCTGACAGACTGTAGCACTAGGATTGCCCTCTTTGGATCCTGCGTTCACCCTCTTGCACATGCCTTTTAGTTTTTGCAGAGCAGAAAACAGTACTTGAACATCATGGCGTTGGGCTGTCTTTTTTATTCTATGTGACAAGCCATGGATGTAAGGCAACACCACGCATTTTTTTAATTTTTGCAACACCACGCATTTTTTCAATTTTTCTTTTTCCTGTGTTTTTTGCTTTTTCCTGTTGGTTCTGATTTCAGGCAACAAGTTTTCACAGATTTGCACCACCATAGTATGTTCGGGTACCCAGTTTCTTAAGCGGCTTACTTGAATATCGATGCTCTCCCTCACAGCATGGGGGCATGATTTTTCAACTGCTTGACTGATCCAAACCTTGGCGATGCCTCTTTTTATGGCTTTAGAATGGCAAGAGTCATACCTCAGGATTTCTTTTTCTCCTCTAGTTTTGTAGCACCAGCAGATGTGGGAGCCTCTGAGCCTAATGTTTATGTTAAGGTACTGAATCGACCTTCGGTAGGAGTCTCGTACGTGAATTCTAAACCTTCATGCGCTTTCTTGAACATGCTGATGACAGTTTTTACGCTAATTGGATCGGTTCGGCATTCTTTCATGCACACCAAATAATCGTCAACATATCTGAAACAGGTAGTTATGTTAGTTTCTTCAAACAAGGCAGCAAGTTTTCTGTCTCCCACACTCAAAAATAAGTCGGAAAGCACGGGAGCTATACAAGAACCAATAGCGGTACCGTCCTTCTGCTCATACACACTGTCTCCATATTCGATAAACGCACCGTGTAGATACAGTTTTAGCAAGGTCACAAAACTAGAAATGCTGCACTTGCACACGTCCTGAAATTTAGTGTAGCCCAACGTGTCGATGGCTTCTTCTACAGCTTGTACCACCGCTGTAGAACAGGTCCATAAAAAAAAAAGATTATGGGGTTTTACATGCCAAAACCACTTTCCGATAATGAGGCATGCCATAGTGAAGGACTCCGGAAATTTCGACCACCTGGGGTTCTTTAACGTGCACCTAAATCTAAGCACACGGGTGTTTTTGCATTTTCGCCCCATCGAAATGCGGCCGCCGTGGCCGGGATTCGATCCCGCGACCTCATGCTCAGCAGCCCAAAACTATAGCCACTGAGCAACCACGGTGGGTAGAACAGGTCCTTCACGTCTATCGAAAAACAAGACGTCGGCGGGCTACTCTTTAGTGTTGCAATAACTTTGTCAGAGTTGCGGATCAAGAACGGGTCGTCGAAAGGTAAGGAGTTCAAACATGCCTGAAGGTAGTCCGCGATGCATCTTTGCCAGGTTCTGCGGTCTTCAACAATCATCCTAAAAGGAATTCCCTCTTTGTGGGTTTTTACCGTGAAAAATGGTTTCAGAGTGAGTTCTTTGCTCTCTTTCACGCGCTTTGCCAATCTTGTCAAGCCCATGCTTTCACATGTTCTGCCGGCTTCGGTTTTTGTTTTGCAATTGCTCTGTAAGTCATGTCGCTTTCTGCGAAGTTCTTGCGGATCGCTTCTTGGGCAGGTTTTTTCGTATTCAGGAACATTCATCACGACAAACATGCCTGTTTTGTCCGAGAGGAGCAGTTTTAGATTTTCTTTCTTGAGGTACCTAGTCACTCTGCTTGTTCCTGTAGGCTTGGGTTTTTCTACTAGGCTCTTTATCGACACTCCCGCCAAGACTTCTTAGATGCGAATCCTTTTTTCTGGCTCAGGGGTCCTTTCCGCGACTGAGCATACCATGGCCAGGAACTGTACTGTCATTAGCGGAGGTTCAATTTCGTGTTTTGGCCCCTTATTTAGGGTCTGTTGTACATAATCAGGGATCTTTCTACCGGATAAGTTGACAGCACCACTTCCTTGAGGCTTACGCTTCTCTCTTCTAGGGAGGCTCTTGAATGAGCCTTTCCATAAGCTTTCGGCATGCAACTCTGCCAAGTTGTAGAAATACCTGATCATTGCTGTTGAAGCCGCCGAGTCCATTGTTTCCTCGCATATCGCCGCAATGTGGTCTCGGAAGAGACGAATCTGTCGCCACGTTTCCGCTTGAAAAATCTTGCAGAGGCGTCTTGCCGTTCTTTCGGTAGGGGCGACTTTTCTGAGTAGACCAGCCAGCACAAGTGAAGACGGACCGTTGTTCAGGGCGTACGTGAGGGTGCGATTTCGGTGCCTGGCCTTCGCAATGTTGTCGACGAAATATAAAGTGCGAGGAAGCGGAGGAAGGTTAGGGATGTAGAAGCCCGATGTACTCGAAATAACATTTAGTAAAGCAATGAAGGGGGCTAGTTGGTGAACGTTCATGGTTATGTTGCGCTTAGTTTTACAGTGACGATATTAGTGAAGGAATATTAAGTGGACGTACCTGCACTACATACGTCCACGTCCTGTCCTTCACTTAATATCGTCACTGTAAAACTAAGCGCAATGTAACCATGAACGGGATATATGTTCCTTTTATTATACACGCGTGCACCCGACTCCTCCTATCACAGTACAAGCACGGACACACACCTAATAAATGAATGTAATTTGTAAATACGTGTGAATCCATCTTGTGGAACTTCCCACTCATGCATTGGCTCAGTGCACATGCACCACTGCAGATAAGCGCTCCATTCAATTGGCTTCCTTTAATTCAAACAAACTTTCGGGCCCCTTTGAGTTCGAACTATCGAGATTCGACTGTATGTTGACAAATATAAGTGGACTACACTGTATGGTGACAGGCATATTTCAACATAGTTGTGACAGATGGCATTACAGTGAAACCTCGTTAAACCGTAGTTGGCCGGAGCTCCGAAAAAGTATGTACAAAACGATAGTACTGCTTAACCAAAATAGCATGAGATCACCCACTTACCTGTCAGAAACGGAACACGGAACTCGGAGAGAATGCGATGAAAGTGGAAAAAACATGCAGTATTTATTCCCTTCGTCCAAGAAGACTGTTATTTTCATTTGATGCCGCGGCAGCCTAGCAGCGACGACAGCGGCCTCAAACTTACTGAAGCTGCGAGCCAGCTTTTCAGCCAGCCCCCTCTTCTCAACAAACACTCGCATGACAGATTGCTCGTTGGCACTGCATGTTCTCCATGCACATGGGCGGTAGCGCTGCAGAAGACGTGGGGCGCCTCTTTCATTGCGGGACGTAACGCGCAGATTCTGCCTTTGTCGGGCCTGAATCGCCCGTGCTGTCGCTTTCGTGTCATCCTCATCACTGTCGCTAGGAGACAATTCGGCAACAACAGACGCAACGATGGCGAAAAGTCCAACCTCGTAGCCGACCTCTCTTCACGGTCGCAGCAGCGCTGCCGAGCAACTTCTTCGCCTTCCTGATGCTACACGCCGTGGTCAACGGTAGATCCCTGTTGCATGCCAGCGCTGACTTCTTTGTGCCACGTTCGATAGCACGAGCGAATTTTTCTTCTATGATGAGCACCCGGCGTCTTTTTTTATCCTGCTTCGGCATGACACCACAACGCTCTCTTGCATGACACCACAACGCTCTCTGGCACGGCGCCGAAATGATGTTGATGTTGATGTGGCTTCACGTGCAAACGCACAGGGCGCTTGGAGGTTGTTGTTCTGATCTCTGAGGCTTGTTGTTGTGCCTGGCCGCCCGATGGAGACAACACACCACCGTGATTGTGCGACGAAAAGTGGAAACACTACGTGTTAACCGATACGTACGCAATAAGCTGGTACGATTTATGCAGATACAAAAGACATTATGTTCAATGGCCACTGAGTCGGGGGTTTAACATTACTACTTTTAAAATGAAAGTACTGTTTAAGCAGGTACGGTTTAATGCGGTTTTACTATACTGCAAACTCTCTTTACACACACAGAAAGCAGTACTCTCGAGACTATGTGTGTGGTGTGAAACTTAGGAAAAGTTACACAAGCCTAATTCTGCGCAAGAGCACAGTGGTGAGCACATCTCACTTAAACTTGCATTGTTGAAGTGACACGAAGTCAAATGCAAGTGGTGGCTGTAGGTCAAGACCAATGAAGCAGCCGACAAGATAAAGCGTATGAATGCTTCATTGGCTCTGCTTCACGTTCCTTTGCTGGCATTTCTTGCTGTTGTCTTATTCATTAGGCACCTACTGTGTTGCAACAAATTTCATGCTACACCTATACATTCGCCAACTGATACTGCAATCCCACCATTTTGGTGACAGATCGCAGAGCTCTACCATTTCACCAATATTCTCAGTGTTTTTACTGGTATTGCCACAGATGGCGAGTGCTCCGGCTTTATTGATAATGAAACAGGCGAGTAAGGCTTGCAGATGTATTACTAAACTGAACCCACTGCAAGATGCTACCTCTGCGTGAAATTTGAGCTCAATAGTACCAGCGGGTGTACCTGGAAGCATGCCGTACTATAGCTGGTGCTCCTATTTATGAAACACTCAGTAGGTTGATGGTGATGACACAGCGGGAACACTAGTGAGTGAGGGAACTCAAAGCCACAGGCATGCGAGAGAGAGGAACTGACGCAAGCATCCTCGGTAAGGGCGGTCAGCGTCCCGTGTCTCGGTGCGCAGCTTTATCGCGTCCAGCAGGGTGTTGGGGCACACAAGCCCCGTGGGGCGCACCACATTCAGAAGCTCCTGCACCGTCAGCAGTGGCAGACGAACCTGCATCAGACAAAAGTGGTTTGAAGTGGGATCGACATGTGGACTAGTAGTTTGTACTTGGTAGTGTGCAGTAGATTAGGCCGTCGATATTCCCAGAAAAATTAGTAGCGGGAACTAAAGAAACCACTGTAGGCTGTAGCCCACACGTGCATTTAACCATTTAATGTTTCTGCCTCAACCGTCAGCTGTCCAAGTATTCACCACTACAGTGTTTTTAAGTACTGACATGCGGTGCCTTCTAGGAGCACTACAGTCAAACCCAGTCGTAATGCGCTCAATAGTTGTCGTTGTGTCAGTAATTCGTTATATATGAACTTGCCCTTCAAAATGAGAAAAAATTAATGACACTGAAGATGGCATTGGCAGTTACAACTGGACACCATTCGGCACTTTCCCACATTTAGCTGCAAGTTTCTGTTAAAAACGTAATCTAAAGAATGAAATGCAGCAGCGTAGCTTTTTTAAAAAGGTGCCCGACCAGTCCAGAGCACCGCTGTGGCAATTTCTTTTTGGAGAGCTTGCTATATGTTTTGCTACCAGTGGGACACAAGTGGATTCTGCACACCATAGTGAAGCGTTCCAGTTGGCTGGAAGCGGAAACTACTACGCCGTGCTGGCATTTTACAAAGGTCTTGCCATTACAGCTGCAGCATCGGCTGCACGCGTGCAGAGAGTCGCAAAGTTAAATTTTTTTTAATGTCACTTTGGCCGAAACAGTGCCAAGTTCGAAAGGTAAAACACCATTACGAACCATTTTCGGCAACACTGTAAATGAAGCATCGACGAACCATAACCGACAGCTCTTCGCAACTTTTTACATCAGTTACGTGTCGTGCTGCATTCACGCTGACTTAAGCCGTGTGAATATCGATAGCAACACTTAAGCGACCACTGTTTCAAACTGGCCCACATCTTCTGTACAAAACGCAGTGCAGGCGGTGCCGCATGAAAAACTAGGCAAGAACGAGAGCGCTGCCCTTGTAGCTTTCGAGATTGCGTGTGGGGCCAGCAAGGTGCCACACGGAAAACTCCACGCTAGCATGCTGCGGTTGTGGCCACCGAGATCGCTATAATGATGAGGCAACTTAAACGTATAAGCTTACGCTTTATGGCTATGAGAAAAAAGACATCAGGAGTTCCATTTACTGAGAGAAATTGCAGAGAGCATTGCATGAACACACAACCAAACAACCATGAGCATGGCATTCTGTTTAAGCAGCAGTTACGTTTAAGTGATTTACGTTCATCGAGATTCTACTGTAATAACAATATGTTATGACCCCATGTTAGATACAATGATCAAAACTTTGAACGCGACAGTGTTAAGGGCACCGTATCGCAGAAAATTCGGTGTCGATGTCGGCGTCGGCGTAGGCAGAGTTGTCTGTGAGCAAAAATTTCCGTTTATATATTGGTACTATATGTATATGCCACACCTTGCTATATGACATGCAGTACAGCAAGACCTCGTTAATTCTGCCCCCGTTAATTCGGAAAATCAGTTAATTTGGGCACGCCGTCTGGTCCCGTCAAACTTGCACGTAACTCTATGGCAGCAAACTCTCGATAATTCGGACATATTAGGTCGTGCTTCGGTTACTTCGGACAGTTTGTAGAGCTCACAGGCACATGAGGCATATAAGATCGGGTGGCACTAGGGGGAGTCCAGATCAAACCACCTACAACGGCGTGTCTGAGTAGCATGCCCCTATCTCAAAGGCCACGCTTGCATGTGCTGGAAGTGCCAAAAGGCCGGAAATACGTCAAGGTCGCCATGTTTATTCATTACTATAATACAAACCTGTAAAAAAAATGGCGGCTATGACATACTTCTGACTGCAATCGCTTCTGGCAGTGGGCACTACCTATGCGTCACTATGGCTGCACAGTAGTTGTTGGTCTCTGCTAGCTACCCTAGCTGTACACGCTTTTTTTTACACAAAATCTCCATGTTTATTTTAGTGTGTTACCGTCCGCCCGTCCACCATTTTTTCCGTTGTCTTTTGCATCTGCGGTTGTGTGGGTGCGGAGTTGTGCAGCTTTTTTTGTTGTTGTTGGCGTTTTTATCGTGCGTATCACTTTACATCACAAACGTGTGCGAGGATTACGAAACTTTTCTCTTTTTTTGTGTGTGTGCGTCTATGTGTTAAATTTTGTTTGCACTTTCATTTTTTTCGTTGATACTCAGTTTTTTGTTGGTATTGCGTGTGTCACTTCGCTGCCGCGCCGCGCGAGCCGCGCCCCCACGTGCTCTTGTGCCCGACCGAAGCGGCCGAAGTGCGCGGCAATGGATTTGTCAGAGAAGGTAGAAATATTGAAAGCCATGAAGGCAGGGGTGCTGTTATGAATAAGTTCAATGTGAAGAGAAGCACGCTCAGTACGTACGTGAAGAATGAAGCTCAGATTCTATAGCGTACGACAGTGACAAGTTCACTGACAACAGAAAATGGCCGAGAAACCTGAAGAAGCATTGTTACGATGGATTGCCAATTTGCACGACGCACAGCTGCCTTTGAGCGGCCCCCTGATCTGTGCACAGGCAGACAAGTATGCACTGAAGCTCAGCATCAAAGCCTTCAAGGCATTGGAAGGCTGGATCGACCTATTCAAGAAAAGATACGACCTGGTCTTTCGAAGCATGTGTGGCGAGAAAGGGACTGTCAGTGAAGGTATTGTCGAAGATTGGAAGGCCGGACTACCTGCGCGCCTAGCCAATTATGATGCCTGCGACATTTTTAATACAGATGAGACAGCCCTCTTCTACAAAGCCCTGCCAGATAAAATAATCACATTTAAGGGGGGATGCAGCTTTCGCATAGCGAAAAATGGCCAAGAAATAGATTTCTTGAAAATCACATTTTCAGTTTTTTAAACTCTTTTTCTATCTCATTCCCAAATATCATCACTGTAAACCACGTAGAAGTGCTCTAAAAAAATTCATTTGATCAGCCAAGGTGGCGAAAAATTTCACGGAAATAAAAAAAGAACAGCATTTCTCAAGCCACAATATCTCTGGAACGATGCGACCGAGCACCACGGTCTTGGTCTCGTTGGAAAGCACAATTCTCCATGTTTAAGTTTGTTGCTTGAGCTATCTCCTTCATACAGAAACAAGCACACAAAAAGCAAATGATTGAAGCTCACGCCGGAGTCTGCGATTGGCTGCGCCTGCCCCGTTACTCCAGCACGATTCGCCATTGGTCCGGCGCTCGCATTGTCTGCTCGGCCGTTTGCACCTCGCGAATCTGGACGTTTCCACTCACCGTAATCTCGATGGGTCAAAACGGGCGCTATGCGGACATCACAGTAGCGTGGCCGATCCCTACGCTTGTGGACGTCTCAGATTCGCAGCTAAGCATTCCGAGCACCAGCGACATGGACTTCACGACCAAGATTCATGCGTGGAATCCTCGGACATGCGGCTAAGCCTTTCAGCGCTCGGTGTTTCGGAATTCGTGACCAAGTACAACGCGCACGCAATCCTTGGACCCACAGCTAAGCATTTCGCGCATAAGGAGTCTCCGACTGCGCGACTAAGTACACCAAGTGTCGACTCCTCGAGCCCGGGGCTAGAAAATCGCACGTCGGCACCTTGGACAGCGCAAATAAGCGTATTGAGGGTTGACTCCTAAAGCATGTGGCTATGAATTTCGTGCGTTGGCACCTCGGACTGCGCGGCTAGGCACTTCGCGCGTCAGCACCTCGAACTGCGCGACTAAACACATTGAGCGTTGGCTCCTTGTATCTGCTGCTAGGCATTTCGTACACCGGCACCTCGGACTCACAACCAAACATATTGCGTGTTCACTGTATTATCATGTTGTCACGATAGCTCTTAACAAAATCTGTCATATCACCCCTTCACAAAGAGAATGTCATCACGAGCTCTGTTCACTAGGCCCCTTGGGGTGGCACAGACACCTGGCTGCAGAAGTGATTGAGGCATCATACAAAAGTACAATTCTGGAAAGCACCTAGCAGCTGCATATCTATCACTAGCTCTCTGATCCTAAGTTCTAGAGCCATTGTCAAGTAAAGATGACTTGAAAGGCTGCTGACATTTAGAGCTTTCATTCAGTAACATGGTCAATTCTACCAAAAGAAAAAAAAAAATGCCTCACTGATTGTACTGCAGACTATCAATCAGGTAGCCTGCAGGTAGAACGCTGGAACTATATTCATGCCCACACAGAGTTCTGCATGTCACTTTGTTTGAAACCCAGGCACCATGCTCTTTATAAAGCAGCAGCAGCAAAGAATGCCATATAAAAAGAAAAGGGGGTGGGGGGGAAGTACACCAGACTAGAGGCCACATGTACAAAAAGTCCCACATCACAAAACACCCCAAAGACTACAAATTTGGTGCCTTTTAGAGAACTGAAGAGAAGGTGAAACTCTGAGAGCCATTTTCTCAAAACTGTATTTTTGCCTTTTTGCCCACCTCGGACGATTTTACCGTCTGCTCATTTCAACTAATAAAGTTTATTCCTCCTCCTTGCTCAGTTTGTGGAGCTGATTTCTTTGTTACTGTTTAGCATATTTTTACTCCGTTTTTTTTTTTTTTGTCACTTTCCTTGGGCTACGGTGCGGGTCGTGACATTCTCACATTCTTATCTTGACTCTTTGTAAGTTTACGATATGGCTATTCGTCTACCCCAAAAGCGTGCTTGATGCGAAGGTTACATAAAAAGTGACACTTCAAAAAATTTTTGTTGCGAAAAAGAAAAAAGCAAGAGTGTCAGGACCATCAGTACACATTTAGCTACTTCACAAGCCTTCTATAACGTTTTTTAATTTCCCCAGGCTCTGCAGAGTGTTAGAGGGAGAGTTAGAGGATGACAGGCCATTTATGGAAGCGAAGATCTTGGGAGCCTGGCCTCACAGTTCATTAGCCCAGAAAGCAGTTCAAGCGCTTTTTCACTACCTGAGGGAAACACACTTGAGTGCCCGACTATAGACATCCTACACATAAGTTCTCTCTTTCTCTTTCACTCCCCATTCCCCTCCCCACGTGTAGGGTACCAAACTGGACTCAGTCTGGTTAACCTCCCTGCCTTTTCTCCTTCCCTTGTCTCTCTCTCTCTCTCTAGAGGGAGAAAAATTCTGCTCAATAAAATTTAATAAAATATTCTCAGGATATCGCTCTGAAGCTCTTATGGAAGCAACAGGGGGACATTCTAAACATTTGTGGCAATTTTAATCGAAATCCATGAAGAAATAAGGAAGTTGATTTTCAAAGCCACGTCCCCCCTTAAAGGGGACCCTTGCGTTGGCGGTAAAAGAAGCAATGACAGGATAACTGTTTTGCTGGCTGCCAGCACGGCTGGCACGGAACGGCTACCGCTGTTGCTATTTGGCAATGCTGAAAAGCCGAGATGCTTAAAAGCTATCAAGAAGCTTCCGGTAAACTATCGCTCCAATTGAAAGGCGTGGATGACATCAGAAATATTTCAAGCCTGGCTGCGCAAATTGGACTGTCGCTTTTCTGCAAAAGCGTGCAAAGCGCTAATTGTTTGAGATAACTGCAGCGTGCATAACAATGTGTCGGGGCTGACAAACATCGAGCTGCTTTTTTTGCCGCCGAACACAACGGCTGCCCTGCAGCCTCTGTATCAGGGAATTATTCAATATGTAAAGAGCCGACCCCGGAGGCAGGTGCTTGAGCGCATGTTGCTCTGTATGGAGGCACGGAAAAAATACACTGTGGCTCTACTCAGCGCAGTACACATAGTGGTGCAGGTGTGGAGCAACACGCTGCCCACAGTAATGGCGAACTGCTTCCGACACAGCGGCTTTGTCCACGACGCTGACGCCTTTGAAGCCTGGGATGCGGATCTTGATGAAAATGGCGAGGAAGACGACAGACGCTTTGACAGACGCTTCGACAGACTCCTGCCTCTGGACGTCCCGCTGGACGAATACATCCAGATAGACAGTGACGTAGCCATTGTCGGTCGCCTCAACGACGACAAAATACTTGATGATGTACTTGGCGACGAAGACCCCAACTCTTATGATGAAAATGTGCCCATTGTGGGTGCATGCGAAGTGCCGGCCTGCACTGCTACAGAGGCCGATGACGCGCCTAAAGTTTTGGAAGACATCTGTGTGGTTTCTCACGACAGTCTGCGCAGACTGCACTACCAACAACAAGAACTCCGTTCAATTTTGTTTTCCTGCGCAAATTTCTCACTCTAAACAAGCAACAATAACTAGTAATTTCATTAAGTTAAGGTATATTGATGTTTTAGGCATTTCTTGAGTTATTATTGTCATCACCTCGTTCATTTGACATTCGGTAAATTTGGACATTTCCTTCATTCCCGTGAAATCCAAATTACTGGGGATTTACTGTATATGCAGGCTGTATTGCTACACCATTCGATCACTAAAGTTGCTCATACCTTGTCTTACATTCTTGACAAATCTCATCCTCGGAATTTTGAGAATGATAGCCCACAAACAAATATCATAAAACAAAACAGCAACAGTGGATGCCTCTTACGTTAAATGTTCTCAGATTTAAATATTCAAAGTCCGAAACAAAAACAGAAACCTGAAAATTATGCAATTTTTCTGGTTCGGATGAACACTACCTCTGGGATCAGGCCATACAACAAGCCGTGTTTCTACCAGAAAGCTCGCTTTTGTACATAGTATTTGCTGCCAGCGTTTCCCGGTAAACATCACGGTTACATAAGCTGCAGTTGCCGAGAGGTGTGAGAAGCAGTCAGGGATCTTCGAACGTTATCGAGTTCCACTCTTAAAGGCGAAACTTAAGCGTCCTCTAAGTTTCTTGTCTTCTAGACGGAGTTTTCCATGCAGACTGAGCTTGACATACCGTAAGAACCCCAGTATATTACGAGGTTCTTTCCCCATTATTAGCGTCCCAAATTTTCGCCTCGTACTATATGCGGATACGAATGAAAATTTCAGTCAGAAATTTGGGCTAGAAGCTTTGGTTTCATTCTTGCTGCATGGCTACGGCTTGGTTTCGTTATTGCTGCGTGACTACAGCATCGTTTCTTTATTGCTGAGTGCGCACCTGGGCAGCACACGTGCAAACCATGCTTCGCAAAGTGCATCTTTTTTATTCCGCATTGAAGGACCAAGATGTTCGGACCATGAAAACAGCACTTGGCTGCTTTCAAGAGAAAGGACATCGGCAACAGTGCAGCCGGGAGGCAGTTTGGCGCCAACAAGGGAAGCATTCGCTAATGGCATCGACAGAAGGAAGCCCTTTTTGCGTGCAGCAGAACGCGAAGACACTTTCGCGGCCCGAAGAGTGGGACGCTCCCAGAAATTGAACTCATCATGACGGAGTTCGTACGCCAACAGCGAGCCGCACGTCTAGCTGTGAGCGTGGAGCTTATGCAGGCAAAAGCTAAGGAACTTGCAAGAGAAAAAGAGCTACCAAGCTCCGCCTTCAAAGCGAGCAAGCACTGGATTTATTGCTACATGTGCCGTGCTGGATTTTCCTTACGCCGCCGAACTTCGATTTCGCAAAAGCTGCCCGAATCGTTCGAAGAGCTGCTCGTGGCTTTTCAGCGCCACGTTATTTCGCTGCGCAAGTCCAAGAACTTCCAGCTAGGGCAAATCGACAATGCTGACCAAACACCGGTTTATCTGGACATGCCATCATCCCTCACCATGCATGAAAAGGACCCTAAACAAGTTTACGTCCGGTCCACTGGCAACGAGAAAATGCAAGTTACCGCCATGTTGTTGTGCACGGCAGACGGACACAAGCTCCTGCCCTATGTCGTCTTCAAGTGCAAGACAGTGCCTAAAGGTGAGGAGCTGCCGAAAAATGTGGTCGTGAGATGCCATGAGAAACGCTGGATGAACGAGAATCTTGTGCTCGACTGGATAAAGTCCGTCTGGTGTAGCCAGCCCGGCACACTGTTGTCGTTCCCGTCCATCCTCGTGCTGGACGCATTTAGTTGCCATTTCGCCGACTCAGTGAAGAGGCTGTTGCGTGAATCCAGCACTGAACTCGTCGTTATCCCGGGTGGGATGTCATCTCAGCTGCAGCCTTTAGATGTTTGTGTGAACAAATCGTTCCAAGGCTGCGGTGAGGCGGTATTATGCAGATTGGATGCGCTCAGGTGAACCTGCAGTGACGCCGACCGGGAGGCTGAAGCGAGCGCCGCGAGCCACGCTACGCAAGTGGATTGTGGACGCATGGGCCAGCATACCAGAGGACTTTGTGCACCGCGCATCTCAAATGCGCTCAATGGCACAGAGGATGGGTACCTCTGGGAAGATATGTCCGACAAGGAACTATCTGAAGAGAGGGCAGCTGAGGAAGACAGCGATTGAAGTGTGAAGTGCAATTTAAATTTTTTCCCCGAGTTTTTCTAACCCGTGTTATACGCGGATAAAACTTTTTTTTTTTGCATTTCGCGTCCTAAAGATTTCACCTTGTACTATATGCGGGTTCGTATTATATGCGAGTTTTTACGGTATTTGCCACCATTACCACGCAGTGCTGCCTGCGAGCCGAATGCGATAGCCACGAAAAGCATAGCAAGTTGGCACAAGATGGCGCCAGCTTCTTTACGTCCACGTTGCCCACAATCATGTTCCATACGCATCCAGAGAAGAGAGAGAGAGAAAATAAAAGCACAATGTGAAACCAAAGCACCGCAGTTGCACCTGCCTTTTTACAATCTCTCTCTCTCAGTGAGCATGGAAATGTGTCACAGAAGCAGCCCTGAAGCAGCGGACGGTCCCGTTTGTAGAACATGGTGCCGAAAAAATGCAAAGGTGTGTTGCTTGAGACGAAGCTGCGAATTTTGCAAACCCAAAGAAGTATGAGCTTGCACAGACAACAATATCAACGATTCTAAATACTGAGAGCGCCTCAATCATAAAGGCTGGAACCAGTGGCCATGCTGATGAACGGAAAAAGGGTTAGGGAACCCTTTCCACCATAGAGTTTCTCACTATATTACCTAGAGGGAAGTCTGGTGCTGCTGCGCTGTGGTATGCATGGGAATGCCGGTATATTGCGACTTCAGATTGGCACTGTTCTCAGAGAGCCAAGCAAGCACCGTTCCGTCTGTCACAACAATTAATTTTCTTCTAAAACAGCACGTAAAAAGCTGCTTTAGCTTTATTATTACACAAAAACATGTTTTGTTTAACTATGAGAACTTGTTATTGCATATACAATTATATGAAACATAAGAAGTACCAGCGGGCCACTAAAGTTGAAGGACAGACGACAAGATTCGAGCTCGCTTTGGAACAATTTGTCGTCTGTTCTTGCTTTTCTTCGCTTGGTTATGCATTGTAGGTGAGGAAACCTCACCGGAAGATGTATTACGCGTGAACGGAAACATTTTATGAAGATTTTACTTTAAGAATGCATTATTTGTGTAGCCATACCCACGTTTTAGATGAAGCCTCGTACAACACCAGCCAACACAAGCCTCGCAGACACATATACCGTCATTTCCATGACGGCACAGCGGCCCTTAGGAAACTCCCATAGACGGTGGCGCCAGATTTCCATCTAGGTGTTATAGTAAAAAACTATGCTTTCCACGCTAAACAACTGTTTCAGCAAGGTGGGAAGAATGTGCCACGGCAACGCCCCCCATGATGGCGAAACCAACGTGGAGCAAGCCGCTGTAATTACCGGGCTCTGGAAGCATGTTGCTACTGATGATGAAACAGGTGGTGCTTCAATGAAGGAGTTTCTGAGTGTAGATATTGCAAACAGATCTCCGACGAGATGGTCATAGCCACAACAGACAGCAGCATTATGCGGCGGAGACAACAGCAGTGGCAGTGATGATGAGATTTGATTGTCTTTGACCCCAACTCCAATGTTCATGCAAAGTGCACTGTTGTCGAAAAAGTCGCTCATTGATTTCGTGCACACTAAGGGATTGCCACAAGTGTTCGCGCAGCAGACCGCGCTTGGAAACCTGAAACTTCCGCAAAAGCAAGTGCAGATTTTGGTCTCTTTCAGCATGCTTAACGATTGACATGCTCTTTGGAGGTATAACTAAGCATATTATTTTTCGCAGCCTACTTACTACAATGATTATTCTTTAGCGCAAGTGGCAAACTTGGGTTCGGGGCTACAAAGGTATGTTCAGCAGCTTTTTATTTACGGTAATCCAGATATAGTGATGATTGGCTATAACGATTGGATTTTTCATTCTTTTTGATATCATTCTAAGCACTGTATGCGGCTCTACCAACTGAGCTACACTGGCAGCTGTCCCACCATTTATGCACGTCAAATACATCTAGCATTGTGAGTTTGAACCAGCACAACTAAATGACAGAAACAAGTGAAAAGAGCTCAAGGCAATCCGAAAAAGTTTTGCGCCAGTTTAAAAACTTTTCCTTGTGTGCCTCAAAACAGTGCACTAAAACACCAACACCTGTGAGGTAAGTACACCCCTATAGCGGAAGAAAAAGAAAACCAGAAGGTGAGAAAGGAAAAACAATGCAATGCACGCACCTTGTCCAGGATGTTTCGAGGATTTACAGTGGGGTTGTGACTGGCCCAGGCACAGACCGCCTGGAAGATGTCCACCTCGGGTGCAAAGAAGGAGTCGCGCCCAATCATCTCCTCCAGTACCGACTGCACAAAGAGTGACCCCCATGTCAACAACACACCATCGCCTGCTCTGAAGAGAGAAATGCTTTCTGCCCTTAAAACTGTTATAAACAAACACTTGGCCCTTACCAATCATCTGTTCTGGCTAAGATTTTGCAGCAAGATCGCATTTTATGTTCCAGATCGTTCAACACTTGTCGTAACACTTTGACCTCTTACTTACGCAGTTTTCAAGAAAAAGCTGGCAACTGCAGTACGGCAAAAGCATGGCCTTTGGGATTAGTTTTCATCAAGCCTTCAATGGTGCACCTATAAAGAAGCATCAAAGTTTTTTCACGGATATTGCATGCTGCCTAATGAAAAAACAAAGAATAAGTGTGTAGTTGTGCTACACCAGCAACTCGTAACTTTCTAGGGAATAAACAAAACACCAAGTAACATAGAATGCAATGTGTTTCACTAGAATAGCAGCTTGGGCTAGTTGGTTTTCCATTGTTGGTTTTCTTTCAAATAAACTGTTGAAAGTCAGCACTTGTGGTGTCGTCTTCTCGTCTCGTGTCCCTTCTACGTTGTGCACTGTTAACACCAGGATAGAATGCAATGCAAGGAATGTTGGTAAACAGAAATTAAATAAAATTAAACAGAAAGCAGGAACTGTAGTAGTGAAACAATTAACGTAACGTAACGAATAGGATAAAAAAAATAGCATAGTTGCACAAATATAACATTTGTTTTTTATCATTTCCAGCCTCAGAACACGTCTCGCGCTATACAATTAAACCTCGATATAACAAACTTCAAAAGAATAAAATTCTCCATATAACAAGGTATTTAACTTTTCATAACCTTTTTTCCATAAAACACCATCTATTTAGAACCTCAATATAACGAAGTGTGTTTGTATGCGATTTCAATATAACGAAATTTCGCTTCCCCCTGAAAAGAATGCCGACACAATAAATGGAAACTTCCGTGGATGCAGATGGCAAATGACTGAATTACGAGGGGCTGCTTGCAGACACACCTCGCAAATCACGCGCAGGTGGAGCCGCATCCTGTTCCGTATAAAGTCCAAATGCCATAAGATTCTATTGTGCCTTGCGCACTTTGTGCTCAGGTGCGAGTGAAAGTGCGCAAAGGTGAGACAAGAAAGATGGTGGCTTCACGAGTGCCGCCTTCTCTTGCGAGCAAAGGGAAAGAGGGGGAGGAAAGCTCGATAACGGTAATGCGATCAAGTGCACGCGAGGGGCGGATGGGGGGGAGGGGTAAGTTGGCATGCGCTTCGGCCGTGACTGCACATGGCTGTAAGCGCGGCGTTGTGCATAAGCAGCTTTAGAGGTAATCTGCCGTGTGTGCAAAGAGTGGGCGTGACGAGACAAGACGGCATGGCACCATGTAAGCAGTCTCCCCACGCGTTTAGTATTTGAAAGTGTATAATCTCGAGTTTCGATGACCAATTGGAGCAAGAGGCAGACGAAGCATTCACTTCGTGCTGCCTGCACTTGCTTTTCATGATAGCATCATCCCAGTGCAGATAACGCTATCAGCTGTGGGGGCGGAGTGCACGCGACAGCGTGGCTAGCTTCGCTTAATTCGTCCGGTCGATGAGAAGATACCGATGAGGAGATACCAAATTTATCAAAATGAATTGTTTTCTCATTCAAACTTGCTTTTTTCGATTCACTGGTAATTAGGTAAATTCTGTGGCCCCTTTCTGTGTAAAAAAAATCTACCAGTGAATACTTATTTGCATTAAAGTTCGAATTTTATTACAATGAAATTTCAATATAACAATGCAAATTGTTGTTTTTACCTACTGTATTTATTCGCACAATGATCGCACTCGGGTAACATCACACCCCTGAATTTTATCGTCAAAATTCGATTTTTTTCTTCTTTCCCATGTAATGATCTCACCCTGCACTTGTCACAGCAATATGTTGTGTCCCAAGTCTAGCTAATGATGAACGCGCTTACCATCTGTCGAATGCTACACAAATGACTCTTCAAGACATACCAAGCAGTCTGCACACACCCAACATTCTTAAGCAGATGCCCCATTTCATTCCTTTCATCACTTTCCGCATTTCCACGAAAAAAAAAAAGCTACAACCAAACTTGCCTCGGCTTTATTATTTGTAGGCTTCATAATGGCTTGGTCAACAACAACAACATAAAGGGCGCCTTTCAATTCTTCTCGTCTGCACTCGGCACGCAATAAATCGCAATCGGCAACGATAGTGGCAACGTTTACACTGATACATTAGAAGTGTACCCTATTCATAAGCCAATGCTTGTAACGCAGCTGAGATATTCGCTCACCTTAGTGGAAATGTGCCGCATTAGGCTAGCAGTGAAAAGAAATACCGCAGTTTCCGCAGCATGCCAGCCATGTGTTTCTATGTCACTGGCAGCTAAGCGCACCCATCTGTTTCTGTCCCCTCAAAGCGGACATGGCTACGTTAGTGTCGCAAACTTGCCAATATTAACGATAATGTTCATTACTGATACGGTAGAAACTGTTTCAATGCGGGTAATGTACTCACGAGAAGAAAAAAAAAATGCATTTGGCAGGCTCGGCTTGCTCCTCCGGCCGCCATTTTTGTTTTGATGTCCCGCACTGACAGCGGCAGCCGCCTGCTTGTCATCCCGCAGCAAATGCGGGATGAAAAATTAAAAATTTTCTTTTTCTGTGGGAAATTTAACCCACATAATGATGGCACCCCTGGATTTGCGTCAATTTTTTTGACAAAAAAGTGCTATCACTATGCGAGTAAAGACGGTATTCATTATATCTAGATTTACCTGTATTCGGGTTTGTGACAAGTATAACCGTAATATGTCCTCCCCCATCGTTCTTGTAGAGACCTTAAGTCCCCACTCACGAAAGACCTGAGGTCACATTCTTTGTGTGCATACACTATGGTACAAGCTTTCATGCTGTGCAGTGCTTCTACAGAAGCAGTCCTGCATTCCCTGCATTCTGAGGAACCCTAAGTTGTTCCTGCTGCTGTGTGCTACGAAGGCCACTGCATGCAACACGGAAGTGATGATGTGCTTGAATTTTCAGCTGTGTTAGAAGCATACATCAGTCTAATACATTGCAGACACAATCGTCACAATGTAGTCTATAAGTTTAAGGATTGGCTAATCAGTGACTTTCCATGGTGCTTGGGTAGCAATGCAAATGCTAGGCACAGGAACAAAGTACGCAATGAGGACAAGTATTGGTCATGTCCTCGTCACACACTTAGTCCTGTATCCTGCATTTGCACTGTTACCCAGGCACCGTGACTTAGAAGCCACAATTGTCTGTCTGCAACAGACAAAAACGTGAGCGGATGGGCTGGTAGTGCCACTTGATGGCGGAGAGTTAAAAGGGGCCCTGAACCACTTCTTATCGAAGTCTAGAAATGCAGTTAATGTTAAAATAGACTATTTCAGAAATACTTTGCCGCAAAAAGTACTTCAATGCACATTTTCAGCAGAAGCAAAGCTATTGGGAATCAAACGTCCCCTATGCAGCGCTTCTGCTCCTTTTTCAATGGCTTGTGCAGCGAAACCTACGCCGGAGTGGGACATGCCCACAATGCTTCGCCTACTACTGGACGTCACCGTGGTGAGCAATCCAAACAGATCTTGGATGTTCATGTAGAAGCCACTCCTTCCGATTTTGACACCTACAGCATGCCAAATGTGGCTATCCTCACCGAGCCGCAGTGCGATCAGCTAGTGGACTCATCGTGGCCCGCAGCAGCCGCAGTAGCTATGCTATGTAGCAGATGGCAGCCACACGGAACGGCACCATTTGCTTTGTGCACAACAGGGCTAGTGTGTGTGCTCATGCTCGTATGCTCCTGTATGTCCGTGCTACGTGGTGCGGATGGGCTTTGTCCTGCACCAGCTTGACCGACGAATAAAAGCCACAGCCAACTTGTGCACATTGAAGCACAGGAGCTAAATAAGAAGCGATGTATACCAAGGCATCTAGCCAGGAGTGGCTAGGAATAAGCATGTGCTTGTAAGCGTGCATGTGGTCTGACCTCAAGTTTCATGTGGTTCGGGGCTTGCTGAGTGTTCAAAATTACACTTAAATCTCGTTATAGCAAAATGGCTTATAACGAAAAAATTGTAATTCCCCTTGAAAGTCCCCATAGAAACCCATGTATTTAAAATTTTGTTTTAACAAAAAAGATTCATTGATCAACGGATATAACAAAAAATCTTCATTCCAAAAACGCACCTAACAAGCCACTTTGTACACAACATATAGATTTCTTAAATTGCGTGACGTGTTGCGGCCCTCCGATGCGGCAGTTCAAATCTCTCGCGGCGGCCCCTCATCATCCGGCAATGCTCCATGCCAAGCCAAGCTGGCCAAACAGCCAAGCCACTCCGTCCGTTGCGTGCAGTGTGCACTGCCAGGCGAGTGCCGTGCGCCTTTGTTTGCGTTGTTCCGTACGCTGTCCGTCAGTGCTGTTCCGCTGTGTCGCCAGTTTCACGACAGAGAAATGAATTGCAGCAGCAGCTTGAAGCTAAAATGGAAAGTTATTGCCTTGGATCAGAAGGCAGCCATAATTAGGGCTACTGCCTCAGGCACGAAGAAAACTCAAGTGGCCAAGGAGTTCGGCATCGCGCCGAGTACCCTATCTACAATCCTCAGCAGCAAAGAAGTCATCGCTGGCGCTGTCGCACATGGCGTGAAAAGTAGCCAGAAGAAGCTGCGGTCTCCTGCCTTTGAAGCCGTGGAAGAGGCACTGTTCAAGTGGTTTCTGAATGCAAGGGCTGCTAATTTGCCCGTGAGTGGGGCACTGCTCCAGAGAAAAGCGAGAGACTTTGCTTGCATCATGGGCTGCGACAGCTGCGTTGCAAACGATGGCTGGCTGCAGCGTTTTAAGAAGCGCTACAATATCGTTGGCAGGGTTGTCACTGGCGAGTCCCAGGCCATCGACATAGAAACCACAACGCCGTGGGTGAGAGCTAATGTTGGTCCTCTCCTTGAAAAGTATGAAGAGAAGGATGCCTTTAATGCTAACGAAACAGCTCTCTTCTACCAAATGTTACCACAGAAGACCCTATCATTAAAAGGTGAGCTTTGTCGCAGCGGGAAACATAGTAAGGTCCGCGTCACTGTGCTCCTTTGTACAAATATGGATGGATTGGAGAAGATGCCACCTTAGGTGATAGGAAAAAGCGCATCGCCATGATGCTTTAAAGGAAAGAGGCGACTTCAACCGCAGTACGTACTTATCAAACCGGAAAGCCTGGATGACAAGAGAAGTTTTTGCAGGAAGGCTGCGTGACTGGGACGAGAAGGTGAAGAGGCAGAATCGCAAGATATGCCTTTTCTTGGACACCTGCGTTGCCCACCACACCACTGCTGCGCTGACGAACATCGAACTTCGGTTCTTGCGCCCGAACTGCATGGCAGGGATACAGCCCCTTGATCAAGGCGTGATAATGTCTTTTAAGGTTGGATACCGGAAGCGCGTGATAGACCGACTTGTGTTAAACATGCAGTTGAACGGCGACTGAGGTGAGATGAACCGCGACATGGCAATAGAGATGCTTAATGCGGCATGGATGGATGTGACAGCCAGCACCATTGCCAACTGCTTTCGACGTGCATCATTTGCTCCGAACGAAAGCAGCCCTGACACCGATGACTCAATGGACCGAATAGCCTTACCCAGTGGTGCCGCTGTATCAGATGAAGCTTTAGCGTCATGGGGGGTGCTCCACGATGCCGGTGTCGTGTGTGAAGGTGAAACCTTCTGCGACTACGTGAGCATGGATGCCAACGTTCTGGCAACGAAGGAGCTGACAGACGACGACTTTATGCTTGCTGCCTGGGAGCACGAAGGAAGTGACGATGAAGGTGCTGCAGGGGACAACGACACTCCGCCCTGTGCTTACGACGTACCGACATCGTCCCAGGCGCTGGACGCTGTGGACCTGCTGCACCGCTACTTCGGCGGCCACGAAAACGGTGCAGATGGGCTTGAGACAGCTGCTGCTGCCGAGAAGGCCGTCCTCCAGTTAAGGAAGACACAGCAGCGAAGCATAACCAATTATTTTGCGCCGTCAACATGAAACATTCGTGCCATCGACATGGAAGGCAATAAAATGAATTCTTATGTGTTTGATTCCAGTTTCTCCCTGTGTGCGATATTGGTAAGGACGATTACCATTTGCTGCGGACGCAGCCACTCGGCCGTGACGGGAGCTGATACCTCGGCAATGGCTTACCTGTAGTAAGTGCAAGCTTGTGTGCAATAAATTAGTCTCAAATTATTAGTCAGTGGCTATAACAAACTCATGCTTATAACGAACAAAATCTAACGCCCTTTCGACTTCGTTATAACGACACTTAAGTGCAGTTGAAATTAGCGAGACCCGACGGCTACGACACCAATAAGCAGGGTGGCCAAAGTTAAATTTTTCCGCCGGTGGCTGTGGCCGAGCGTGAACAGACGATAGTCTGTCTGCTTCTTCCGGAAGTACTTAATTATTATTTAAATTCAAAAGCAGATTTTCGCTCACTTCAGCTTGTTTATTAAACTGCATCAATAAATATACGAGGTATCAGTAGAAAGAAGTGCACTGATCCAAACACCCTTCTCGATTGATGTCAACTATTGGCCATTAGAAGCCACATATGGGCATCTGCTATATTCCGAAATAGTGTTCAGAAAAAAGTGAGCAGCAGGCTTCTGCTGTAAAGCGAGCGTTTGAGTGAAAGGTGACTACGGGCTCCGCTTGCGAGCTCCACGCACTGCACACGACTGCGAAACTTGGCTGGTATGTTCACAGCAGTGCATGTTATCCATGGACTGTGTTTTTACACCAAGCGCGAGGAGTGGTTCAGGACCCTTTAACCAGAAAGAACACATTGCGATCATTGCAGTGACCAACTAAATCCCACTTGACTTTTGCTGGTGCAAGTGTTTCCAGTGATGTAATCGCTAATATGGGACATTTCATTTACTTTTATTTGACAAGAACCAATATGTTGTTGTTTTGTGTAATGGTATTGTGGTTAATAGCATCATATGATGTCGTGACCAGCATTGTTGTTGCTATCCTAGTTTGTGGTAATGCGGCATTCCACGAAGGTTAAAATGTTTACGAATCAGTTCTAGCTATCTCGTATACAGAACTGGTGAGGGGCCCTTGAGACCCTTAGGGTGGTGTAAAGCAACACAGAAACAAAACAGGTGTGTCAAATTCATGCCTCTTAACCCCTCTGCGATGCCAAACTCTGATTAAGGAACACAGATACAAAATTTACAACTGAGTAACCTTTCTGCCTTACATGAAGGTCCAAATTAGTGATGCAAGATAATCTATGGTGCTACCGATGCTATCGGTACTTGAGTCACTTTCAAACTATCTATAGTAGAGAAACTATTGATAGATGTACCGCACGCAAACACTGCAACATAAGCTGGGCAACATTTCCCCACATGAACTGAGTGATAATGATGGTCAGTTATCGCAATACTTCTGGCAATACAGTCAACGACCGATTTTTCGGACCCTCTAGGGAACGTAAAAACGTCCGAAAATTCAGGCAGTCCGAAAAAATGAATGCATGCAAAAAACGCACCTTCTTTCTTTTTTTCTCGGATCTAGAGGTAAAGGGCGAAATACCAGGCTTCCGAAACCCTGCCAAAGCATCAATGAGGGTGCTATACAAAGAGGCGTTCAAAAACTCTGTATGCAGCCGACTGCCAGTTTATTATGTACATGTGCATCGTCGGGCAGCCAGTGTTATTGCTACAGTGACTTGAAGAACTTGTTGATTGTTGTTTGGACGGCGTTCCGGTTGCATGCGATCATATTCGCCTCGATGTGAGCAAGGGTCATGTCAGCACTGCATGCCGATCAAAGAGTCAACAGTGCTCGCGTCAACTCGGCGCTTGTAGGCGGCGCAGGCATCGGCTCCTCATTTTCAACATCGGAGTCTTCTGAATCCCCCACAACCTGACGGAATATTCCCTCGTCTGTCAGTTATGCGCAGAAGTTGAGAGCTCGTTGTCAGCGTCAACAAACTGTTCAAAAGTTATTTCTGTGGGTACGGTACTGCTTTCCATGCTTCGATGCCATCGGCGAGGACGACAAAGATGGAGTGGGGGCCATCGAAGGCAAGCGAAAACCTCAAGTTGCGAACAGTGGAGTTCGCTGACGAGCGTCGAAGCACCTAGGCCTAGCGTCGCAGAGCACACTTGACACAACAGCACAACCACACACCACGCTTGCCAAAACGTGGCCTGCGCAAACAAACGAAATAGCGCTGCTCCGGAAACTCCGCCGGAGGCAGAAGTGCAGCCATTTGCGGCAATGAACATAGCCAGCATGGCCAGACCAAATCGGTGTGTGACGGCTAGATTCGGCTAGTTGTGGTTCAAAGCGGTGATGTGCTTCGGCTGCAAGTCGATTTCCTTCACAAGGGCGCTGCGCGAGGAGTCAAAGGACCTACCGTGGCGCCAAAAAGTCCGGAAAATTGGACGGCAGGGGGTTCGAGCGTCCGAAACTTCAGATGTCCTTATACAGTGATTCTATGGGGCTCACGGCGGTGCCGCGAAGACGTCCGAAATATCAGGCATGTCCGAAAATTCAGTCGTTCACTGTACTAGTAAAAAATTGCAACAATATCAATGGCACTGCCAATAGTGAACTATTGTAATACTATCAATAGTACTATCAATACTCACTGTTACACTATGGATACTTGAATAATGAAATATAATACAGTCAAACCCGGCTATATCGAACTCGCAAAAAAACGCCTATCAGTTCGATATAGAGCATAATTCGATATAAGCCTGCTAAATAATTGGATGTCATAAATGCACATACCATTTATAAAATCCCTTTATTGGCAAAACTAGCTTAGTTTCGCATAAATTAGTCCTGCATTTTCTTCTGCTTGGGCAATTTCGCTGCCTGCAACGCACGCACTTCCCCACGTTGTCTAGAGTCCGAGCAGCTGAGGCCGCAACCTTCCGCATTCGCGCAGAAGCACCGGACTAATGCGAGTGCACCAATCACTTCGGAGGATGTGGGCAAAGGACCGTAGTTGCTTTCCTCAACGTGCCTACTTTCATTTGTGCTCGGTACGATGTCGGCGATGTAGTCTTTGTTTCGGGATCTACCGTCGTCGCGACACCATCATCTGCACTCACAAACTCGTCCACCGTTGATTCGAATGTCCCTGAAATTTTGACAGCTCGCTCCAAACTTCGGCAACACCGGCAGCGGCTTCATCGCATTCATCAGAATTTGCAGTCATCACCGAGCACGCGGAAACCGGCATGTAGGAAGAACGCCTCGTACACGGCCGTGCGTACGCGTCGGGCGCCATGGGCACCGGGTTGCGAGTCTGGCCACTTTAGCCCTAATCGTGCCGAGAGTGCTCTTCTGAATCTTGCACGCTGCGGGGACATCGCGTTCAACGCGATTTGTGATTTCGATCTTCACGACGAAAGGCGAATTCTGCCGCTTCATCACGGCAACACTGCTGGAGAAGGCCCACAAGGCGCAAACATGATAAACCAGAGAAGCAGCCAGACAACTTGCACTTTCGCCATCTTGCACAAAGAGCGCACAAGAGCGTCTGATTGGCTGTCTGAGCAAGCGCTGTAGGCGGGCCAGGATCATTTTTTTGCTAGGGAGTGTCGATAGATAGCGATCTAAAGAAAGGAAGGACGCTTGATTCTGCAACCCGTGAGGGAGCACGGCGAAGCGTTGTCAGGGGAGAGGGAGTGGGAAGTGAAAGATGATAGAGAAAGAGGGAGGATAATAGACTTCACTATGCGCGACAGGGGGGAATGTCGACGGCTCGCCTGAACAGCCTGAGGCAGCGCGGTCACGGTAGGGAGAGCGGTTGATGGAGCCGCGCCGCCGGGTTTCCCCGCTACCGCGAGGGAAAGCCAACTTCTGGGGGCACTTTTCCGCCGCTTGACGTTCGATATATCGGGAGTCACTGCAATATTTGTTCGATGTAAGCGTAATTTTTGCTATATATACTCATTGTAACTATACTGTGACCAGAAATTGTTCGATATATAGAATAATTCGATGTAAACGGGTTCGATATAGTCGGGTTCGACTGTATTAACAATAGCACTATACAGTCAAACCCACTTATACAATAGTCAAGTGCCACAAAAATTCCATTGTTATAAGCGGGTTGCATGACAAAAAAAAATGGAGGATGGCGTAGCTGTTCCAAGAAAACTATAATGGCGGGGAGGCCAGTTCTTCGCCCTACCACCCTTCTCCATCTGGCTTCTGATTGTGTTGACTCGTTTAACTGCACGCTCCGATTGTGTGTTGTTAACAAGCAGCAGCTGTCGGCATTCAAGAATGGCACTGCTATAATAGCTGCAAAGATGGGGTCACGCATGGCAAGTGACATAGGTACAAGCACCGCCAAGGCATCGCTTTAGTGGCCCCAAAAGACGCCTTTTAAAAAAATGTGGGAATGTTGCTACGACAGCATCTGAGCTTGAGGAATCCAGACGAAATGCTGGATGTGATTGCCACAAGCATCTCACCACACACTTACCACTGGCTTGCACGAAAAAACTGCATGTCCCTCAAGCCTTGCTTGCTACACACAAAGCTTGCTGACACCCTTCTCCAAGCCATCCAGGTGCTCCATGTAGTGAAGCCGAAAGTCCCTCGCGAAAACAAGCCCATGAGGGACTGAATCATCTACAGGACTTCCCGTGGGAACAATGTTGAGGCAGCCTGCCCTACCGCGTCAGCGCTGCCTTCATGGCCATCACTGTCGCTATCCGATGCAAGTACTTTCGCGACGATCGGCTCATCGGTAAGAAGCACTTCATTTCTAAGCACCACTGCTATAGATATAGCAGTGATTCTTTCTTTTCACCGGCAACGTCGTGCATTACTGATGATCAGCGTGTGGATCAGTCATCTTCTGTTTCGGTGATGAGTCAAATGAGACTGAGAAAGAATGTGGCCAGGAATGACTTCGACGCAACGAACAATGACAAGCACGAACGACTTGCCCATAATGAGGGCCATAGAATAAAGAACCAACTGTGAGGGCCCAGCAAGCAATCTGGGAGCAGCGCGAGCAGCGCTGGCTGGGTTGTCAGCGAAGTTGGCACGGTCAATTCATGTTTCGTAGAGTGGCGCGCCGCAGAGCTATGGGCGCAGCCCATTTGTGTAAGGAGGGGTGGAAGGCCGGTGGGAAAGATGCACATGAGGCTGGCATGCATCTCTCATGGAGAGAAGCGTGCAGCGGCAGTAGGGGTGGCGGCCGATCACGCGGAAATCCGTTTCAAGGATTTTGCATTACATTACCTTTCAGCACGGACACCCAGCAGCCAGACTTCATTGTTATAACCGATAATGAAGCATGGGGACATTGTAGTAAGCGGGTTATTTCCCCATAGAAAAGATACAAGTTGACAGTGCAGCAGCTTTTCATTGTTATAACCGATATATTGTTAAAACTGGTTTCGTTATAAGTGGGTTCAACTGTATAAAACTCGGATATAAAGAATTATTGTCATTATTGAACTGTTGTAAACTTTTCATGAAAATCCCCTACAAAAGTATAGCGGAGTACTAAGCTTACATCAAACTCATGTTCACCGTCATATTCAATTTATCAAATGCTGCGCCGTGCCCCTGAAAGTGTGCATCTCCAAATGAAGATGCGGTAACGTCTCACTCCGTTGGAAATATTTATTGCCTACAAATTTGAAATGGCACTGTTTTGGCAGATGATGTCAAACAAGCAATTTAATCCAATGGGCAGTGCAAGCCATGGAGGAAGAATGATCAGTTTTGCTCACTGTACATATGGATGGCTCGTGCTAACTGTGGCTGTTTGTTATCGGCAAGAGCAGATTGTCACTCTGCTTCAAGAATGCGAAAGGCCTCCCACTATGATATGCGCTCCACAAGAAAACTTGGATGGCACTCAATCTTTTCAATGAGTGGCACAGGGCATGCAATGCCGAACAGGAGACGTGAGCCACTATTCTGGTAGACAAGGGCTTTCCGTGAACAGCAGTTTAGGCCGTCAGCAGTTAACTAAACGGGAGCTGGGATCCAACATCCAGATGACCACTGAATCACACATTTCGCACATACAGGACATTCTGGGCCTTTGTCGAAAAGCTGACACAAAAATGACCAAAGCTGACAAGATTTCACACATATTGAAAGGAATAGCTAATGATGTGTTTAATTTACTTGTATTCAAGGACGGTACAAAGGTCGATGCCATAGTTAAGGAATATCAACGTTCTGAACAAGCGAAAAGCTGCTGCATCACCCGCCAGTTCCTTCGGCTGCCTAACACCGTCGCCACATCACCATGCAAGGACCGACCGATGTCTGCGCAGTCCACAGTGTCGGAATATGTAACTCGCATTGTGCGCTACGAATTTGAAGCAACAGCTCCTACGGCCATCCTTCCAGACGTTCAGTCAGCCAACCTGTCCACCATTTCGCTTATCATTCACCATCTGTTCTATCCGTGCGCATGAACATTCTTCTACGAATGCCACCCCGAACTAGGCTTACCCTTCGCGCTACAGCAACTCGGCTGACTGGAGGACGGCAGATGACCGACCCATATGTTTCAAATGCTCTTGCGTTGGACACATTGCCTGTCACTGCTGCAGCAGCTGATCGTCTTCAAATTGGACCACTGGATCTTGGAGCAGGGTTAAGAAAGCAATTACACATATTATATGAAGCTTTTACAGTGGGCAAACCTTGCAAAAGACAATAAGATGGAGCAGTATGTGAAACAAAAAGGTATGTTTGTAATACAGCAGAGGCTCGTATAATATGTGCCCCCTCCCATATATAAAATTGATTTTTTTTTTTAATTTTCATGTGGCGGCTGCAATGCTGTCATTTATCTCCATGTTTGTAGTAGTCATAGAAAGTAAAGCTTTTCTGCAAGTTCTATAAAAATGTTAACTTTTTAAATTTCACATATATGGCATGAAGTTTATATAAGAACTTAAACAATCACATTTGAAGACAACCCCATTTTGTTTCATTCTTTCAAAGCACTTCCATTCGAGATATTGATAATAAAATTTGACACCAAGTAGGTTAATTTGTAATGCATGAGCAGTTGTCCTGACACAAAGACACCACACTCTTTCCTCCCATGTGACATATAGCCTACTGCGGCACAAACTGGCAAGTCTTGCTTTTGCCAACTGTATGAAGGAGTGCAGCTGCTGTCAGTTTCCCCAAATTTCGAAGGCATGGGTTCCCAAAGTGGGTTCTGCAGGCCCCTCTTCAATGTACAGCAAGCCACTGATAATTTTTGTGTGGTTCTGCCCTTGCCAAGTTGCTAGCTAAGATGGCAAACACGGGATGCACTCGATACAAGGAACCTCCATTACCCATGCCCGAGTGTCAAAAGGCACATCACAGTGGGTAACAAAAACATGTGAGCGGCACAATAAATCCACCAGCAGCTTGTAGCCACCCAGCCTCCGAAAACAGGCAGCACACCTAAGCTTTTGCACTTGAATCTCGGAGGCCAAAACTTACCACCATGCGCATTCTGTCATTTGTAGATAGGTGCCACTAGCGTGAGCGCTGACGTATACGTTGGAGGAGTAAAGAAGAAATAATGAAGCAGCACAACACAGTTGGGTCTAGTACATGGAGTACTGCAAATGTCTGATGCAAAAGAGTTAAAAGAGCACTAGCATCCAACCGAAATGAAGTGATGGAGTCCCTATAGCCATAGTCATCAGCTGGAATTGTACGGCATACTGACTGACTGCAACACCAGAACACTTCATGCCTAATTGTGCCTTTAAAGCCTTTATTCCAGTGTTTATCGACGCACATAGCACCGCGTTGGTGGCTGGTCGCAGACCTTCATAACTACATAGTCGCCATCCGTGATCGCATCGATAGCCACCAAGGTTTCATCCGCACCGGTTGCAGCATGCAGCAGTTTCGTTTTGACTCATTACGCGGGTCGATCGTCTGCCTTTAAAACTGTGTAGCTGCCATCCATGATCACGTCGATAGCGACCGTGTCTTCGTCTGCAGTTGTTGCAGCAAACGGCAGTTTCATCCTGACTTGCTGCACGTGTTGGCCATCTGCCTTCAAAACTGCAAAGTCGCCGTCCATGATCACGCCAATAGCGGCCGCAGGGTCGTCTGCAGCGGTTTCGCTTTGACTCGGTGCAAAAGCTGTCGAGGGTGAAGAGCACTGGCTACATCACGATGGACGGTCGATTTGTTGGCGGCTAGCTCATTGGAGAAAAATTAATAGGGATGTGTGCGCAGTATTGAAAAGCGTGTTTCAGATGAAGACGTGCGCTGCGGCCACACTATGAAGGGAATTGTGAGGCCTGCGAGCGCTAATCAATCACGAGATGAGAATTGCAGCTTCCACACTGCTTTTTTGCAAAGTAGAAACAAGATTTGCCGATTAATTCAATAAATAAAACTGTGTTGACATAGTAAGCATTTGGCTATCGTTTTCTTGGTGCCCTCGATAATACAAAATTTGGTTAATTCGAACATTATTTTTGGGTCGGTGAAATCCGAATTAACCAGGCTTTACTCTACACAAAGTGGAGTTCACACAAATTCTAGGACCTCTTGAGATGAAATGTTTCCCCATGGGATACGCACTGAAAACTGTCATTCTCTCTCATCATGCCTTGGTTGTGATGCTGTCTTGTCTTGGCTCATGAAGATTGCACCCAGTTTACACCACGTGGGCTGCACATCACAGTCAAAATAGCCTGGCTCCAACTACCGTTCGCCCCAAAACTACGAGGAGTGGGGGGGGGGGTCCTTGGCACTTCATGGAGTTTAGCAGGGTTCCCTGGGACCATCATGTTTCAGAACCCCTGTTCTAGGGTAATGTGCTATGACCACAAATCACCTACGCAACATGGTTGGTTTGTCCTCTTTTCCAAGCTCAGGCCTGCGAATACGAAATTATCATTCTCGGTGTCAAATTTGACAATGATGCAGTCTGCAGTCACCAGCTGATATTCAAGATTTTTTGCACAAATGTCCGAGTAATTGGGTAGTTAAAAAAAAAAAGAACACTTCAGCAGCAAGATCAATTTTGTTGCTGAATGCCAGTGGAACAGATAATTCAATTTAGCCCTGTGAGGTGGCTCACTGACATATTACAGTCAATAATTGATCTTTCAGACGTGCCCAATAATTCAGACACCTTCGTGCCACATACCCTATAGAGCCAATGTATAAGGACGTCTGAAATTTAGGATGTTGAAACCCTCCGCTGTCCAGTTTTCCAGACTTCTTAAGTCGGAAACAGCAACAATGGAAGCCGCCACCACCTCCATTTTGATTATCTCCAGCACTGAACCAGCACTTTCGCATGCCAATATGCTAGTCGCTGTAGCTTCCATGGAAATGCTAGGCCTAGCCACTTGGATGTTTGCTACCAGCGTCATACTGTTCGGTGCAGTGTTGTTCATTGAAAGAATTCACCATTGTTAGCAATGGCGCCCGGCTCCATCTTTGTCATCCTCGACAATGGCTTGAACGAGCAGAAATTACAGCAGGAATCACGCATTGCACAATGCCGGTTCCCGATGTTAGCTTCACCGCAATACAGTGACCTTACAGGATCAAGGGTGTGCAGTATTTTGCAGTGAAGCATACCATGAGTGGAAAGGGAACACTGTCACAGGCCACAGTAAGTATTCTTTAATTATACATGTGTGCACCCGCATCCTCCTGTCACAGTATGAGCACTGATGTGCCTAATAAGTGTACTTAGGGCTGTTCTGATTGTGCCTGTGGCAGCTGAGCCTTTGGGGGCAGTGTAGTGTGTGCATTCACTTTTTTCGAACTGCCCAATATTTCTGATGTTTTCACGGCCCTTAGGGAGTCTGAAAAATTGGATGTTGACTGCACCTACTTTAAATACAGCGATGGTCGAGAACGCAAGGGTGTTTCACATTTGCTTGTCGCACAGCCCTGTCTGCGTCGCGCATTGCTGCAGAGTGCATCTATGCGCACACAGTGTTGCCAGAGTAGGCTGTGCTGGGTGAATTCAGTTGAGCTTCCTGCGTACACATGAGCATTCCATCCACTAAGCCCACAAATAAACTTGATAGGCATTCACGGTACTTGACAGCAGATCACCTGTGGACCCGAGTTCGGCTTTTACAACCGCCCATTGTAGGTCGTGCACATAATGTCGTGAAAGTGGATTACACGGACCAGTCATACTGGTGGCAAGCTCGGCGCTACCGTGTATTTCTTGTCAAAGCAGCTAGGCAAGCTATGGAGCTAAGCAGCTAGGCCTAACCAGCACTGCTTCATCAGTACCCAGCGGCAAAAGTTGCAGTTTGGTGTGAAGTGGCCAAAAGGCTTAGCAGCAGTCGTGCGGCAGTCCTAAGGCAGTGAAATCACCCCGACAATGAAAGTGCGAGTCTGGTGTGCTGCTGTCTGAAAAGTGACGAGAAGTAACATTGTCTCCTTGCCTAAGCAACCCGCACCACCAGCATTGAAGGTACCGAAAAAGATAAAGAAAGAAAAGGAAAGGAATGTCTTTCTACACAACATTACAAGAAAGAAACAGCAGCACAATCCAGGAGCACAACCAATGCAGTCGCAGGCTCATGCCATGTCACCTTCGTTAGCGTGGAGAAATGACGCTTGAGGACATAGCTCTATTTTCAAAAGCCCAGGTACCTCCTCCAGTGCAGGGTGGGAACAGATTTATCATATTTTCATCAAATTTTATTTTGTTATTTATTTATATTATTCGTGATACTGCCAGTCTCAGTGAGACGAACCAGCCTCAGTGAGACCAACTAGTCTCAGTGAGACGCCTGCAGCAGAAAGGATGTTCCACATCCGCCACCAAGGTTTGTGAGTGGGGGCGCTGACTAACACTCCCAGAGTTCAACTAGGAAACATAAATACCCTAGAAAGCTGACGGGGAAATAGCGCCGCGATAGCTCAATTGGTACAGCATCACAGGCGAAGGTTGTGCAAATGCAAAGGTTGTGGGAACGTTGCCCCCCTGCAGCAAGTTGTTTTTTCATCTGCTTTCATTTCCATTATTTTACCGCTTCTTTATTGCATTTATTAAGCACAAGTAATTTTCCTATGTTGTCCTTGGTGTCAGTGTTTGTTGGCTTCTTATGACATGACTAATAAATATTGGAACCCTCGGTTAACCCCTTTCTTCTCGTTTAATACTTTGGTTAGTATCACAACATCACTCAATAGCAAAATATAGTATTACAAGAATTTATATAAAAATAGCAAATAAATGACCCATTCAAAGTTAGAGAAGTTATACAGATAACAGTCCAGAAGTGATCATAGCTTGGGATTTGAAATTATTTGAGATATGTGGGCGTTCGTGTTAAGGGGGGAAGACGAGCTTAGAAACTTATTTTTTTTTGGCTAAATTTATTAAAAATTTGTCACCAAGACAGAGTTTTTCATGCCGATTTCAAAAATGTAATTTAGAAAATATAATGTTAGAATTTGGAATAATAGTCCGGCACGGAAGGGGTTAAGCAAGCACCAGCCTTCTCATAGCAATGCTGATGAAGAAAATTAGCGCAGCAAAAATACAATGCACGCAGGAAGAGAGGACAAGGACCTCGCTTCCTGTGTGCGTTCTCGTTTAGGTGCACTCATTTTTCTCACCAGCAATGATCCCAACAATCAAGTGCCACCACATTCAATGCCTGACACTGCAGTGAGGAGGGGTGACCGACCGGCGAGAGTTGGCGGAACGAGTCGCTCAGCAGGATGGCAGGCGCATGGCGGTCGGCAAAGCGTCGGCAGGCTCGTGCCAGGGGTGCGAGCTGGTAGAGGCAGGCACGGTCGTAGATGCGGCACACGTTGCGCACACCCAGCACCCGTTCCAGGTATGCCGAAACCCCAGACTCCAGCTCCAGGAAGCCGTACTGGTGCGCCAGCTCTAGCACCTCCAGCACCACGCACTCCTGCAACCCGTAGAATGCTATGCACTGGATGTGTTCTTCCAATGAACTTCAGTTGTTAGTCAGCGCCGTATTGTGCCCCCTTCTATTCTTTTTGCCCGCGTCTGTCACGCTGTAGCTACCGTTAAGCTTCAGCAACACGGCAAATTTTCATCTTATTGGACCACAGAATGAGTGTCTCACTTCCCACCAATTTTCAGACTGAATTTACAACATGCACAATAGTACTTGGAATTGCGTGCGTGTAATGCAGAGGATATGGGTTCGACTCCCACCAGCAGCAAGTCGTCTTTTCATCCACTTTTCCGCATTATTTCTACGCTTTCAATTGAACATAACTTACTTCACCTATGCTTTCTCTGGCTTCATTGTCTCGTTTTCTTTGTTTAACTGTGCTTAACAATAAATCAAGCCCCTCAGATCCCCTTATTCTTCTCACTTATTACATAGCCAAGGCCTCTATTACCGTATTTTTATTCAATTAATGTATTTATTCGATTATAAAGTGGTCCTGATTATAAGGCAAGGGTGCCCAGTTAAGGGACCTAAGAAAAAGAAGACAAGTATGCACACTAATGTAAAGCGATATAAAGTTGCAGACAGATTATCGAGACTCGGCAGGGACTGCCCTAAACATTGAATAATTGGTTTTCAGAATTATTGGTGCGAGTTAAGGGCAGTGTGAATTTCGCCTTTTGGTGCGACTTTACAGCAGCGCGCACGGCAATGCCACGAAGCCACACCATAAGGGGAAATTCAAGTTGCCACGAAGGTTCTACTTAAAGGGACACTAAAGGTTACTATTAAGTCAACGTGGACTGTTGAAATACCATCCCAGAAACCTCGAAATGCTTGTTTCGTGCCAAGGAGAGACTTACTTTAGGAGAAAATGCGTTCTGAAGCGTCCGCGTGCCTCTAGCGCAGTTCAAATCGCCCGCCCTCCGATCGAGGAGTACTGACATCATGGTCTCATAGTGACGTTGCGCCATCGGTGAGTAGAACTACAGTGAGCTAGAATATTCTAGTACACTGTAGTAGAACGGCGTCCGCAGACGGCGCTACGTCCTTTCTGCGAAAAACGCAAACGCGCGGCCAGAGAAAGAGCCAAGACAGAGCCGACAGCAGAGCAAAAGCGGGAGTGAGGTGGCTAGCGGAAGGAGAAACACGCGACCATAAGCTGGTACTTCATTCTATGACGCAAACTTCGACGTTCGTCGCAATAGACCCTGACAACGACAGATTGACTCGCGATGCTGGGCTTAACTTCAGCGATTTGAGCACTGACGAGCGCGACCTGCTGCTGAGGGCTCGCGCAGCCGGCGTCGTTGCGTTCTACGACGGCGACCTCGACACCGGCTCTCCGGAGCGGGAAAGCAACTAGGGCTTCCCACGATATCACATGGACGTGGCATTCTCGCTGCTTGTTCCAAATGAAAGTTTCGCGAGCCAGCAGAACCCGCACAGCACGACGCGATAACGAAACTACTGAAACTCCAAAGCATGCTCCAAAGCGTGCGCGGCGCAGAGTCGAGCGAAAACGAAACCTTTCGACCACCCATACTACTGACGGGTAACGTCAAAATGTTATTTTTTCTTAAAATCGAATAGACGTAGAAAAGTAGCATTTTCTTCCGTCTTATAATCGAATGAAATGATATTTTTAATACGAGTAGTTGAGTATTAGTAACACAAATTATGAGGAGTGCTTTCGTCATCGGGCTAGTACCGGAATGTCGCTGGGGGGTCTCAAATCGTGTCATGCATTTACCTGAATTTCTCGGTTACTAAAGCTCTGTTCGCGATTATATTGACGCCTTAGACGTTCTAGAACATTGCTCTACCACTTTAACTTGACTTTCTGGTAACCTTTAGTGTCCCTTTAAAGGTGATATTCACATATAACCTTTACCCCTAAATTTTTAAAATCCTTGGTGTGGGTTACACGTGCAAAAATACAGGACTGCCTCCTCTGCCAAGATTTATCAGTAACTACAACTTGCCCTGCTGTCCAAAATCTGGATTGCCGGAAATGTGGCATTGCTGCCGCCATACTGAAATACAGTCGAACCTCGATATATCGAACAGCGCGGTGATCGCAAAATAGTTCGATATAGCCGGAATTCGATATATAAAATCACGTAGAAAACGCGTCAAAAACTAGCGCAAATCAATCAATGAACCAATCGTGGCGCAATAGATACTCACATGAAGCTTCAAACAAAGTATTTATTTTGTTCGCTGAAAGTACTGAAGCAGCGTAGCCTGCTTCATATTGGCAACCGCGTGCTTGACCACGGCGTCCTCAACATAGTCCAAACGGTCCACAAGGGACAGTCCAGCGCCTTCTATTGCGCCGCAGTAGCGGCGTACAACGGCCAAAGCAGCTACAGCCTCAGTTGCAGTCGGGAGCGGGGCAACATCAGCGCTTGCTGGATCAGCCTCGGCAGCGTCTTCGCTTGGCCGCTCAGCAGTCACTTCTGCCGCGATATCCACGTCTGTTAACTCCGCCACTGTTCCGGTGCTGTCGTCACCGCCAACGAAGTCCGCAATGCACATGATGTGTGGCTCAGCACCGACAAAGCACTCCAACTGGCTCCCCGGCCGCCTCGATCACGCACGTGATCGAGGCGGCTTGCCCCGCCGTGCGCGCATAGGTGCGCGCGTGATCGAGGCGGCCGTGCTGGCTCCAAGCCGCCGCGTGTGTACGCCGCTACGTTCAAATGTCGCCCTCGGCGCAACCGATGTGGGCAGCTGTCGTACGCAGCAGTCTGGTACGCCGATCGCGCCGCCGCTATGAGTGTTGCGGGAAAGCTCGTCTCCTGTCAACAGAGCGCACTTGGTCTGGGGCGGCGGACTTCGATATATCCATTTTACATCCGGCCCCGTTCGAAATAAAGAATTAAAAATGCATGCGATTTTCCATGTGATATAGAAATTGTTCGATATACGCAATAATTCGATATATCCGTGTTCAATATATCGAGGTTTGACTGTAGCAGCTCAATCTGTGAGCTTCGCATATAAGGTGGGGGGTTTCGAGGCTAAGGATTCTGGGAAAAAAAGCTTGCCTTATATTAGAAAAATATGGCAATCGTAGTGTTAAGTCGTTTGCAGACAAGCGCAGCAGAATTAATAACCCACGAGATGCTTGCATTTTGTAGGATATCGCAATAAATGGTTACACAAACTTGAATATTTCCCACTAACATAACGACAATAATGCTAGTGCCCCATGCCTCGGGCAAGATCCAAAGGTGTCCTGACCTGCAGTCCAGCCAGTCTGAGCTGGCCCGTGTAGATGTAGCGCAGAAGCAGCTGGAAGGCTCGCAGGGGTGTGTCTTGTAGCGTCACCTCCTGCTCCTTCGATTCTCGCATGCCACCATAGAGCAGCGCCCTGCAGGGCAATCAAAAGTCCACAATGCACAAGTTGCCCACAATATATGCAACACAAGAAAACCAGAGTACAATATATCAACCATCACATCAATTACTGCATTTGCTAGAATCTAAGCTATCCCCCCAAATTTGGAAGGCTGCAGAAAAATTTCTTTCAATGCAAGCCAAAGAAAAAACAAGAGACCTACTCCACTGCCTCTATTTCGTTACAGATTTCACCACTCGTCGCAAACGTGTGCAATGTTTACTCGTCATATTCATCAGCATTGCTGGCCGCTTCGTCACCGATTTCTTCCCAGAGTGTACCGTACTCTCTAACGAGGAGGCACCGGCGCACACCAACATGCCTGTAGCCATCTTGGCCTCTGAAATCTGATGGTGTGCTGTCAGGTTTTGAGGTTATGATGCAACATATAGTGTTCAGAATATTGTGAATGCTAGGTGAAACTAAGAGTGTGGCTGTTGCCCCCAGACATCATCTAATCTAAGCTGACCCATGAATTTCATACAGTTTTTGTGTAAAAGAGATCACAGCCTAGATTCAAGCAAAGGCAGCCTTTATTAATATTTGGTTTCAGTTTCAGTTTATTCTTCATTCAAGATACATAGATGGTTGCTAGTAGTACACAGGCAAGGGTCCCAAAGTCAAACGACTGCAGCGGGACCCTCGGTTAACAAGATTGGTACAAAACGATTAATTATTACAGCACTGTAAATTAAGCAGTCTATAGGTAAATAAAAAGTGAATGAAGTAGTGAAAAGTAGTGAATACATTCGATTTTATACAAGGAGACATACATTTAAAATGAAAAAAAAATTCCACACGTTACCAATTTAAATTGTATAAACCTACATAACAAATGAAGTACACACTTTATATACAAAGTAAATTAATTGGGACAACTAGTTACACAAAATAGGGGGCGCTGTGAGCAGCCAACGAGAGCGGGCGCACGCCACATGAGCTCCGCAAATTTTCGAAGATTTTGGTGGGACAAACTCGTAAGGCCACCAAGATTTTTGGCAGAATTAATGCAGCTAAGCATCAGGACCACGAGGACACCACCTTTGAGCCGGTAGGCCCATTTTCAGATTTTTTATCGGACTTCGAAGGTCCCACGTGGCCAGGGAGCTAAGTCTCGCGCTAAGTTTAGCCAAACCCGACACCCGGGCGGGCGCCTAGAAAGTCGGAGCGGCAAAGCAACGACCGAAATGGATTCTCGGGGCACTACACACCCTATGAGAGGTAATATTGTAGCCGGGCCAGCCCAAAACCAGGCCGAATTTCAAGATATGGACGAAGCTCCCGCCGCCACGTGCTCGGGCATGGAGGAGGCGGGAACCAGAGCCACAGAAGAGCTCATTACGCAACAGGACGCCATGGGCGAGGTGAGCCGGCAGCAAGACGAAGAAAAACAACTGGCAGGTCTCTCATTCCAGGCACCAGAAAAAGGGTTTCAAGCTTGCTACGCAGAGCGACGCCATCTTGAAGACGAGGGGACCCCACGCCACGGAAAACAATGGCAAGATGGCGCCGTCAGCCACAGCTGGCGGCGGCATGATGCAAGCCGGCGCGACGGGAGTGCCGCAGCAGCCGAGGCAGAGGCTGCCACCGCTACCGATGGACGACATGAAAATTATCATCCGGCCCAGAGGGGGGCTAAAAATCAAGGACGTTAAACTGTACCAAGCAACGCAAGCCATGATGGAAGCCTGCGGGAGGAAATTTAAGGAAGAAGACTTTCTGGTCAGGCTCAGACCGGGATCCAATATCGTCATCGCGAGCACTTCCAAGGAAGAAGTCCCGGACGTCATCAGGAAAATAAAGCATTTCCCATTCAACGGGACCAACTACGAAGTAAACGCTTACGTGCCCATGCCTGGGGACGTAAAGCGAGCAGTAATCCACGAGCTACCGGCGGGACTACCATCAGAAACACTGGAATCCAAGCTGTGACTACGCACTCAAGGCATAGAGATCCTGGCGGCAAGGATGCTGGGCAAGTCGAAGATGGCGTTAATCACCTGCGACGGTTCCATCGTTCCCAAATGGGTCATCTTCAGCGCAGCAGAATTCAAAACCTACCCTGTCGACCGACTATACAGTTTTGCTACGTGTGTGGCACGCAAGGGCCTCGCTCGCACGTCTACCCAACGCCGGGAGCGACTACTTGCAGGCAGTGCAGGGCAAACAATCTAGTAGAAGAACATCAATGCCAACCGAAGTGCTTGGTATGCGGAGGTGATCATGTCGTCGGCACCAGTGACCACCGCGCTTAGGCAACAGTGTTAGCCCCAATACATGCCCAGACCTGATGTACGTCAGAGGAACGAGGCAAGCCACGTGGGAGAACCTGCTGGAGAATCTGGGTAGCAACCATTACATAATAAGAACGCAAGTGTCAGCAGAAAACATCAAGCGCAAGAAAGGAGCAGCCAGAATAACAGATTGGAACACCTTCCGCGAGGAATGCAGGCAAATGGAGGGGGGATAACCTCCATAGAAGATTGGGGCAAACAACTAAAGGACATGCAACAGCAATACACCCAAGAGGTGGAAAGAACAGAGCAAACACTGGAGGTGGACTCGCAGCTCCTCAGGCTATTGGAGGCAAGACGCGCGCTAACCAAAAGGTGGAAGAAGCAGCGACTAAACAGGAAGCTAAAGAAAAAGATTGCAGTGGTTACCAAGGAGGCAGAGGAATACGCGGCCCAACTGGCAAGGTAGAGCTGGCAACGGTTTAGCGACACGGTAGACGGAACCTTTAGCACCGCAAAGACCTGGCGTATCGTCAAGGCTCTGATAGACCCAACCAAAACTAAGTCGGAAAGCAACAAAGCCATCCAAAGATTGGTTTACGAAGTCGAAGGAACAGAGAAAGTCCGCATAAAGTGCCACGGGCAAGATCAACCCGAGGCATATACGGAGAGATACCGTGGCGAAGAGAACCCTAACCTGGACAGACCCATCACCAGGGAGGAAGTCTTCGCAGCAATCAAGGCATCCACCCGGAACACGGTGGCAGGTGCAGAAATAATTAAAAACTCACTAATCCGCAACCTAAGTGATGAGGCAGTCACACAGTTGACAGACTTCCTCAACACACATTGGGAAGCGGGGACAGTGCCAGAAGAATGGAAGCATGCGGATGTGGTAATGATTCCCAAGCCAGGGAAGAAGCTACAAGTAGGAAACCTGCGACCGATATCACTCACTTCATGCCTTGGCAAGTAGTACGACCAAATCGTGACAAGTAGGCTACAACAATACATGGAAGACGAAGACCTGTACCCCCACAGCATGTTCGGATTCTGCACGAAACTATCAACTCAAGACGTCCTATTACAAATCAAGGAAGAGGTACTAAACAATATCCCATAAAACGGAGACAACATAATAATGGCACTAGATGTCAAAGGAGCATTTGACAACGTTAGCCACGCGGCCATCCTCCAGGGACTGGATGACCTCAACAGTGGAGGAAGAATCCACGGCTACGTGACAGCGTTCGTATCCAACAGAACAGCCATGGTGGGATTAGGAGACCTGCGGACCAACAAGTTCCACACACCCAACAAAGGAACCCCACAGGGATCTGTAATCTCACCGATCCTCTTCAATGTTGCAATGATTGGATTAGCCCGGACGCTGGAAAGGATCGAAGGCATACGACATGCCATCTATGCCGACGATATTACCGTCTAGACCAACCAAGGCTCGCCCAGCCAAAAAGAAGAACGTCTACAAACCGCAGCAACATGCGTGGAAGAATGCGTCAGGGAAAGAGGCCTCGCCTGCTCGACGGAGAAGTCCGAGCTCCTGAGAGTCAGACGAGGAAAGCGCTCGGAAGAGGAACTCAACATCACCCCAGAAGGACAGAAAATACCAGAAAAAGAAGTCGTCAGAATTCTGGAAATGTGGGTGCAGAGTAACCAATGCTGCACACACATTATAAGCCTACTCAAGCAAGCGACAACACAGGTGGCACGCATGATCACCCGTGTATCACAAAAAAGAAGCGGCACGAGGGAGGGAGACACGGTCAAGCTGGTTAGGAGCCTTGTAATCAGCCGAATCACGTATTCCCTCCCCTATTACAACACAAACAAAGGTGAGAGGGACCAGGCCGACGCCATCATAAGGAAAGCCTACAAAACATCTCTTCGTCTGCCGGCCAACACCTCGACAAAGAAGCTGTTAGCCCTCGGACTCCATAACATGTTCAAGGAGCTCAAAGAAGCACAATTAGGGTTGCAGATACTCAGACTCCAGCAGACTACCACGGGCAGGAAGCTTCTAAAAAGGCTGGGACATCAAGAAATAAAAAGGGAAGAACAGAGAACGGCAAACCTACCAGATGAGTACCGCAGCACCGTCAGGGTAGGGTCCTTGCCAAGAAATATTGACCCAAACCTACATGCAGCCAGGCGTGTAGGCGTGTAGGGCAAAATGTGTAGAGCAATATCTAGCAACCAAGGCGAACACGATATATACGGACGCCGCAGTGTATCCTCGGAAACGAGAAACAACAGAGCAAAAAGTCGTCACGACAGTAATTGGCTCGGACTATAAGGAGATCACTTGCGCGTTGGCACAGGATTGCAAGGTAACTGAGGGAGAAGAAATGGCTGTTGCTCTAGCGGCTGTGGAGGGTTACTGCGCAAACAAATCCCTTACAATATTAACGGATTCTAAGGAAGCATGCCATAACTACATAAATGGCAGAATTGGCCAAAAGGCGCTCCAACTCTTCCTTCGCGCTGGCCAACATGAAAGACGAGTTAGACACAACATTTTTTGGATACTGGGGCACACTGAAATAGAGGGCAACCAGAGGGCCGATAGGGCCGCTCGCGAGCATACTAACCGAGCGGACCTAAATGGAGACCCCGAGGACTTCATGACAGTGACTCCTACGTACTCCTGAAATACTAAATTATCATAGAGGAACGAGGGCCAAATACTCTCCGCCCCATAACATGCTTAATCAACAAGAGGCAGTTTGCTGGCGGAAGCTGCAAACAGGAACCTTCCCAAACCTACACATACTAAGCAAAATGTTCCCAAACCAATACAGGGACATATGCCCATGCTGTGGCACAAAACCCACCCTTTATCATATGACGTGGGAATGTGGCAAAAACAAAACATTCCACAATATCGAAAATCCGAGTGCGGAGCAGTGGGAGAGTGTGCTCTCCAGCGGCAACCCATGCCTTCAACAGGGGCTGGTACACCATGCCCGACGAGCAGCCACGCTCAGTGGTGCCCTGGAATAGGGGCGCCAACCCTGCAAGACGGGAGTCACCATCGACAAGAAGATGGAAGCACTCTGTCTGGCCGCTGAATGACCCTAAATTAGAGCAATAAAGTGTATCCTATCCTATCCTATACAAAATGAAATTTTTAAGTTCATATTTGAATGTATGCAAAGATGATGATTGAGAAGCATAGGGTAAGTCATTCTACAATTTATTCACTAAGAAGGAGGAAGTCGTTTTGCCATAGTTCGTGTTGCATTTAGGTAATAGAAAGTTGAGATTATGGGCAAGCCTAGTGCTATTGGTATTTGGGAGCAACCTAGAGTCTATGAATCGAAATGCGAGCTGCTCTTTAAGTAATTTGAATAGAGTGATAAGTAAATCAATTTTAAACAAGCCAGATATAGCAAGAATAAAGTTAACCTGAAGGAGCGGAGCAGCATAACAGTAAAAAGAACTGTTGGTAACAATGTGAATGGCCTGGTTCTGAATGTGCTGTATGGACAAAAGGTGACTGCTATATGTATTTCCCCACGAAGTAATACCGTATGTGATGTGACTGCATATGAAGGCAAAGTATAAAGGCAATAAGGCATGAACAGAAAAAAAATGCACGAGATTTAATGAGAGCTCTTATACCAAAAGCAGTTCTTTTGTTTAACATATGCAATATGATTATTAAACTTCAAGTTAGGGTGTAATTTTATGCCAAGAAAAGTTACACAATCAGCCACTGGGATTAAACAATGAGAGCAGCAGTCTGGGCAAGTTGGTAATCCATTACTCAAGTAACATTGCTCAACAAAAAAACAACACGGACGCAAGAGAAGAAGACACACCAAGCACTTGATGTGTCTTCTTCTCTTGCGTCCGTGCCATTTATGTGTTGCACAATATTAATTGAGTAATTGAACGATGGCCTCTCGATACTTATGAATATACAGTCAAGCTTCTACATAATAAACATTGATTTAATGAAATTTGCAGTGTAACAAACTATTGTCATTCCTCGATCTTAGTTCCATCAAAAAGCATGTATTTCTTTCACAATTTAACAAATTTCATGACACTAGTGTGATTCAACGAAGTTTTCAGCCATTTCAAGCAGGTACTTTCGAGCCTGTAGGGCTAGTAAATCTAGCAAAGAACACTATAAGAATGTAGGCTGAGGCAAAAGTTATTTCAAGCGCACTTCTGCATGAAAAGTTTGAGCAGCAATAAGCTGTCAAAGCATGCACGGTGCTGGGACATCCGCGCGAAACACCTCTACACCATTCGTCAGATTCGCAAACAGTTTGCGGAAACCACGGGTCACGTGGCAGTTTGCAGCGCTTGGAGAAACGCAAGAGCTGACGATTCATTCTGCGCAAGGAAGACGGGGAGGGAGAGAGTGAGCACGTGCAGTGCGGTAACCTGATCAAGCGCAAGCTAAAGGGGGGGGGGGGGGACTGAACATGTGTCTATCAGGCCCCTTCCCCCAGCTTGCTCATGTCCTCCTTGCAAGAGAGCCATATGCTTTATCATGGAGGTAATCTGCAGAAAGTGCAAAGGCCAGGCTGAGATGTTTAGTGTTTTGATGCACATTGTGTTGTCGCATGTCCTGTCCTGGCGGTCGCGTAATCTCAAGTTTCCGAGACACCATGCGAAACATTCACTTACATTGTAACAGCTAGTTCGTGGTCAATGATCCAGATCTGTTTACATTTGCCTGAGCTCGCATGACGCTGATAAAACTACAGAACTTACGTGGAGTTTAAAAGTGCAAGCAGTGTTATCAATGTATCACTGTGGAGGTTTTTAATCATGTCATACATGACTCGGTCAGCTCCTAGTGCCGAGCTCCTGCATAAGCTCAGGGCAACTCTCAGCTCTCAGCTCGGCAGCACGGTTGTATGGTTCATTTGGTCAGCATTTACGCTCGAGTGGCTTAAGTTCCGCTAGTTATTTGCATTTCAGGAGTGATTTCGAGTAGTGTATGGAGCTTGACACACGCTCAAAGTTTTTTCCTAGGGCGTTGGCCTGATCTTCCGAGCTACTCCCTTCGTCATCGACCAAGCACAACGGGTGGATTTGCTGGCCCTTCAACTTTTAAGGCCATTGCAAACTTTTGCCTCCTGCGTGTAAGAATTTATGTTAGAGACAAACCTCTCCCAGCTGGCTCTCCTAGCCTGCCGCCGCATTGGCCTCCCCTTTGATTTGATGTGTTTGAAATCAACAAGCTTTTTGCATTTGGGTATCGACGCAGCTTTCCCCATGCCTTATTCTGTTTCTTCCGCGCCTCTCTACAATCTTCATTCGACCATGGTACACGCCTTTTACATGACTGACCTTTTCTTTCTGGTATGAACGTTTCCTTTGTAGCAATTGCTACAAACGAGTGGATGTCTGATTTTCCCCTTATTAATTACTTCTCTGCACCTTGCGGGTTTCCGCAGAACTTTTACGTCAAACACTTGCCTTTGCTTCGTGCTGTCGACAAATTCGACTTCGCCCTGCCATCTGCTAGCTGCCTGGTTAGCTCAGATGGTAGAGCGGCTGCCCAGGAAAGGCGGTGGTCCCGCGTTCGAGTCCCGGACCAGGACAAATTTTTCTTTAACTCTGAGGCTTTTTCTTTCGAGGAACCCGTATGGGTTTCCTTTGTAGCAATTGCTATGAAAGGGTGGATGTCTGATTTTCCCTTTATTATTTACTTCTCTCCCCTTGCGGGTTTCCGCAGAACTTCTATGTCAGTATGTATTATGTTGTAGGTTGTAATAGGCGGCCTCCTCCTTATTTAAGAGGTATGCACCGGAATTTATAAGAAAGCTTTCTATGAGACGACCTCCACAAAGTATTGTGGGCCTTAAGATCTCCAACAAGCACGTACGGCTCTGGCAGCTGGTCAATAAGGCAATAAAAATCTTAGTGAGCTTAAAATTTGGAGGAATACGTAACAAGCAGACAGTGACCAATCTATTAAAGATCACTGCCCGAACAGACACTGCCTTGAGGGCTGTCCATAGTGGCAAGTTATGACAAGCAACAGACTTGTCCACGATTATTGCTACAGCACCAGATGAGGTGGTAGCCACATCATGGTCTTAGCGGAAGATAGCATATTGCTGTAGAAAATATGCATGCATTGGTTTCAGATGCATTTCCTGAACACACAGCACCTTTGGATTATATTTATTGAGCAGTTTTATAATATCGTCAAAATTACAGAGGAGTCATCTTATACATTCCATTGTAGTACTACGTGTCGCCATAGTGAGAATAGTGTTTGTGTTGCGTGTTTAGGAAATGGACATTAGCTCACGCGGCCATTTCCAGGTGCCATGACGCGTAGTTTGTCTTTTTTGGAGCCTTTGATGGAATTTGGCCACTCCTTGAGCGCTGACTGCGCCGTCACGCTCGGTGTTGTTTCCATCACCTCCTGAGGCACTGGTCTTGCGCTCATACGAGCAGTTTGTCTGCTTCGAAAGCCCCGCCTTGAAGGACGAGACTTTGGATCCTACCAGCCCGGAGGTTGAAAGCACTTTGGATGGTGGAGCAGTGCTGGCTTCATCCGCTGTGGGGGCAGATTGCGTTGCTGCCGGTTCACTCCGCTTGGGCCTGACAACTGCTGGGTGCCGTTGTAGCGCTGCCCCCTGACAAGTCATTTCAGGAAAGCTATTCTTTGGGACGTATGAAACTCGCCTTCCTACTTCCTTAAAGGAAATGTTTTCTTTTACTCTGATCATTACAATCTCTTCTTCTCTCTTCCAGGATGGGCTGGACTGCGAGTACGCGGCTTGTTGGCTATCACAATTGACACACTGCGGAGTGTTTTCACATGTTTTGGATGAATGTTCATGGGAGCTACATTTAGCCCACGTCTGTTGGCCTCGGCAGTTCTGTGTACTATGGCCAAATTGCTGGCATTGGAAGCATCGCAGAGGATTTGGAATGTATGGCCCGACCCGGAATTTGACATAACCTGCCTCAATACACCCGAGCAGTATACTCAAACCAAAGGTAAGGATTAGGTGCTTGGTTTTGATCTCTTTGCCTTCACGCCTCATAATTCTTTTAACATTAATGACATTCTGTTCCCTCCAGCCTTCTAATAATTCAGTTTCAGTCAGTTCCCTTAGGTCCTCATCAGCGACTACACCACGGGTGGTGTTCATGGTACGGTGGGGCGACACTGTCACTCCGATGTCCCCGAATGACAATAGGTTAGGGAGCTTGTCATGTTTCTTATCTCGGAGTTCCAAGAGGAGATCCTCACTTGCCATCTTCGTTACTTTATAGCCTCCACCAAGAGCGTTAGTCACACATTTTGACACAAGGAATGGTGAGATAATCCTCACTATCTTTTCTGGTTGATCAGTATGTATCACGTGAAACTGCGGGAAGTTTTGTTTCTGGTAGCCAAAAAAATGAGACTTCTTCGGTGCGCCCTCGTTTCTGAGGGTGATCAGGAAGTTTTGTAAAAGAAATCTCTATAAGTGTTTTTCAGGTTTTGGCAGTAACGCCAGCCACCCATCGTGGAGCCCAACAAGGGGACACCTCAGGATTGTAAGAAAACAGATCCTTTGAACGCCAACCGTACGTTTCTGCTATAACCAAATCTGTTATAACCAAGGTTGGCTATCCCACGGTCAACCCTTGCTGCTTGGAAGATCAGAACTAATAAAGAAGTGAACAGGAAAGATGGAAAGTGAGAGAGAAAGACGAAGATTGGAAAGGATGATAGGAAAAGGCAACTACTGATTTCCCCCAGGTGGGTCAGTCCAGGGGTGCCATCTACGTAAAGCCGTGGTCAAAGAGGTGTGTTGTCACCGCCGAGGGGCTGTAAAGGTCCAGACACCCAGCACTCGCACAACCCCCAGGATCCCCCTTTCCGCGGACACAGCTAAGCTGTGCACAGCTACACGCGGGAGGGTCCAAACCTCGTGTGCTCGGGTACGTGGTGTCGCAACACACCAAACGCCTGCTTATGCAGACACCCCTGCGGGGTAGATGTGAAGTGATCCGATTCACGTCGCATATCACATGGTTGATTCATCCACAATAACGGCCCGTGTGTGAAGCCTGCTTTATCAGCATCGCTGACAAATGGGAACAGAACCACTGGGTGAAGATACAATGTGGACGAGTCGTGCATCCACAAATGGTAACTGCTGTTGTGAAGATCTGAGCATTGTTGTATGCAGTTATTTTCACGTATTATATGCGTGAATACTTTTTCTTTCCGGGCTGTTGTAATCGCAGGCGCTGATTATATATAATACACGGAAAAATATGGTACTCTGAATTCGAGTTCAAGCCCACTTCCTATCTGTCTCAGGACGCATCCAAAGGCCATGTACGAATGCTGGCTTCTCTCGTGGACATAGGTAATGTCATACAGTAACCATACAACTGTTGTCAGTACGCCATTCAGCTATACTCCTTGTAGCGTCGTCTGCTGCCAGAGAAATCCTCAATTGCTTTGTAGCTGCACTGACAATGCCAGTGGTGAAGGAACTGCATGTGCTTCTTGAAAGAAATGCTGCTGCTTGAACTGTTGCAGGCGAATCGAATGAACCATGAGTGTGCAAAGCCAAAATAATGTCAACAGTACATGCACCGCGGAAAGTGGAAGGAACGTATTTTATTGGACCTAACTTGTTCGTACTTCAACTGTACATGAATTACAAGCGCTCAGAACAGTTTTTTTTTTTTTTTTGAAGAAGCGCACGAACTAGAATCAGGTAACTGCTAAGAACCGATTGTGAGCTGCCATTTTAATGCACTAGCATTAGGAGTGTCAAAGTGGGAAAAAAGTGTATGTTATTAGATTTGGAGCGGTCGTAGTTGTAGGGAGGACCTTGGGAGGAGCTAGGCTAGCAGGATTCATTTGCAGGATTTACATTTAAAACAAGACATACATCGACAGTCTAGCGTGACTCCCAAATGGAGCACGCGAACAGCTTACGAGCACACAGCTCACTAGTACATTTCTAGCATGACAACGAGCACACAGCTCACTACAACGAGCACGACAACGAGCACTCAACTCACTACGACGAGCACGACAACGAGCACGTTCTAGCAGCCGACAATCGCTGCTTATAAGCTCTCGTCCTCCCCCCTTGATTCCAAGTGAACGGAAATGTTCGTCCAGTCATGGTTCGACGTCACCGAAGATGACCCACCCTTTTGGAGGAGGTGGGCTCACATACTCGTGTTGCACACACATACAGGTGTAAAAGTCCGGAGCCGACGTCAGGGGGGCTTCGTAGAACTCTGCTCGGTCAAGGGTGGCACTGGCGGGTAGCACATTCCTGAGCTGACCCCGCGCCACGTGGCTGCCAGTTATTCGCAGTTCTCTGAAGTGCGCCCCGTCTGGTTGGATCGGAACACGTGCAGCGGGCTGAAAGCTGGCACGTTGTCACCCTGTACAGCCATTCCTAACGGCTCCTCGATGGCCCGGAAAATCTCGCCTGGCCAGTGCTGGCAACCGCTGGGCAGGAAGAGAATGGCTGGCGAGCAAGACGATGGCTTTGCTCTCTGCAACCCCTGCGTACTTGGAATGCCTTCAACCATCTCACAACAACTGGCACAGAAGAGTCGATCCCGGCAACACAATACCACTCAGCGTGCAAACGCCTGGAATCAGCTGGTAATCCACCAGGCCTCCTATCAAAATTTACATGCAAGCCGCTCAACTGGGAAACCCAAATTTTTTCCCAAAATTTCGTGCCACCAAAGCGAGCGTTCACGTTCCTCTTGAGTTTGACCAAACCCGACTGTCGCGCTGCACAAGAGTAAAGGTTTACGCAGAATTATACCTCAAACAGGCTCTCAAACACCAATACCCAAGCATAACTTAAGCAGCCTAACTTCGCGAACAGCCTGTTCTTATCCTATCACAGTGGCGTACTTATCTCATGTAATGCTGCCACTGAACCGTCTGGCCAACTCCACAGGTACGTAAATACAATCGCGCTAGCTTTGTGGTCCCTATTCTGAACACGTGCTTGCGTCATACACAAAGTTTTTATCACACTTACTCACATTTGTTCCTTTAGTCCACACAGGACACATTCCTTAACCGATCACCCAAACTCGCGTAACTTACGCAACACAGAGGAACCTGTGAACAAATGTGTCTTCTAATAACTAGCTCTACGCACGCGTACTAGAGAAGTCAGAACATGGCTGCCCTCAACACACACGAGCAACCCAGTCATAAACCTTCTGATTCCTTCCGTCCGCACAGGACATGCACTAATGGACCTAAGAGCTCTTCTCAGTGCAAATGATGCACTCACTGAAAACCTACGCGGTTAACCTTAGAAAATAAAAAAAACACTTATAAAAAAAAGAATGTTAACTAAAACACACGCACGTTACCATAGGTCTCTCGCCGATAACCTCGACACTCAGGTTACTCACACACAAAAAAAGAAAGCCTATCTACTTATTAACTAATACTCGCGAGACTAATCGTTTAAATAAAACACCTCTTTCAACTCTTGGAGCTTCTCAAACAAAACATAAAGAAAGCTTATACTTTACACATTGAAAGAAATTTAGTCTCAAACCGCGAAAATTATCCAATGCTCAAAAATAAAACAAAACAGAATGTTTTACTTCTACGGAAGCTCTCTTGGCCTCCCGTTCCAAATGCTTACGTCTGACTCATACTTTGAGCCATACTCGAGGCGGTGGCGGTTCGAAAGCTATTCTGGCTACCGAGGAACAACAAAAGGGCTGACTCACTATCAGCTCCCCCAAGACGTTACAGTCTCCTGCCAATTTGCGTCCTGGCGCCCTGCTTTCAACACGAACTCGATTAACCGCGTCGCTACTCCCTATCCCTTCGTCTCGTCCTGCCACCTTGCACTTCTTTGTACTACACGCTGAACTTCGGAAAGAACGACGGACCGGCAAGGAACGTAGCTGCCCCGTGCCCTGTGTCCGCGTCCGTGCAGAACATGCTTCTCGGTCACTTTTTGCCCGGTGGCCCAAACGTTTCTGATGCGCCCACGTCGTCAATGACGACCGCACTTTTCTTTTTCTCGCGCCCTGCCCTTTTGGGTCTCTCGCCGTCTTTGGTGGCGCTACATTAGTCACCGTCTTTCAGTCTTTTCGGCGCTTCTTTCTGCGGCGCTTTCTCCTCGAATTCTCTTTCATGCCGTCATCTCGCGCCTCAAGCTGGCCGTTACACATCTCGCCGGCCCGGATCGATCTCTTACCCGCACAGTCTGAGTGATTAATAACTAAATAATTCCTCTCTTGGCTACCTAGACTGGCGGAGAGCCGCACCGATCCCTGAACAATGCAGTTGTTCTCTCGTGAGCTACGGAGCTCGCCATCCCGGGAACTACTCTCAACTGCATCCTCCAGCTCGCACATCACTTCAGTATGCAGATCTGACTCGACATGGGTGCTCGCGCCTGTCAAGTCCGTAGTATTCTGTACCTCGCTAACGACCTTGCTACCATGAGATGCGATGCACACGCGCGGCAACTGTGCCAATTTGTTCGCAGCTGGCCTAGCTGTCGCTACAGTCCTCTGTTGGCACAGCACCTCGTCGCTCTCACTCTGGCCTTTAACGGCCTCTGTTGCCACTAAGGCATCGTTAGCTGCTAGCACTTCGAGTTCACCTGTGAACGTGCGGCTACTCTCACAGGTACTACTACTTCTCTCGGCTTTCGACTGAAATCTGCTGTCTACTTCCTCCCACTTTCGCTGCGTCCAGCCTACAGATTTCTTCAGCCGCTGTTGACTTAGTTTGATTGCCTGCTCTAAACCTTGAATCTCTTCGTTCAATGTATCAATGTACTGCCTCGTTACTGCTGTTAGGCCTTCTTCCTGAGAAATTCTTTTCAGTTCCTGCCTAGCTTTTTCCTGTTCTTGCTTAAATTCTTCCTGTTCTTGCCTAATTGCTTCCTGTTCCCGTTTTTTGCTTAGAATTCAGTTACCCATTTGTTCGATGAATTCAAATCATTGTTACTTTCTAGAATGGTTTTAGGAATCTCTGATTCCTTCAAGTCCTCCTATACGTCTACCTCGATCTCTTCACACAACCACGACAGGTCAGCTCTCGTCAAACACATTAGGACCATGGTCGCTACTTTAAGCTTTGGCTCTGCTGTCACACAATACTTGTTGCGATACCCACGCAAATCAAAATACAAGTAAAAGATCCCAGCGAATCAAATCAAAAACACAGAGAAATTGAAGCCTGGTAAATCTTACAGCCAAAACCAAATGCTTACCCACTGAAGCAGCACCATATCACCAGTCCTTCTCCGCCGTACCCAGTCAGTTGCAAGAGGTGGTCAATCTCGTCTCCTCCAACTTTATCAGGATACCGGTCGGTCATAATGTGCCAACGTCCGTCAGCTGCCGTTGCTGTCTCCGAGTCGTAGGCCGATCAATGAGCCGTAGGCTGATCTCACCGCTGCCATTCAGTTATTAGATTTTGAGCGGTCGTAGTTGTAGGGAGGACTTTGGGAGGAGCTAGGCGAGCAGGATTCATTTGCAGGATTTACATTTAAAACAAGACATACATCAACAGTCTAGTGTGACTCCCAAATGGAGCACGCGAGACGACGCATACAGCAAACAGCTTACGAGCACACAGCTCACTAGTACATTTCTAGCAGCCGACAATCGCTGCTTATAAGCTCTCGTCCTCCCCCCTTGATTCCAAGCGAACGGAAACGTTCATCCAGTCATCGTTCAGCATCACCGTTCGACGTCACCGAAGATGACCTGCCCTTTTGGAGGAGGCGGGCTCACATACTCGTGTTGCACACACACACACAGGTGTAAAGGTCCGGAGCCGACGTCAGGGGGGCTTCGTAGAACGCTGCTCCGTCAAGGGTGGCGCTGGCGGATAGCACATTCCTGAGCTGACCCCGCGCCACGTGGCTGCCGGTTATTCGCAGTTCTCTGAAGTGCGCCCCGTCTGGTTGGATTGGAACACGTGCAGCAGGCTGAAAGCTGGCACGTTGTCACCCCGTACGGCCATTCCTAACAATGTTTGTCAAGTGTGGGAAGCCGGTCATGTTGTAGAGGTAAAGTGGGGATAGAAGTGCTTACAAGAGCGTGCGCATGTCTATGTGTATGTGCAGTTAAACCTCGATATAATGAAGTAGGAAAACCAGCAATTTGCTTCGTTATATCAAAATTTTGTTTTATTGAAATTCGACCTTGTATGCAAATAAGTACAGTTGCCGGTCAATTTTTCTTACACAGTAAGCGGACACAGAATTTTCTGAATTATCGGGCAATCGACAAAAGCAGATTTGAATGAGAAAGCAATTCATTTTGATGAATTAGGCAGTTAGCAACGAATGATACGGTTTTGTGCCACGTGGATGATATATTAACATCGGTGGCACGAATCAAGCGAAGCCAGCCATGCTTTTTACGTGCACTCCACCCCCGTGGCTGACAGCGTCACTCGCACTGTGACGACGCTATCATGAAAAGCGCCGGCAGCGAGGAGTGAATGCTTCGTCGGCCTCTGGCTTCAACTGGTCACTGAAACTCGATATTACGCAACCTTCAATACCAAATGCACAGGAAGACCGCTTACGTGGTGCCACTCCATCTCGACATGCCCACTCTTTGCATACGTGGCAGATTACCTCTAAAGCTGGGTGCGTGGCTGTATATGCGCTCAGCCATGCTTACAGACATGCGCAGCCACGGCCAAGATGCGCATCAACTTACCTTCCCCCTCCGCTCCCCACCCCTTGCACGCCTGATCGCGTTACCACAAGCTCGCTCCCCTTCCCTTTTTCTCCTTGCTCACGCGAGAAGGCGGCACTCCTGAAGCCACCATATTTCTTGTCTCACCCCAGCACACTTTCACTCACATCTACAGCACAAAGTGCACAGGGCACGATAGAATCTTATCGCACTTGGATTTTATATGAAACCTGATGTGGCTCCACTTCGGCGGTCGCTCTTGTTACGCCGCGCGCAATTTGAGAGGTGCATTTGCAAGCAGCCGCTTGTAAATCAATCATTTAACCATCAACATCGCGGTCGCTCTTGTTACGCCACGCGCAATTTGAGAGGTGCATTTGCAAGCAGCCGCTTGTAAATCAATCATTTAACCATCAACATCGGTAGAAGTTTTCATTAACTGCCTCAGCATTCCTTAATGGTGGAAGCAAAATTTTGTTAAATTGAAGTTTCATACAAACACACTTCATTATACTGAGGTTTTAAATACATGGTGTTCTATGGACAAGAGGTTATGAAAGTTAAATACTTCATTATATTGAGAATTTAGTTATACTGAAGTTCACTATATCAAAGTTGAACTGTATATGTAGGTGTGCATGTGCATATATACAGTGTAACTGACGGTGGTCACTTTTCTCCTCAAAGAGGCACGACATGTGTAAAGTGAGCTTCTCAACAATACTTTGCAATGCGGTGAACACAGTTTAAATCATGGATTCGGCACCTCAAAGAGGTGCGAACATGGCCTTAATGCATTTCTCTAGCATTTAGCACTAAATCATTACGGAATTTTTTCCCTTAAAATCTGCCTTGAGAAACCTGAAATTGGGATTACGATGAGAAACACTGTCTTCAAGTATTCACTGTCCCCTAGCACTGCCAGGACAGATAATGCAGCCTTTGGTGTAATGATCGGGGTCATCAGTGAAAGCAGGCAGATATGTGCTAACAAGTTCAAGTTATCCAGCGTGGGCCAATTTTAGGATCGGAATAATAAAGGTTCTGGTCAGCAGAAATGCATCGGTGCTAGCCAAGACTTTTGATTGGGATGAAATGAGCGAAAAAAGTTTAGTTAACCGGAGCTAAATCAACACACGTTTACTGTATTCGCGACACAGAAATATTGCAGATTTACTTCATTAGATCACACAATTTGTTATATCAAGGTTCAACTGTATTAGAGTCGTTGACCAATAATTTGGAGTCGATCGGGCCTGCCTAAATGTACAAATAAGCGATAGCCCAAAGCAGTGGTTCCCAAATTGGGGTCTGCAAAGCCATTTTTGGGGGTCCACAATACCTACGCCTGCAAAAAAAAAAGAAAAAAAAGTGTTTTTTTCTTTTGTAGATGTGGCAACTGCACACCTTGAGGCATTCTGGTTGGGGACTGCGCAAATGTTTCCCCTTCTTGATGAGATGGTTGTAAAGCTTCCGCTGCAGCTTTCTACGACATATGCATGCGAGCATGCTTTTTCCGAGCTTGCATACTTTAAAAGCAAGTACAGAAACGGGTTGAATGTGGCTGCAGATATACAACTTTGCTTTAAAAAAAATTATGGGGTTATACGTGCCAAAACTACAATCTGACTGAGGCACGCCACAGTGGGGGACTACGGAATAAGTTGGACAACCTGGAGTTCTCCAAAGTGCACCCAAACTAAGTACACGGGTGTTTTTGCACTTTGCACCCGTATACAGTAAACTCTCAGTTGTACGAACATCGGTTCATCGAATATTTCAGAATAACGAACTTTTTAAAAATCCCCGGCAGTTTTCTTATAAATTCTATGCAAAAATGTATCACTTAAACGAATTTCGGAACAGTCAATATTTCAGTTTAACGAACTGCACTGCCTGCCCTCATCGAACTGGATGCCTGCCCTCATCAAACCGCTGCTCCAGCAGCAACGTAACATCGCTGGCGCTACAGCACCCCTGGGGCAAAGCGGCGGCGCTGAAAATGAACGGCAACAAGGTACGGCCTCCGAGATCGCCCTCACAAAACGAGCAAGCATGTAATCTCGGAGGCCATGAACAAAGTAACATCGCTGGCGCTTACAACGCCGCCAGAGTAAAGCAGCGATCTGTCACACCACAAACCACGGGGTGTGTTTTTTTCCGACCGGCTACGCGTGGCATGGCTGTCGTCTCTTTCTTTCCAGTCTCGTCGGTTCCGCGTGTGCACGCAAACAACCCACGTGGTGTGTTTTTCATTGATATGTACAAATTCCATTTCACACATTTCTAACACTATGGATGCCATGTCTTTTGCTCCATGAATTTCACTTCAAACTTTTGACTCTGTATGCCATGTCTTATGTTGGTCTAGTGAATATTCAGTTTAGTGAACTTTCAGTTAAGTGAACTATTTCCTTCGGTCCCTTGAAGTTCACTCAAGTGAGAGTTCACTGTAGATGCAGCCGCTGTGGCCAGGATTCGATCCCTTAGCGTGACCACACCACATACTGACAAGCGGTCCAGACTGAATTGACACGGCACTTCTGTTTGACCATTCTTTGCAGGTAGCAATGAAAGGTGGCTGTTTCACTCTGCATGCGGTGTTAACTTATATCCCCCCCCCCCTACACACTGCAAGGGTTCCCCCATCACTTCCAACGGTCCACAAGGGGTCGCTGACACATCTATGGCTGAGAACCACTGGCCTAAAGTGTAGCACTCGCCTGAAAATAAATGACTTTATTCCACACACTTGCCAAAAGCATTTGTCAATGCGTTGCTGCATGTGCATGAGCTTACCTACCGCCTGATCAGTCCATATTTCGATCATTTTTATGCTGTCACTACAAACATAGATGACAATGCAGTCAACGCATGCCTCCATGGTGGTGACAGTGAGGCAACATGCTTTGGCCAGCAAAATTTTCGTGGGAGTTCGCGTTGCCCGTAGAGGGTAAGTTTGCTTCTTCATGCACTGCACCAATGTAGAATGACCATGCTCTAACGGCTGAATGATCGTGGTCTTCTTAGCAACAGTCACTGTTTGGTTCTATTCGCACATAATCACCACCTGGGTTGGGGCTGACATCAAGGATGGAGTATGTGCCAGTTGAAGCTCCTAGACGAGTCTGAGCAACAATAAATTTGGCAGGGACACATGTGACTGTTTACCTGTGGGAATGCGAAAGCATTATACTATTTGTAGACCTCAGAAAGTCATGAACGCGCTCATTTTATACACTCATGATGTGGAATCACCTCTTCCCCACTGGCTGCATCCACTGATGCATGCACTAGTAAACATCTCTACTAAGCCAGAACTGTGGATTTGCCGTGGCGTCAGGGAAGCGTGCTCGTCTCGTACCCAGTAGAGCTGGGTTCGATTCCCACTCAGACCAAAATATACCAAATTTTATTTTCGGAGCCGTTAATTTACTTTGTTTACAGGACCATCCATGAGAAATATTAAATCAATCCGAGCATTCTTTTAAGTATTTGTATTCTTTGCGCTGTCGGGCATTTTTGGTACCATCCTTCGGTCAAGCCGACTCCAACAAATTTTTGCTGAATGCGTTCACATTAAAAGTCAGCCGTGCATGTTTCACACAAGGAACAAACGCTGGACACACGGAACTCCCACCGACTCGCACTGCTCGCATGACAAGCGGCCTTTAGAGTGGTTAGCAGCCTGGCTTGGCTTGTCCTGTGGTTTGGGTGCGGCCGGCGACTACCAAATCAACTAGGCTTTGCTAGTTTCGGTTTCAAGGAGGCCCCTACAATATTGGTGGCAATGCCCCCAAAATAATGTATCACTCTTCCTGCTCAACTCGGAGCATGAATAGGCATGTGGTCGGGCAGGCAGAGTCTGAATTATCGAATGACGCTGTAATGTGCCCAAAATTTCCGAGCAGTGGGAGACATTGCTGCTCAGCTTGGACCCAGAGGAGCAGCTCTGGGCCATCTGAATGGCCGAAGACGCCGCCAGAAAGCAAGGACTGGCCGCCGTCTGAGGAAGGGGGGGATTGGGGGTTAGTCTCCCGACCCCCGCCACCCCTTAACCCCATCAAGGACATAATAAAGTTTTTTCTACCTCTGCCACCCTTATACAGTAAAGCTTCGTTAATTCACATATCACGGGACAAGAAAAAACTCTGAATTAACCGAATATAGAGTTATCGGAGGTATCAAAAAACAACAAAGAAATTATTACTATGTCAACACACCTTTATTTACTGAATTAATCAGCAAATGCTGTTTCTATTTTGCACAAAAGCAGTGTGGCAGCTGTAATTTTAGCCATCTTGTGACTGATTAGTGCTCACAGCAGTGAACGCCTACATCGGAGACACGGATTTCACTACTGTGCGGACATCCGTATTATTTTTTTGCCAGCGAGTTCGTTGCCAACAGATCATCCGTCCATCACGATATAGCCGATGCTCTGCATCTTTGACAGCTTTGCACCGAGTCAAAACGAAAAAACTGTTTGCCGCACCACTACGGACGAAACCATGGCCGCTATCGATACGCGCGTCGAATGAAAATGAAACTACTGCTTGCCACAACCACTGCGGAAAAAAACGTGATGGCTATCGACGCAATATTCGATGGAATGAATGAATGAATGAATGTGTGTTGTTCAGTGGTGCAAGGGCCAGGTATGGCCAAAGAGCGCCAAAACAGTGCTATTGATCTCGCGGTGGAATGACGAGTTCTGTGAAGTCGATGTGACGTGGCTGTAAAGGGGCCTAAGAAATAGTCGCTGTAAAGTGCGTAAAATCTACGTGCAATAAGATTATGGCGATGACTAATGATGAGTACTATGAGCCTTACACTGCATTGTGGAAGAATGATATGATATACAGAACATGTAAGATGTAAAAATTAGCTACAGCACAACTGCCTTCACCAGAGCTCTTGAAACACAAGGGCCTGGAGGTATGTGCTCTACAGTACGACTATCCCAGCGGCATCCTCTAAAGAGAGGAAGCGCTACGAATGTATGGGACTAATAACTTGTAAGACCACATCTCTGAGGAAACCTAGAACTGTGTCTGTATTAAAAAGTGGTTCTGGACCGAGAAACATTGCAGGATGAAGAGGAATGTGCTGCTGGTATGCTAAGAAAAAATGTCTCTTTCTCTCAGATTCGGCTTCCCGACACTCCAAGAGGACGTGGGGTACAGTCAGCCTCTCCCCGCATCTACCACAGGTTGGAGGCTCACTTCCGGTGAGTAGAAAATTATGGGTGCCAAATGTGTGTCCTATTCTGAGACGACAAAATAGGACATCTTTTTGGGGCCGATTTTGTAGCAGAGGGCCAAAATCCTAACTGTGGTTTTATCAGGTGGAGCTTATCATCTGTTTCCGCGTTCCACATGCGTTGCCAGTGGTCTCGCAGCATCCTTCGCAAGAAAGGCCTCAGATCTGTGACAGGCACCTCAGCAGTAGGGTTAACAGCTTGCGATGCGATTGACTTGGCCATCTCGTCCGCCAGAATGTTACCCTCGATGCTCCTATGGCCAGGCACCCAGCATATAATGATATGCTGGTTAGATATGTGCACTTTACACAAGACGGAATAGAGTTCATTAAGTACTGGATTTTTGTGTGTATAGAGTGACATCAAGGCCTTCACGAAGCTTAGAGAGTCTGTAAAGATTGTTGCTTTTGGAAGTTTTAATTTTCTTATATGTTTCACAGCAGACAGTAATGCGTAGTGCTCGGCCGTAAAGATACTTGTTTCTGGATGCAGTACATCAGATTCTGCGAAGGATGGGCCGACGGCAGCATAGGACACCCCGGCATTTGACTTCAAAGCGTCTGTGTAGAACTATGCGCAGAAGTGCTTGTGCTGGAGTTCTAGGAAATGCATTCGGGTTTCGATCTCTGGTGCTTGTTTTGTTATCTCTAAAAAGGATATGTCACATTAAATCACCTGCCAGTCCCAAGGTGGTAACAGCTTAGTTGGATGCATTAGGCGAAGCTCGAGGAGTGGGACATGCATTTCATCGCTAAGCTCCATCACACGAAGTGAGAAAGGCTGTCTTACAGAGGGACGATTATGGAAAAGTGTAGTACACGTCATATCGTTAACAGTGCTAAAACATGGATGTTGATGACTGGAGTGTATTTTCAGGAAATATGTAGGGCTGATATAAGTTCTCTGTAGATGGAACGACCATTCATTTGATTCCGCGTATAAGCTTTCAATAGGGCTTGTCATGAAAGTGTAGTTGCCATATTGGATGGCAACTACACACTTCTAAAGCCACGCGGCCAAAGCGGTATTGTGCTCGGCAGTAAACAGAAGAATAAAGGTTTTACAGGCACAAATAGACATGAAGTGTTCCAGTGTTGCTGTCATTTACATACGATTTCAGCTGATGACTGTGGCAATGCGGACGCCACCGCTCCGCTTCGGTTGAATGCTAGTGCTGTTGTTGCTCTTTTGTGTTGCACATTTGGGGCACTCCAGCACTCGCCGGACTAGAGTCGTCTAAATTAACCGATGTGTAGCCAAATACATCCTAATGAACGACAGTTTGATTGCATTAAAAAATTCATACGCCTGCGAGACCAGAGGTCGACTGAATAATCTGATTTTCTGAATTAATGAGGTGCGAATTAACAAGGTTTTACTGTATATTAGGGCTATGGAGCCAGTGGACGTGCCGCAAAGCTGTCCGAATTATCAGATGGCAACTGTCTGCCCACACTGATCCCTCAGCCTGTGCTGTGGGCCACCGAAAGACTACACGTGGTCACTGGTGTTGCTAGCTCATGGGGATCATTTTTCACCTCTGTCAGAGGGCAGAAGCAGCCTGGAGAGTCATTTAGCGGTAAGGCACAAATGGCATGGGTCATGCTCAAGTGAGCAAAGCCAAGGACAAATTATAAATGCACCTCATTTGTAATCGATTTCCAGAAATGCAATTTTGCTTGCGTTTTCTTCTGGCATAGTACAGTACAACCTGGTTAGTACGTTCGCATTACATACGCTTTCCCGGCGCCAACCTTCGCTGCTGAGAACACAAAAAACGACCCAATAGAGTTATGCTCATTTTTACTGCTTAATACGTTCCCAGAAAACACAATTTTTTGGCACCAATGGTCAGTACGTCGCCAAACTGTGATCGTATGATACGTTTTCCGGCCACTATCTCAGTTAGCAAGACAATGCGCAAGGTGCACGTAATCGAGAACGAAATATAGCTGCCCGCCGTGGCAGCTTCACCACAATACTCGCCCGCCCGTCTCACGTGAAAATGCTGGTGCAAACTAAGTTTCTCATTTCGGTACCAGAAAATCTACTCCAGGGTCGTTGCACATGGCATTCACAGCTATCAGCGGTAATCCTATTGGGATAAGCATCTTTGCCTATCTGTTTCACAGCACGTGGTGACGTCAGAAGTGTAGTGCACACTTTTAATAGGTGATAACCAAAATGTAACACCATTCACTGCTGCAGACTGCGATCGTATATGTTTCCAGGCCGCTAGATCGCATGTGAACAAGAAAAGGCACAAGGCATACGCGATCGAGTACACGCGAACAGTACCGTGTCATGTGAAAATGACGAGGTGCACAGTTTTTCATTCCAGTAACACCAAATCTCTGCCCCAGGTCATCGCACACCGTATTCACAGCTATCGCTGCTAAACCTATTGCGATTATTAGAAACTAAACAAAACACAAAAGTTATGCATATGATGCTCTCATTGTCTTATGAAGTGTTGCCTAGAGTGTACCCTGAAAAAAAAATATATTGTGGTATACAACTGTCTATGTTCATACTGCACCATTTCTTTCTAGTTTCATTCTCCATGCTATACTTGGCGTTGCATTCTCATGTTTATTGAATCGCCCTATTTGCCAGCATTGTTACTATTTTCGTTATGGCCTATTCATCCCCCCCCCATGTAATGGCCTTGCCGGCCTTTGGTGTATCCAATTAAATAAATAAATAAGTAAATAAATAAATAAATAAGCATCTTCACCTATCTGTCTTACAGCGCATGGTGTGTAGTGCCATTGGTAATGTACTGCACGCTTTTAGTAAGCGATAATCCAAACACGCCGCCGTTCCCTACTGCAGGCAGTGCAATGTGGGCATCACATTTACTTCGGTGGCATCGGGTGCTCCCTAGCAGCTCGATTTCGTCTCAGTTTCCCATCACACTCTTAAGGCACCACGCAAAGAAAAACAACAAAACGCGTCTCAGGCCGCCGGAGCACCACCAGCTCTATGCGCATCTGCGTCTTGTGCCACAACGATCCGTGCGACGCTTCGCATTAATTAGACGTCAACAATAGTTGAAGCTGTCAAATCTTTTTAATTACTTCGAATCACATGTTTTTCTGGTTAGTATGTGTTTTATTTTTTGCATTTTTTTTCCAAAACGTACGAATGAGGTTCTACTGTATTAGGCGCAGAGCAAGAGATAAAGAAAGGGCTAGCACTGAGCTTCAAGTGATAGCTGTGAGAGTCCAGTAGGTGTAATACAGTAAAAGCTCGTTAATTCACAAATCATTAATTAGAAATTTCGGATAATTTGAAGTAGCCGCCGCGGTCTGTACAACAATGTATTGAAAGCAATATGTAATGCATCCCGCTAATGCACACTGAAGTCCACACGGCCACCGGTAATTCAAACTCGGTGCCATAGTGGATGGGGAGAGTGCTAAAGCACGGGCGCACATTGGAAACGCCAGTGTCGCTGCATGGGCCACGCCGCTCTGCTCTTTCCATCTGCGGCCCTTTGTTTAGGCCCGACTGGGGAGAGACGTTCTTGCGCCGTCCCAGGCAGGACCAACGCCTATGTTGCAGGTCGGTTCTGTCCTACCCTCAAGACCTTCAAGATAAAAACGTGGGTGCAGCACTGCATGTTTCTTCTTTTTCTTTCTTTTTTTTCATGTTACATCTTGGAGGCTACGCTCTTTCTCTATGAGGTGTTCTGTTGAGAAGCGCCACCAGATAATGCTTAAAACATGGCGGCCATGATGTTTATCTCCGCTCGCAGTACCAAAAAGCATAGCCTTTGGGATTCATGGCTGTTACTCAAAGGAAAGCATTGCTGGGATATGTGTTTGGACAGCACCTATATCTATATATATAGTGGAACTCGGCAGCGTGCAGCTACAAGAGTACAACGAATACCAACATCACAGCAGGTTGTGGTGCATTTCACAAGTGCATTTTAGAGCGTAGCTTTTGGCGGCGCCAAGGCACATCTATAATCTAACGCATCTATAATCTGCTTGCGCTGCGCAAGCTGAAATGCCATCGCCTCTAGACTCTAGACGAGCACGCCGTCGGCTGCTTTCTTCAGAGTATGCGCAGAACAATCCCCAACCCGTGCACCGCTTTGAACAGTTTGCACGGCTGTCTACGACTGTCGGCAAAGCGGCACCGGCACCTGTTATTTCGATAGCAATTATGTGGACACTCCAGGCGCATTGCTGCCATCAGCGTCACCGTGAGGCTCCGCATAAAGTCTAAGGGCGATAAAATCGTCGCTGTGCGCCGTATGCTGTGTGAGCGAGTGAAAGCTTGCGAAGGTGAGCTGGCGAACGTGGCTCGAACTCGCGTGCGCAAGTTAGGAAGGTGGGACAGAAGCACACCCTCTCCAGTCAAGCACGAGGCACGGGGGTGAGGCGAGGAAGGGAGGGGACGTTTTTCTCAGATGGCTGCTCCTAACAGCATGTCCGTGCGGACGCCGTATCTTGAAAGCGATTTGCGCTGCGGCCAAAGTGCACACCCACGCGGGCCTCATCTTCAAAGCGATCTGTGATGTTTGCAGAAAGCACGTAGTGTCAGTAGCTTTGTACGCGCTGTGCTCCCTACATTTCGTTCGTGTTGAAGAGAGACATGTACGAAGGTAAATTCTCTTGCTGGTGGTGCCGCAATTCCTCACTTCAATGTTTTTCAGCGAGTTACCGCGGTCATCGAGCAAGATGTGTTCATATTTACCTGTGTGCGCTTGACACCGTGGTTGTTAATTTAGTTAGCAAGCAAATGTTTACAAGTTTGTAGAGCTGATAAAACTATTAGCCTTATCTCGTATAGCTATCTACTAATTTTCTATCACAATCGATGCTTCGCCTTTTGGACGAAACTGCGACATTTTTTTCTCCATGCCGTGCATTGTGGTTTGGCGCAGTCGGTGCGACGAACGTGCAGATGGAGCTCGAGCCATCTCAATGTTGCGCACGTCGGACCCCGTTGGCTGCATCCGGTTACCTTGGCTGCGCCAGTGCTTCGAACTACAGACGTTCGTGCCAGCGTGACAAAGCGTGTGTGCACGCACACTCGCACTACGTCGGACTATATTATATATACGTGCCTTAACCGAGCGATTTTTTTCTTACTTTTATTAGTTCAAATTTTGTATAATTCAAATTTTTGTAGCATCCCCGTGGAATTCGAATTAGTGAGCTTTTACTGTAGCTTCTTGCATGTGCAGGCGATATGAGCACCATGTATATTATGCGGGAAGTGGGTGGTTTTGCATATTTGCGTAAACCTCACTGCATCCATGCAACAAAAACTATCTTCACACCAACTAGCTCTCAAGTCTTTGCAGTCGTGTGCCAGCTATCAATGCCAGTAAGACTACCACCTCACCAAGACTCTGTAATGCAAGGGCTGGGAGGTTTGTGCTCTAGAAAACGCAACCATCACAGCAGCCGACTAATGGGAGGATGCATTACTAATTTCTTGGCCTCCAACCAAAGCAGTGCTTACCGGAAGTAACTGCTGCAGGAAGCCAGCACAAGCCGGTGCGCGGGCAGCCGGACATCCTCCACAACCAGGGTGACGTCGCTGTACTCGGGCTGCAGGCAGAGGCGGCCAATGTGCTCGGCGAGCCAGCCCACGTGGTTGAGTTCACCGTAGGTAGCCGGCTCGGTGGTCTCCTCGGCAGGACTACAAGGGCGGCCCAGGGGTGCAGGCAGACCCCCGATGTCCGGGCAATGGCTGTCCCCCATCTCACCACAGCATCTGATTCTAAGGGGCAAGGGCCGAAAATGAGCACAGCACCTTTTCACGACTGTCATGCAAAGTGCTGGATCTTAAGACAAAGTTTGAGCTCCGTAACTCCTATCAAAATACACGGGAAAGGCGAAATCGTGTTTTCTTGGCAGCCACTGCACCAATTTTGATGATGCTTGTTGCATTTAAGAGAAACTTAATACATAGTGACTGTCTAGGAAGCAAATTTCTTTAAGCTGTTATTTTTTAAGGAATACTTAAAAAAAAATTAAAAACAACAACTCAACTATCAAGTATATGTCTTTGTAAATCAGGAATAAAAAAAAAAAACGATATCACTATTCTTTAAATTGTATCTAATAATACATCTCAAGAGGACAAAATTTATGTATTATACACTGCTGCAAAACTTTGAACTCTGAGTAAGCTCGTATGTAGCCCTTGTCCACTTAGGATGCAGACTCTCTTGCTTTTGGTGCAGAAATACAAACCAGTAAACTTTGTGCCTCAGATTTTTTTTTTTTAGGTTGACCGTTTTCAGCAATCTGTTAAAACATTTCAGGTCCCAAATCAAAATTTCATTTGAATCTGTTCAGCGACTGTCTAACATGAGGGCTTGCGCATTTCTAAGTGTGCTCTAATAAAGAAATTGAAGTTCAACTCCAGCTGCAGCTTCTTCTTAATTTAGTGGGCTGTTGCGATTTCATAAGTTATAGTTTATAAGATCCTAAATTCGTTCTCATCTGGAACTCACATTAGGAAAACAAAGCTTTGGAGAGGAACTTTCCAACTGGAGCAAACACATCATGAATATAACCCAGCTGTGCCCATTGTGTTCAATTGAAATCAAGGGCTCACCCCTTATGCATGTTAAATTCAGTGCAACATAGATGAATACATGACGACAACACAGTGTGCTAATTACAGCCATTTATGTCTTTCGTCAATGAACAGGCTTTTTATTTATTGCTTTTGAAGCCCGTCTCCTGGCTTAGAAACATTTGGAGGTAGTGCACTGTGTTGCCATAGTTTTCATACTCTTTTATATCTTGCTGTAGCTAATCTGTGGAACTTACCCCTCTTAATTAACATACGAAGCCAAACACAACTGCACCAATTTTTAGAACTTCTACTGCACCAGAACAGCTGAAGAAAATAATTCGAAATCCACGTTTTCCCACTGATGCATGGCATCAAGGTTTCGGCATGAAATGAAAAAAAAAAAAATAACAATGGCAGTTTCGTCCTCCCTTGCTCTTCTAGTAATCAAGCTCATACCATAAAATTTACAAGAATATAGGTTTAAAGCAATTTATCAGTCTAAACTGATTTAACGTTTCTGTTAAGTGTTGTTTTAAAGGAGTACTGACAAAAAGGTTTTGTGATTTTTTATTGATTTTTTTTCTGAGGAGAGGGGAGGGGGTGTAGCTGTCATCTTCATAATTACATTAGTTAGATCTTGATGAGGGCTAGTTGGTTCCTATTTGGAACTGAGGTTAAACAGCGCAAGGAAAACAAAGCACATGGAAACAAATACTACAGACACATGCTGACTGCCAACTGCAAGTTTACTTGAAATTCACCAGCCGTTTATACCTTTTTCAGCATAGGCATGCGTACACCAGTCACAAAAACATTTGCACCTCTGATCTGCACATCTGATGCTGCTGATTTGCAGATGTTTTTGCGACTGGTGTACGCTTGCCTATGCTGAAAAAGGTATAAACCGCTGGTGAATTGTTGCACCAAAAAAGGAAAGATAAAGACTAGCGAGGGAGAGTACGAAACGACAGATTGAGCGCTGAATTTGAACTGATTTTATTCTTACAGCAGGGCAGGGAGAACGAACAAATGTGCATGCGTACATCAGTGTTGCCTAGTGCGATTACAGTGACGTTTTTAACAGTTGCAACTCGTTTTGAAACAGATAAACAGATGTATCACTAATACAACTTGTGCCTCCAAAAGTTCTCTTGCTAACGTATCACCACTCCTGCCAAGTATCTTTATCTCACGCAGTAGTGGCTGGCATCTGCCTTCCAGGCAAACCGTGCAATGTGCAGGTAAATGCGCATTACCTTTGTTGATTACGGACAATTCATGCTCCCCGGCCCGGTCATTAACCCATCTCCCCATTTGTCCAACCCAGGATTTCCCACATTTCAGCGGTATCTCGTATATAACGCTCGTCGCACATTTCACGTACTGTCTAGTGTGCTTTTTCTGGCATCCTGACCTTTTGTCAACGAGGCTTATGCACGGACACAGTCCAGCCAACTTGCGTGGCACCGAGAAAACAACTGGCACACCAAACCTAGTAGCGACTTTCTTCAAGTTGTGGGAAAGCTTGTGGACCACTGCGAATTTGCCTCGTTTTTGGTCGGGCCTAGGCGTAGGCCTTTTTCCCTTCACTTTCTGGAGCAATGTTTTTCACATCGCCCCAATGACCGAGCTCGGGTAGCCGGCTGTGTGTAGCTTCGCCAGTTGCTTATCAAAGCTAGCCTGCATAGCGTGAGGGCGCAACTTCATGAGAGCAGATTCAAGGCAAAGAGTGGCTACTCCTCTTTTAACTAACTTAATACGCCTAGGCTCGACCAAAAGCGAGGCAAACCCGCAGTGGTCCACAAGCTTTCCCACAACTTGAAGAAAGTCGCTACTAGGTTTGGTGTGCCAGTTGTTTTCTCGGTGCCACGCAAGTTGGCTGGACTGTGTCCGTGCATAAGCCGCTTTGACAAAAAGTCAGGATGCCAGAAAAAGCACACTAGACAGCACGTGAAATGTGCGACGGGCGTTATATACGAGATACCGCTGAAATGTGGGAAATCCTAGGTTGGACAAACGGGGAGATGGGTTAATGATCGGGCCGGGGAGCGTGAATTGTCCGTAATCAACAAAGGTAATGCGCATTTACCTACGCGTTGCACGGTTTGCCTGGAAGGCAGATGCCAGCCACTACTGCGTGAGATAAAGATACTTGGCAGGAGTGGTGATACGTTAGCAAGAGAACTTTTGGAGGCATATCACATAAAAGAGAGAGGCACAAGTTGTATTATAGTGATACATCTGTTTATCTGTTTCAAAACGAGTTGCAACTGTTAAAAACGTCACTGTAATCGCACTAGGCAACACTGATGTACGCATGCGCATTTGTTCATTCTCCCTGCCCTGCTGTAAGAATAAAATCAGTTCAAGTTCAGCGCTATCTGTCGTTTCGTACTCTCCCGCCCAAGTCATTATTTTTCCTTTTTTGGCGCAACAATGTATTCATTAGATCCTAACCAACTCGCCCAGCAACAAGTTCTACTCTTCTCTGTGGTATTTGTTTCCTTGCGTCCTTGTTTTCTTTGCGCTGTTTAACCTCAGTTCTTCATAATTACAGTTCAGAGCCTCGATTGCTTGAGAGCTTCACAATTATTTAACAACAGCATCTGTTATATGAGCCATTCAATATGTGCGATAAGCGCAGCATGGCTTTGAACATGATAATGCAGGTTGAAAACTGAGGTGGCGGTCATGTGGTATCGCAAACCATTACACAGTGCACCAGACAACCCAATGAGGTGGCTAAAGGCCACACAATGACTGTGTCACCAAAAGCTGCTAAAGTGGCTTTTCCATTTTCGCAGGGTGAGACACTCCTCTCTTCTGGGCATTAGCTGAACAGACTTGGCTATCGGCAGCACGGCCATGGCGAATGTGTTATGGGGTCTGGTACCATGTCATTGAGAAATCTGCAGTGTACAATCAACCTCTTTTTAGGGCTTTCATAGATTATAAAAAAGCTGCTCAATTCAGTAGACACCAGTAGTAATGGAGACAATGCGCAGTCACGAAGTACAGGAAGCATACATGAATATTTTGGCAAACATCTACAAACATTCCCCAGCTACCGTAAGTCTTTACAGGAAAATGCGGAGGAAACTCCACTTGCAACTGATGGCTGAAAACATTAGCTAACAAAGTGTAAGGGTAGGGCTAAATATCAATATGCAGAAGACAAAGGTAATGTTCAGTAGCCTGGTGAGACGACAAGTATTTGTGAGGGGCAGTCAGCCCCTAGAATCTGTGCAAGGGTATGCTTAATGAAGTCAGGGCGGCACAACGTATGGCCTGCAAGCCGAGCAGCTCATGGCCAAATGCATTACAAGATGTGGTGGGGATCGCAATAAGTGCGGTGATACTAAACATAGAGCACCTTTCCACTAACAAAACATGCAACATTTCCCACTAAAGTGCAGCCCATGCGGCTCCTAAATAAGTTGGCTTTGGCACTTGCTGGTTTTAAGTTGTGGAGTGATGACCTAAGCCAATTAGTCACAGGGGACCTTAATCGTAGGAACGAAATTTACAGAAGAATAAAAATGGGTTCGAGTACATACGACAGGTCCCAGTACCAAATCATGGCCAGCAGCTTATCACTATACTTGAAAATGGTTCAGTTATTGCATTCTACTGGTACTACATCACCATCATCAGCTTATTTTATGTCCACTGCAGGACAAAGAATGTTAGGCGTAACGTTAAGAGGCAGGAAGAGAGCAGTGTGGATAAGAGAGCAAACAGGGACAGCCGATATTCTAATTGACATTAAGAGAAAGAAATGGAGCTGAGCAGGTCATGTAATGCGTAGGTTAGATAACCAGTACTAACATATGGGGCAAAAAACTGGAGGTTAACAAAGAAGCTTCAAAAGTTTAGGGTCATGCAATGAGCGATGAAGCCAACAATGTTAGGCATAACATTAAGAGGCTGGAAGACAGCGGTGCAGATCAGAGAGCAAACGGCGACAGCCAATATTCTAGTTGGCATTAAGAGGAAAAATTGGAGTGTGGCAAGGCCATGAAATTCTCAGAACAGATAACTGATGGTCTGTTAGAGTTAGAGGGAAAGGAAACACAGTCAGGTAAGGCAGAAAATTAGGTGGCGTGATGAAATTAACAAATCCACATGTGTAAGACGGGGGTCAAATAGTGCATTTGGAAATTTCTGGGATGGGCCTTTGTCCTGTGGTGGACATAAAAGTAGGCTGATCATGACAACCATGAGACCACTACATCAGGTTTCAGTGATGAGAGTAGTCTTACGTCTAAAGTTGCACGTTTTGAGTTGGCCACATGAAAAGGTAACGTAATTAATTACTGGTAGCACCTTTGCCAAATTGAGCCTCCACAGAATAATTACAGGGTTGACAGCTATCCAACTAAGAAATAAAACTGTGTTTCTGTCAGTGCTCTTCAGGGACATTAAAGAGAAACATTGAATCACTTTAGGATGATAAGTATCCTTGACGAGCTCCACTTAAAATTTGGAGCCGGAACACTAAGGCCAGTATGTCAGTGTGACATTACGTATGAAAAAGAATGTTTCTGCATTTATGTTATTCCGGTCCAGTAAATGTTCTTGAAGCTTTCAACATTCTGTGTTTGGATCTTTTAGAATACAATGTAGTAGTCTATAATAAGTGGGGTAAAAAAATTAACTAAGCCCGAGCAGATGCCATCGAAATCCATAACAAAAGAATTTTAAGGCAGCGTCACATCTGTTTTTCATTTTCTCATCGTTTCTGGCCTATCAAGCATCTTCTGGTGGTACGAGTGACTTTTTTGGTATTGTGGAAGGATAATTTCTAACACAACTCAAAACATTTTTCTCTTTAGTGTTCCTATAAAGTTCCGTTGCTTAGAGTGATCTCTGACAATCACACATGCTGGCAGCATGCGCTCCTGTCATGCAAGAGCCTCATTCTGTGCTTCAGAGATCACTGAACAAGGTGCTTAGCATTTATTGTGCTCATTAGGTGGGAACAAGTCTTGCATACCAGGCAGAAAGCTTGAAGAAGCTTCCCATCAAGGCCTTGAGGACCCCTAAACCAATCTGAGCTCGAAAATTTTTTCTATAATGGCCGCTGTGTACCAGACTACAACAAGCATACAGCTGCAAAACTTTTTAAAAAAGAAGCGGTAATAGCCAAGCTACAGGGGCTTGATACAAGACCATACGGGGTTCAAAGTCTCCCACTCACTTTCACCACCCTTTCACCCACAGGCGCTCTCTAATGCTCACCACATACTCTCACCAAGCTTTCTGCACTACAGAGAAAGCCATGGATCATACCAGAAGAAAGGCTCCTCTCCACTGTCTGCCCTTTAATCACTCTCCACTGCCTGAACGAAAGCTTCATAAACAAATTAGTTGTAAACGATGGACATTGAATTGTGAACAATAATTTAGCATTTATGGGACACTAATTAATATGAGCGCTTTATGCACTTCTCGGTTGCTGCATTAGTAGTGCCTAACAAGCGCTACAGTTTTAGTGGTTTTTTATTCGTTGTTTTGTTTCTACACAATATATGCGTGATGTGCAGTTAACAATGTCTTCTACCACGAGGCTACATTATTTAGACAGACACAAAGTTACTGAAGAAGGCTAAAAATGCGAATCGCATCATTACACATTTCGTTGCCAGTCAGCGCCGCTGTCTGTCACGTCTTTACGTTCTGTCCATCGCGCTACTTTCCCTGCTTCAAGGTAGAATTATTAGCTGCACCTGCCTCGGGCTTTAGAGCAAAGGGAGTTCTAGAGGCGCATCGATACACGACCCGATGACAGGCTCGGTCACGCGCCTTCGAATGTGTTGACAAACGCTTTCCGAAACGCTGTTGCAGGTGACGTGAGCCATTCAGCAGTAGTTCGAATTCAGAGACGCGCGCTCAGAACGTTTCGGTCGTTTTTTTCGCAGATCCATCTTTTACGTAACAGTGTAGAAGGAAGTGCTGGTTATAAATGAAAGCGCGTCAAGGCCGGCTGCTTTTCCCGGACGAAGCCCTGCCATACCCATACAGGAGGCCAGACTTGACAGGGCATCAAAACATGGCTAGCGCCGCTCCGCCTCCGTGGAAGCTGTATATGGCGATGCCGTTGAACATACCGCACGGCAATGCACTTACCATACGAATAGCCAACTGCGCTGGGCCGAACAAAGTGCAATACAGGCACCAACACTCTTCGCACGGCACTTCGTATGCACACGACCAAACTCCACAATCTGCAAAAGCCACCAGCAAAGAGCTGCGAAAACTGGCGAAAACAAACATGCGAGCTCTTCACTGGATTGGCTGCGCCGAGACAGCTACCGACTCGTACGGATTCCTAATCGAGTGGCCAGCGACCGCTTCCGGTAAACTCGAATCTTGAAGGCGATGACAGAACTTATACTTTTGACATGCTTTTGACCACGACCTACTTTTGACGCTAGCACGTAGCCTGGCAAAACCTTTGAGATTGAATTTTGTTACTGTGGCAATTCAATCAAATAAATTCAATCTGGGAAAGTTTTTCTGGTGTTTCAAACTAGCAGTGGACTGTAAATTTTCTCGGTTACGAAGTTTGTTAAAATGTTGGGCTTTTTGGACCATTGCGCCCTTGTTGGCTTGCTCACGTGCCCTGTCTGCACTATCACAGATCCGAAGCCGCCGGTCGTAGAAACAATATGGCGGAAAATGGCCCGTCAGCGGCAGCCGCGCTTTCTTCAATGTCCGAGATTGGGACGCGTAAGCTGGGACCGCGCGTTTCTCCGAGGCAGATGGAGATGTTGCTGGAATTCCTGAACGAACACCCGTACTTGGCGAGTGGCTCCAAGGAGAAGACAAAAGAAGTGGAGCCATGGGAGCGCGAACGGCTCTGGGAAGAAGCGGCAGCTAAGCTGAACGCCAAGGGTCCAGCCGTCAAAACACGTTACGCGTGGCGCAAGTTTTGGTCCGGCCGATCGGCGCAGATCAAGAGGACGGTAGCGCGGATCGCCAAAATGAGGTGAGGTGGCGCGCCGCAGGGACGTCGCGTCCTTTGAATTGTGGGGCGGATAATATGCAGTTTTGAAATTGCCTCCACAGGGGCTGGCCTCTTAATTGTAGAGACTGACAAACCCGGCCCGTTCGTCTTTCCTGGGCTTTTTGTGCTGCCTAGAGTGTGCGTGCTGCTTCTTTTTGCTCTGCTGTGCCGTTGTCTCCGCGCTGGGTGAGTCCCGTTATCGGTCTTCGCAGTAGTAGTGTTGCTTGTCGCTCGTTGGTCGCCACATGTTGACGTCATGCAGTCGAGTGACGTTAGTTCTCAAACGACCAATAGGAACATCACGATGTGGGCATCCCAGCTGCCGGTATGCTGCCGGGAAGGCCGGAATCGCAATGCGCGGCACACACGTAGCGGGTTCTTCGCCTGGTACTTGCGTGGCTGGCTCAGCCGTGAAAGGCGGTTTTTGGCCGGCGGTCCATTGCGTGACAGTGACAGACATGGGCGCGGCTGGAAAAATGTCGCAGCAACAATGACTGTTGGGAACTTCAGCAGTTCGAGTCTTCTGGAGCTGTTGCATAGGCGCCGGCTACGGGGGGGTCCGTGGACCGAGCCTCCTCCGGAGTTTTCCCCCTGGGGTTCTGAGCCCCCTCCTCCCAGACACAAACACCTTAAGTTTCATTACCAGAGCTTTGCCGCCCGCATCATTTGAGGTCTCTCATGACTTTCCGCGACCATTTCACTTGAAATTTTACTGGGGCTAATAGGTTACTGCATCATTGTTGGCGCGGACTTGCACGGCTTTTAATTCATACTTTCGCTTTATTTCTGCAACACCTGACAATAGGAGGACACACGCATTAGAAGCACTAGCCGTGGCTGCTTTGTACCTATTTTCTCACTTCAACATTGTTTTAAATTTCCACTGTGCATATACACAATATATTTAAATATACACACAGGCAGGCACGTACCCAGGATTTCCTTTCGGGGGGGGGGGGGGGGGGAGGGGGGTCCAACTCAAGGTAATTTTTCTATGCAAATGGGGGGGGGGGGTACCGTTACGAGTACAAATGTGAATAACGCCCGCCATTCGCCATAAACACGCGTAAATCCGCCAAAGAGAAATGAAATATGGTGTATCTCACAGGCATACTACCTGTGAGATACACCTCTTATTTATTTGGCAAACAAGGAAACACATCGAATGGACTCACGCAGGAAGAACTCTGCCAATAACAAGTAAACAAACGAAAGTGCAACAGAAAAAGTTCTATCATCATCATTAGCCTATTTTATGTGCACTGAAGAATGAAGGCCTCTCGCTGTAGTAGATTTCTATTGTAGCATACAACGTAAAAAAAACAGCAGTTGGCAACCAAGGCTCACAGACCACGCGGGGTTGTGTTACTCTGCCAGCCAATCACAGAAGCAAACAAAGTTGTCGTCACGCGGCCTTTTCAAAATGGCGTCATACTTGATACCTCCGGAGCGCCTGCTGTTCTTGAAGAGTCTTTTTATAGACGGAAGCAATCAGGTGTGCAATAGACATGGACAAAGCGTATGGAGTCTGAGCATTTCGCTCTTCAAAAATCTACCCGCCATGGTTCCTTAGTGGGTATGGTGTTAGGCTGCTAAGCACGAGGTTGCAGGATTGAATCTCTGCCACGGCGGCCGCATTTCGATGGGGAGGAAATGCGAAAACACCCGCCTACTTAGATTTAGGTACACGTTAAAGAACCCCAAGTTGCCAAAATTTCCGAAGTCCCCCACTACAGCAAGCCTCATTATCAGATCATGGTTCTGGCACATAATAATCCATAATTAATTGCGGTACAGTTCATTTCACTGCTGAGCCCGTTTTACTCATGAAATTTTACTGCCAGCTGACGTCAAACTTGACAATAAATAGTTGCAGCGAAGCAAGCATTTTATTTCACTTCAATAAAGAATTAGGCTTTTGCCATTCCACTATAATAGGCGAGGAAAAACGTATAAAATTACGTGATAATAATTTTGTTCTTGTGTTTACCACCTTGTCTGGGTAACACGAAAAGTTTGAAGTACAAATTATTTGCAGCCTCGCGGAGGAACAGTGGCTGGTGGTTATGAGGACGTTCGCAGGGCTTCACTGCAGGCTTAAGTTGTATCCGAATATAGTGGCGTAAGTAAAGAGATGTTGATCCATAAATATTTTCATAAACAATGGTTAAGCTGTTAATTCTCGCTTTTCCTTCCTCTTTGGCCTTGGCTTAATTTCTCAACTCGTTGCGACTCTTGTTTCCAGTTGCCAATTTTGCACAAGAGGTGCTGTACAATTAGGGAAAACCCAGACGAGGTAACGGGTGACAGTTGTGTTGCTTATAGGTTTAAGGGTTACTGCAGGGTTTGATGATGGAGGCTCTTTTGCATTATTTGAATTTGCACTTTATTTAATCCAGATCGCGGGTATATGGTTCCGACGATCTGCCACTCGAGGGAATAATGAAGCAAAAGGAAAAGTTAAACTCAACTGGCGTTTTCTCCGGCTGCAACTCGTTCCTCAAGCATACGGACCAGCTGACTACAAACCGAATCCCTTTCCTGGTCCCTGGATCAGTCTAAACAAAGAAGGTTGAACTAATGAAGCTACAGCCATGCGCGTGACCGTAGAATAGATGGTGGCAACTGGACGCATCTCGAGTTAATCGCGCGGGCACCGAATCGATTAGAAAACTGGCCTTGACAACCCACGAGATGCCGATAAAGATAATCATCCAAAAGGAGTGAAAAAGGCAGCAAAATGTTGACCACCGAATAGCTGTCAAGTCTCAACACTGATCTGACGGCGTTTTAGGAATGTGTGTGACGATTGGTGGTGCGGGGATTATGCTGCTTAATTTCGGGGGGGGACCTGGGTACGTGCCTGCACACAGGACAAAGCTTATATTTTTGAAAGAGATGGAGGTAGCCAATTAAAAATTATTTCGAGAAGTATAGATAGCCTATGCCTAGAGAATGAATATGTTGCTGTATGGTCACCACGCTTCAAATTGCTTTGCTTGCTTTTTTGACCATGAAACAAGTCCTATAGACTTCAGTGACCCCTTTGGCAGAGTCTCATCAATGGCGTGTGAAATGCACCTGAATGTTGTGTGTCTCAGTATCGCTTCTCTTTCCAGTAAGCAATGCTAACGACCCTGGGAAAAAAAACATAATAATTTACAACATTTATTAGAGATAGAAACATCGTCACTTACATGCAAAGATCGTAAATATATACAGGGTGTCCCAATTAACTATCATGCACCAAGATTTTTTTAAAAAGAGCAATGCGTTACTCGAAAAAAGCCCAGTGCATGTTGTTTACAGTACAGTGGAGTAGCTGCCAATAATTTTTTCGTTACTGAGATTTAACTAGGTAATTAACTATCCCTACTAGACATACTATCCCGATTATCAAACAAAGTGTCAATGAGGCATTTGAAGGCACAGCCAAGGACCATCTAACTGCGGTATTTTCAGTGACATACTAATTGTGCACCAATTTTTTCCGACTGATAAATAAACTCCGCAAAATATAGAGAATACCACCTGACTGCGCTCCCACCCAGATCATAAAGCAGTGCCCTTGAACAGGCTCCCTCTGAGTTATCCAGAACGAAATAAAGAAAAACGTGATCGAGCTAGTGACTTATCTGCCGCGCCTCGGCCAAAGTAACACTGCGTTTGGTGTTAGTTGGAAAGAAGCTGTGATAGCTGTTGTCTTAGCATAAATAAAGTGCACGGATGTCTTTTTGTTTTTTCCACGACACCTAGCACCACAAAAGCAAATTGACCACGTCAGTGCAAAGGTTTAAAGGTGCGTTTTGTTTCGTCCCAGTCGCCATGTCTTTCTCAAATATGCAGAAGGTAATCGTGATCCTTGCCTTGAGATCTGCAAATGGCAACAAGAGGAAGGCCGCAAATGTATATATCAGTCATTGACCAAATGCATTGACTATCGTCAGAAATTATGAAAACCTAAGACAAACTGGCAGCTTCAAGAAACAGTGGCGTAGGATGCCATATTTGAATCCTAGCCTACGCACGGATGTTCTAGCATTTATGGCCTCAATCCCTCATACTAGTGTGCGGGACGTGGCTGCCCAGTTACCAATTTCCAAGTCATCAATTTGGAGGATTCTAAATGACGGCCTTTCACCCGTAGCACCTTAACCAGCACCAATGCTTGGAAGATAGGGACCTGTAAAATTGTCTAGATTTCTCGAATTGGTTCCTCACAAAAAGCCGATGAGTCACCAGACTTTTTAAGCAACACCATGCACACAGATGAAGCCAACTTTTGCAGAAATGGCCAGGTAAATTAAACACAATGCACACTGTTAGAGTGACTCCAATCCACGCTGGGTAAAGCGCACTCGGCACCAGTACTAGTGGTCGTTCAATGTGTGGTGCACAAATTACGCCGGTGCTATAATCGCTCCTATCTTCTTTGATCGCACATTCACTGGATAGGGTTATGTGGACAAAATACTTGAAGGAGTGGTGGATGAGTTTCTCTGCGAAGTCCCGCTGTCACATCTTCCACTTGTGCGGTATCAGCCGGATGGGGCGCAAGCACACAGCAGCAGCCGAGCACGAAACTGTCTGGATGCAACTTTTCATGCACAATAGATGGGAAGGCATGGGCCTGTAAATTGACTGGCTAGGTCACCTCACCTCTCTCCACTTGATTTCTTTCTTTGGGGTTAAGTGAAAGATTGAGCGTACATGATCGAGACAGCGTCAGATAAGTTCAAGGTAAGGATAACAGATGTTGGCGTCAGTCATCAAGAAAGCCACTGAAGATGTGATAAAGAAGACGCAGTACTGCATATCTTCCGAGGGCTATCAAAGAATGGAATGAATTACCCAATCCACTTGTCACATGTTCCTCTGTCAGTGCTTTTACTGCTGGTTTGAAGAATCTTATTTTTCCGGATATGAATGCATCATAGTATCTGTTTCTGATGTGCATACTGCGAGTGTTTGGTCTTTGATCACTGCATGTCCCTTTTTACAGATACTGCTATTGTATTGTTTTTTGTTCTACATGTACCAATATTTTGTATCTTTTTTGTTGTATTTCTATCCACTCCTGTAATGGTCCATCCTTGGACTGACAGTATGAATAAACAAGCTAATGTGTGGTGTTATAAATGGTTATAGAGTATAGACATGTTGGGCTACCTAGATGTTTTGGTATAAAGTTGCCCACGTGAAGGGAATGACAGCAATCTGCAAAATGTCCTGCCTCACATCAGTGCTACCGGGTTGACTTTGAACAATGAGGACCTCAGCACTAGATTAACTCAACTCTCTTGATCTCTTCATATCAACGCCGAAAAATTGGCTCCTGTGGAAAATAAACTGTCTAGAGAGCTTCTCCTGAAGACAAAAAGGAACAGCAATCATTCTTGAGGCTGGCCAGATATTATGCAATGTTTATTTCACATTAAGCAGATCCTTGTTGAATGTTTAAAGAAACTACCTGGGAAAGGAGAACCATTTGTTTCGGCTATTTGTTACGTTCAAACCATATTTTTAAGTTTAGGAAGAAACAGGCACAGCTGTCGGAAACTTCTGAAAAGTTGTTCTTCTTATGTCCTCTTTTGTCAAAAGAGAAAACATTCCTTATTTGCAGAAGCTAGGGGTGTGTTTAGGTTCTTGTCTAGCACTGGTCCTTGGTAATCTATGCCAAGCTAAGCTGGACGGAGACACGTCTGGGCGCCTCGGCAGATCGAAAGTTTAAAAAGACTTTAGAAATGCTCACAAGGTTTCCACTAATTATTAAGTGCACATGTGATAGTTTTGACTAAAATTGTTCTGTTTTTGTTGTTGTACATCAGTGGCTTAGTCCACTTGAATTTATTAAATAAGAGTTAAAAAGAGGGAGGGGCATAGTCATCAGACTCTTTTAAGCCAAATTTGCGTTCAATGATGCCCAGACAGCCTGGTGCTATAACCATAGGGTAAAACAAGCTGCTGCTTTCATTTAATTCCTCTCATTCTAAACTAGTAAAAAGAGGAGTTGCAATAACATGCTGCGCTAATGTGCTTAAAAGATCATGCTTACACTGAACCCACTGCTTTAGCTCTGGGTTCAGCCAACAGACCATGCACCTAAATGATGCTGTTTACCATGGCCAAGTCTTGGCATCTGTCACAGAAGGACTACTAGGGCAAGTGCAACAAACAAGGAGCACAAACTCTACGTGTGATTGTGCCCATTGTCAACAGAAAAAAATATTGCTGCCATTTTCTACATTCACCAGTTGTCGCACAACCCAAAGAAAATTTTGTGTCATAGTAACGTTCGGGTCATCTTTCCTGCACCTAATAAGTGAGTCTGCTTTTGCTGTAGGACAAGAGTGAAAACACCACTCCAACCTGTTAGCGCACAAAAATAAGTTTGGTGACTGCAGAACTTTTGTGTGACTGCATTCTGTTAACTTGTGCCAAATGTTTCCCATTGGTCAAACGGGCAGATCTATAAATGACAGGTTACGAGAAAGCAGCAACAATGTAAATAAAGGTACATCAAATAGCTTTTTTTCTTGTTATTCACAGCAAGGAACACAAATGCTGCCCTGTGTTTAATGGTACTCTCATTATGGGCACAAAGAAGCATATCTGTTCCATTTGATAATTGAGGCTGATTAGATTGTGACCTTTGGTGTAGCCTGTATTGACAAACCATCTGTAGCTCTGTCAAACAAGGTTTGTAGAATTTCTGCACATGCCCTGAGCTGGCCTCTTGATAGCCATGAATTGTAATATCATTTTAATGCATGTTTTTATAGGCTTGTCATGCTTGTGACCTGTGGGGTAAGTGTGACTGGCTTTTTAAAAATAAACAGCTGCTGGAAGTGTGTCTGTTTTTCTGTCTTCTTGCATCCGTGTTCCTGCTTGAGCTACTTCAGTACCTGACCATTTGTTTGGAATTTAGGACACAGCCAAATGAAGCTCTAGCCTCATATCCAGCTGTGAAGATGCTCTAACCTAACCTGTTTCTCATTGTAATTCCTAATGCCTCAAGCAAGGGCCTAGGTGCTGTTCTGTAGCAGTGTTGCAGTTGCCAATGATAAACTGTTGCATTTGCGTCATGCACTGTGCTGCTACTCAGCTGTGAAAAGAGCAGTGCTGCACCTACCTTTGGAAAGAAAGTATGTGCTGAGAACTGACCGTCAGATTTTAATTTCACTGCTCTCATCAGCAAGCCATTTCCAACGAAGTGTGCCTCATTGGCATGCTCACCTCTTTTATTTTTACTTTGAGATTCGGCAGTATTACAGAGGTGTGAATATTACTGATGCCGTGTTCCAACTGTCCACACCATCACAAAGTTCTCAAGAAATTGAAGAAATTGTTTCTCAGACAGCACCCTGTGTTGAGACTAAGAACGAGCTTCAAGAGGTATCAGTGTAGAAATTTGGCTTGTTAGTATAACATTTTGCAGTTTTTTCTCTTAGTGCAAAAAGCACAAGGACATAGAAGAAGAGGGCGCTATTGTAGGTAGTTGCACATGTAACACTGCAAAACTGGGATGCATGTTTGGCTTCTTACTTCTGTCTCCGGCTCACAAACTTGTGTCAGCAGTGTGCTGCTAAGAGGAAGCAGAACTGAGGCATTAAGGAACAAAATTTTACGGAACACGAAATGTGGTAACAAGCTGAATATCTGCACTGCCTCACAATGCAGCCTAGTATTCACGTGTACAGCCTGTACCAGTATATGTGAACATCATTGCAATGTTCGGCTTTGCTGACTACTGTTACAGGCTGCTTGGAAATTAAACGTTTTCCTAGATCCCATGGTCTGTAAACTTTCATGGTTGACTGTACAGCTAGCATATGAACCTCTCCAAGGTACAGCGGGAACTAATAAGCGCCCACATGAATGTTACTAGTGGATGCTGTATGTCAAGAGGCTGACAAATGGGCTAAGCCTACATTCGCACCATTGCAGCCAGATGCACTGCCTGCTCATAAAAAGAAGTGACAAATTATATGATAGGCCCTCTTCATAATACTCGTTCGTATAGTTAGGTATGCAGTAATATTTGTCAACTGCTACTCTAAATAGCTTGAGCAATGCTTTGGATCACCTGTAACCACTGGAAGAATTGCCTTCCAGTGAAGTCTCCTGGATTAACGATACAATGTCTGACATTTAACAATTTCGCGCACTTGTTTGGCTGAGGAATGTATCTCCTGTAAGTTATACTTCGTGATTTTTGCACGCAGAAGCCACCGTTGAACTTGGCCACACAAGGCGGGGGGGGGGGGGGGGGGAACAGAGTGAAGTTGAATGGAAGCAACAGCTTTTACATTATCATAGTCATAATTTGAGTGTAGTGCCATCGTTTTAGCTGCACAAGCTAAATGATTTTAGTACGCCATTTCTGCTAGCGATGAGATTGGTTGCAGTCATCACCAAACACTACACTGTAGCTAGGTGGTGCCACACATAGCTTCTAATATCTCAAGCATCGTGTAGTGCTTCCACCAACGATCTTGTACGTTAGGCTTAATGCGACTTCTTTCTTTCGTTAAAGGAGCACTGGAATCGAGACACCTAGCACCTTATACGCTAATGTACTACTCACTGTTCTTCATGAGTTACCTGGCTTGGTGTCCATTGATTTTGCTCTGACGATGATGCCACTGTTGCAGAGCCAAATCGCAGGAGCTCGCTTGAGGTTTCACTGGAAGTCAAACTCGCCTGGCTGTTTTCGTCTGCTCACCCATAAAACTCCGTGGTGCATGGCCTTACTAGCAGATGCAGTCACAAAACAAGGCTTCTCATACTGAACTGCATGTTATTGCCTCAATGCATGATACAGTCTACCACAAAAATTCACGGGATTTGTAAAAAATGCAAAACTCTCGTGAATCCTCCATACATAGCCTCTAATTCAGAGTTTGAACCTGCATTAGCTTTTGCAACCAACACTGTCATTTAATAACTACAGGCACTAGACCTTAGCAGAGCAGAAATTGTGCAAACCACGCCCCAAAAGCTCTTGTGGCAAACGTTACATGGGCATAGAAGCATAACACTCTTTTTGCACTAGTCAAGCTTTGCAGGCCATAAGTGACTACGATACGTGACATGTGCAGGACACATTTATGTAACCATTTGGAATATGGCCTAGACACTACAAGCTCATCATACATACAAGATTTTTTTTATAAGTGGAGAGGGACCTGCACAAACGCAGGCAGAACTGCTACCCTACCACATCGCTGTTGAATGCAGAAGTACAGCTAAGTTGTGCATAGTCTCAAGACTATAGAACTCATGAGAACTGCCTACACAAGCCTTAATCATAAGTGTCTTCTTATTTGTACCCTGCACTGTAATTTATAAGCAAGCACTGTGCCTTCTCTAGTATCTGCACAAACACTCTTGGGTGACCAGTAGTCATTTCTCAATGCAAACAAAGTCGAGCGTGTCATTGTTCATCATGTGGCATTAAGTTGAAAACATTAGTTTTGCTGCAATGCAAACATACAGTGTGGTCATGGGACATGCCTCATGATGTACTAGATAAATTATTCCGAAAAACAATATAAAGATGCCCGTGTTACTGATGTAACGTTTGATAGTTCAGAAATTTATTGCCACTGACTGATGTAACAGTGTTCAAGGCCTCAGGTGGCAGCACATGAGACGAGATCAAAAAGACACTGTTTGCATTTGCCAGTGCCCAATGGAAGAATTAGCTTGGCGTTTATTATGTGTTTCACTCAGACCAGTGTTTGCACATGGCTGATCAGCAGATATGCCAATGTTTGTGTGTGTACACACAACGCCAATGCCAGCAGTGGAAGCCACAACACTGCCCAGACTGATTGGGCAGATTGACTGGGCAGACTGATTGGGCAGTGTATGACAGTGGCAGCCAAATGGACTGCGCATTGCTCGTGAGACATGCACATGTCACATGTGGGAACTCAGCTCGGTCGTTTTCGGTGCCTCAGCGCTTCAAATACCAAAAGAGTCAACTTTATGCAACACCCACCTAGAGCTGCTTATTTCATTTAATATACTGCAAAGTGGTCATATCAAAATGGGTGGCTAAAAAATATGATTCTTCATCGTAAGAATGCTTTAAGCATGAGGCAGGGGCACACATTGCCTCCACATGCATCCATGACAGCTCCTCTCTTCAAGGGTGCAAGCGAGGCACTGCATCTCTTCAAGCATTGCAGAGGTGACTGATGAAAATCTGTTGCACTTCACCAATTTTCGCATGAGGCAGAGGATGCAAAGAACATTTTGTGATACACCTCTTGAACTCTTTTTAGGGTCCTATTCCAAAAATAAAATACTTTCCAGAACACTGAAAGGCAGAACTGCAAGGTATGTTGACCTGTGTACACACAGCATCGTTCTTTCAGTGCAAATATGTGGCAACTCACACAAAAGCCATATTAGTGATGTGTACGAGTGTTCAAGGCACACTAAAGGCAAATGCTAAGTTGATGTGGACTGTTTAAATACCATTCCAGAAACCTCTCAATGCTTGTTTTGTGGCAAGAAAAGACTTATTTTACGAGAAAGTTGCATTTGATGAGACCGAATACCATTTTTGAAATTGAAACCTCCCACCATCCAACCAGGCGAGTGGTGACGTTGCATACACCCTTTGCTGCTGTCGGTGAGTAAAATGGCGCCCTACAGACTGAGCCAAGACGGAGCGACAGAGCGGTGGATTCGCCGCAGCAGCTGCTTTTTGGTCAAGTGGTGTAGACCATTCGGGCAACCCACGACATCACATGGAAGTTGTTCTCTGCTACTTGCAGTTTGTGTGAATTCCGCAAGCCAGCAGAACCAGCGCAGCACTATGCGACAATGAAACTACTAAAATGCAAGTGTGCGCGTTGCAGAGTCAAGCAAACATGAAACCTTTCTGCCACCTGCATCATTGTCAAGGGTAATTTAAATGAGTTGTTTTTTCTAAAAGTGAAATAGAACTGGACAAGCAGCATTTTATTTCGTGTTATAACACAATATAACACTTTTTGAGGAACTATCGGACATTGTTTGGGATATCATTGGCCTTAGTGAGATTAGAAGAACTGGTGAGGCTTATACATTGCTGAACAACGAACATGTCCTCTGCTATAGAGGTCTCCTAGATAAGCAATGCGGGGCAGGATTCCTAATCCATAAGGGCATAGCGGGCAACCTTGACGAATTCTACAGCATTAATGAGAGGATAGCCCCAGTCGTAATCTAACTTAATAAGAGTTATAGATTAACGGTAGTACAAGCTTACGCTCCAACATCCACTCACAATGGTGAGGAAATAGATCAGTTTTATAAAGATGTTGAATTAGCAATGAGAAAAGTGCAAGCTCAGTATACTGTAGTAATGGGTGACTTCAATGCAAAGGGGGGGGGGGGGAACGGGTTGGTGAACAAGCAATTGGCAACTAAGGCGTCGATTCTAGGAATGCCATAGGAGAGATGCTGGTAGAATTCGCAGAAAGGAATAAGCTTCGAATAATGAACACCTTTTTCAGGAAGCGTAGCAACAGAAAGTGGACCTAGAAAAGTCCTAATGGTGAAACAAGAAATGAAATTGAGTTCATACTTTCCGCTGATCCCAGCATAGTGCAGGATGTAGAAGTGATAGGTAGGGTAAAGTGCAGTGATCATAGGTTAGTGAGGGCTAGGATTCACCTCAATTTAAAGAGAGAAAGAGCAAAAGTAGTCGAGAAGAAACAGGTAAATCTAGAAGCAGTAAGAGTAAAAGCAGACAAATTCAGGCTGGTGCTTGCAAACAAATATGCAGCCTTAGAATTTCGATGATAATGATGATGACATGGAGCTAATGAATGAAACCGTAACTAGGTTAGCTTCAGAGGCAGCAATTGAAGGGGGAGGCAAGGCACCAAGGCAACCAGTAGGCAAGTTCTCCCAAGTAACAAAGGACTTAATAAAGAAATGGCAAAAAATGAAAGTGTCCAAATCAAGATATAGATAGAATTTGCGGAACTGTCAAAACTGATCAACAAGGTGAAAATAAGTGATAATTGAAACTATAACGTGAGAAAGACTGAAGAAGCCATGAAAAACGGACACAGCCTGAAATCAGTGACAAAGAAACTTGGCATAGACAAACCAAGGTGTGTGCACTGAAAGATAAATAGGGTAATACCATCAGCAATCTCGAAGATATAGTAAAAGCAGCAGAAGAATTCTATATTGAACTGTACAGTACCCAGAGGAGTCTGGATACCTCAATTAGAAACAGTAATGAAGAGGATACAGAAACTCCTATACCTAGCGATGAGGTCAAAAGGGCCTTGCAAGACATAAAACGAGGAAGAGCGGCAAGAGAAGATAGAATAACAGTTGATTTAATCAAAGATGGAGGAGACATAATGCTTGGAAAACTAGCGGCTCTTAATATGAAGTATCTATTGGCTGCAAGGGTCCCAGAAAACTGGAAGAATGCAAACGTTATACTAATCCACAAAAAAAGGGAGACTGTAAAGAACTAAAAAATTGTAGGCCCATTAGCTTACTCCCAGTATTATAGAAAATATTTGCCAAAATAGTCTCCAATAGAATGAGGGCAACACTGGACTTTAGTCAACCAAGGAAACAGACTGGCTTCAGAAAGGGATACCCTACAATAGATCACATCCATGTCATTATTTATTTATTTATTTATTTTAAATACTTTCAAGGCCCGTAGGCGCTACAGAAAGGAGTGGTACATATACATAGAAAAAAGAATGCAGATGAATGAATAAAACATTTGTTAGATGGCATGGAAAACAGCAGTCTTGAACCCCGATGAGTCTACAATAGTAGCGACCGATGCGGGGAGGTGGTTCCAGTCATTGCAGGTGCGAGGTAAAAAAGAGTAATAGTACGCGTTCGTGCGACAAGATGGCACGAAAACTTTATGAAGGTTATCAGGTTATCAGGTTATCGAGAAATCCACAGAGTGTAATAAGCCTCTCTATATGGCTTTCATACATTACGAAAAGGCATTTGATTCAGTATAGATAGAGCAGTCATAGCGGCATTACGTAATCAAGGAGTACAGAACGCTTACGTAAATATCTTGGAAAATATCTACAGAGGTTCTACAGCTACCTTAATTCTACACAAGAAAAGCAGGAAGATACCTATAAAGAAAGGGGTCAGACAGGTAGACACAATTTCTTCAATGCTATTCACTGCGTGCTTGGTAGGAGTATTCAAGCTATTAAAGTGGGAAGGCTTAGGAGTAAAGATTGACGCGAATAAATCGGCAACCTTCAGTTTGCCAGTGACATTGTTCTATTTAGCAACAATGCAGACGAGTTACAACAAATTATTGAGGACCTTAAAAGAGAGAGTATAAGAGTGGGGTTGAAGATTAATATGCAGAAGACAAAGATACTGATATATAGCTGGGCAAGGGAACAAGAGTTCAGGATCGCCAGTCGGCCTCTAGAGTCTGTGAAGGAGTACCTTTACCTAGGTCAATTAATCACAGGGAACCCTGATCATGAGAAGGAAATTCACAAAAGAATAAAAATGGGTTGGATCGCTTACGGCAGACATTGCCAGCTCCTGACTGGAAGCTTACCATTATCATTGGAAAGGAAGGTGTACAATCAGTGCATTTTGCCAGTGCTGACATATGGGGTATAGACTTGGAGACTGACAAAAAAACTTGAGAACAAGTTAAGGACCGCGCAAAAAGCGATGCAATGGAGATTGCTAGGCATAACGTTAAGAGACAGAAAAAGAGCGGTTTGGATCAGAGAGCAAATGGGTATAGATGATATTCTAATTGACATCAAGAAAAAAAAATGGAGCTGGGCAGGTCATGTAATGCGCCGGTTAGATAACCGTTGGACCATTAGTGTTACGGAATGGGTACCAAATGAAGGGAAACGCAATCAAGGATGACAGAAGACTAGGTGGAGCGATGAAATTAGGAAATTCGCAGGCGCTAGTTGGAATCAGTTGGCGCAGGACAGGGGTAATTGGAGATCACAGGGAGAGGCCTTTGTCCTGCAGTGGACATAAAACAGGCTGATGAGGACGATGATGAACACAATACAAGGATGTTTTTTGCAATGAGTGGTTGAGTACTAGTGACAAAATTCAACTGAGGAGGGCTTTCGTCATCGGGCAAGTGCATAGAAGTCCCAGAGGAGTCTCTAATCATGTCCTACATTTATCTCAATTTCTTGAGTAGTAACGCTCTGTTCGCGATAATATTGACTCCTTAGAGATTCTCGAACACTGATCCATCAATTTAGCTTGACTTAATATTTGCCTTTAGTGTCCCTGAAGCAGCCGCTTCAGAGTAACAAACACCTGCTACCGGCGGCGGCGATCAGTGCTGCTCCATTGTGCCCCCTATCTACTGCAAGGAGCCTATATTGCGCAGCTTGAGCATACAGCTCATACAGCTTAAAAGCAAATGCTCAAACTTGACGACAAAAGGTGTAAACATGTGAACACTAATCAGCAATGCTCAGACAGTCCGATGGCACATCTCTAGCTCTAACTGTCGGGGAAACATCAGGCAGGTGCAAAGTTGTTTCCTCGCAAGCTCACCTTCACTCACCTGTAAAGCTAAGCATACCTTTTCAGTACCAATTGGACTTGCACACGAAGCTGCACAACAGGGCAAAATGAAATTCCAGCATCTATGCTTGATCACTCTGCCTGTCCCTTTGAAAAACATGGTGATAAAGCAGCTGCAGAAACTACACAGCATACAAGAAGTTCAGTGATGGCACAGAAAGCACTGATGTAACCATTGTTACATCTAAGCACACTGTATAAGTAGTCCGGCACACAAGGAGTTCACAAAGGGGCCTTTCATGACAGCTTGCAGTGGTGGAAATGCTGCTAAAATTGCTCCAATCTGCTACGTTCTGTTAAAGCTACTACATCTCTGCTACACGTGAGAGTAATTTCTCCAAAGCTGCTCCAGAGCACGCCACGCTGTTTTGGAGTCCATGACAAAAAGTTGTAGTGAACATCAAGTGGTGGTCACCACCACTTTATGCAGAAAATGCCGTCGAATCTCCTGCAATTCATATAGCTGAATAAGTTAAATGGGCACTGAACTAATCCAATACGCTGCGCACTTGCACATGTTCGCGGTCAGCCATTGGGAAACTACACACCATAGTCGCGAGTTGTACGTAGTTTAAGATGAAGTCCTGCCGAGCCTAGTAGTGCACGCTCTGCCCAATATGCGTTGTTGGCATATCCTGCATTCATACTTCGTACTGGTGGTGTGGCTTTGGTAGGATAGGTCTTTCTCCACCAGAGCAGCGGCACACTAGGAACGTTGGGCACGGTGAATGTGTCATGGTGCATTCAGAAAACTGAAATTTACCCCCTTATATGTTATTAGCTGCTTCGCTGTGTCGCGGTTATCTGTGTGTGCTTGTAATGCAACGGATTTGTAGTTCGTCCGTTCTACTGGGTAGATATGTTTAGATCCATTGTAAAATGACTGGAATAACCATCCTGTGTACCACATGACTGTATTGTGGTAAGTTTTTTGCAACCTTGTGTGGCTTGCTTACCTCTCGGAATGTGTGGAGTTTTCTTTTTTGATCGTGCTCTTTGACTCAATGTGGCCTCATGATGGTTGTAATTTGTTCGTGAATGGTCGCGTATGCAGATGATCTTCCTCGAGAATATTCGCAGTGATGTGCGCTAGTACTCTGGAACCATTTTGAATTCACAGGACTAGTGTCCTGCTGATAGCCATTCGGAACCATCGTTGCTGATTGCTACAAAATCTCCTCCAAAAAATTTCTTGACCATTCCCATCACTGCACGGTGGCAAACACCATACAGATCTTTTCTGGACAGCCTTCGTCTGCTAGCTGCTTGAACAAAGATATCCCGATAGCTCATCGAGTCTGCGGACAGTCTACACCTGCCTGTCTGCAATAAAAAAAACATGATTCTGGCAGCGACTGAACTGGTGGGCACAGCTTCTAGAGCTGCCCAAGAAAATCGAATGTGGGACAGCAGTCCCAAGCAGTCCAGGACTAGAGAATCGAAGAGGCCCATCGATGCATGAAGTCTGGCAGCAGTGTCAAAAAAATAAAAAAAAATAAAGCTGACTGGGGTGTTTGCACACGTGTTCAGCACCGGCCTATCCCTCATCATTTAGGACCACAGTAGAGCTTTTGGAGTATAGCAAAGGTACCGAGGTACGCTAGATGCTGTGGTTTTATCTGTTTCTTTTCTCCTGCAGTTGGCGTACAGAGTTAGTTTTGTTTTTTAACATCACTAAGGGCACTGCAATCCAGACACAAGTGTGCATTGTCTATATTTTGTCCATATTTTGTAGACTTTTTTTTTTTTCTGAGAACACAAAGACACACAGAAAGGAGACTACGTAAAAGGAACGTTGTAGAAACAACTTTGTTGGGTGTTCTTAAACATGCTCTATAAGTTTGAAGTACGAGTTATGCCCGAAAACAAATGTTTAAATTTTTTCATAATTAAACCTAATTAGTTAGCTAACAGATTGCACTTGAAAGATAGTCTCAGTAACTCAAGGTGACCACGAACGTTATATGATTGGTCTCGTTTGTCTTTGGTTTGGTTCAAGTTATGCAAAACACTCCTTCTATGTATAATAGAATGGGTAATTCAATATACAGCAGTATGGTTCATACACCTTGAAATCCTTGAGAACCCTTGAATTTGGAAAAAGAGGTTCAAAAGCCCTTGAGACTCCTTGAAAATGATCCTGCTATTTGAATTCTTTGAAAACTAGCATTGAGGACAACTTTTGGAACATTAACAAAAGAAATTCTGCTGCGTCGGGGCTATGCCATTAACATTGTCTATTGGGAGGAGACAAACATAGATATTTTCAGACTGTCAAGTTGTGCAACGTGGCATGACCACAGCCACCAACAACAGGCCTTTTTAAATTGCGATCATGGAGCCAGACAAAGCCTGATCAAGCGACCGCTATTTTTGTTGTATTTGTAATTGTATTTGTATTGTATTTGTTGTATCTGTAATTTGACTTACTCCTCAGCTATGATGGCTCCATTTGATGACAGCCCTAAGCTCTAGAAATGCCTGGTTCAAAGTAAGTTTCAGCCATTTAGCTTTATGTGCAATGAGTTAATTTGGCTGAAGAAAAATACTACTACCATCATGTTAGTAGGCGATTGACATCCTTCAATGGGGGGAGTCAACTTTGAAAAAGCCACCTGGAGACCTTGAAATCATGTATCTATCTCAGCAGCTGCTTAGCAGCAATATTCCATTCCCATCGAAAGGCAGCCACTGCAAACGGGATTTAACCCTGAACCTTGAACTTTCATGGTGAAAAGAGTGAAACCTTAGCACATGCAAACAGAAGAAAAGACAAGCACGAGCACTGACTCACAACTGAAGATTTTATTTAAGTATAGCGCATGTCCCATGGTTGCTTCACCATTCATCTTCAATTTTTTGTTAGCACTGCACAAACTTCAGAATGAATGTGCGTCAATTTGCTCGGTGCTGTCGGATGGTGCAGGGAGGAGAGCAAGATGCCTCCACGGCTCCCTCCGCCACCGCCTGGTGCACAGCCACCGCCAGAAGCGGGCCAAATCTTGCTACTGGTCAAGCAGGATGGAGGGCCGACCGGTGGGGGTCGTCTCCTGCTGCCTAGACCTGTGCCTCATCCTCCTCCACAGCAGGTAGTGCCTCGGCTGGGGCCCACTCGAGGTCCATTTGATTTGCCTGTTCACGGTGTGCTGCACCCTGCCCTTTGTTTCAGCTGTGCGACAATGGCACCCTCTGAACCACGCGGGTAGTTTGTGCAGACAAGGTGAAGGGTTGGTTCACAAATATTCTGCACCCTCCCTACTGACAGTGCCGACTTTGTGCAGATGTGCAGATGCGAAGCAGCAGCGCAACAATCAATGTAGCACACTGGTGTGAGCACCATTGAAAGCCCACTTACATGTGTGTGCTGTGTCCACACAGCATAGGGTGTTTTTTTACACCTCAGAAACTAGCTATACGTGTGATTTGGGACCTCCCAAACTAAACATAAGGCCTGCAGCCTCTTGGCATCTTGGCATTCATTTTGAGCATCACATTGTGTTCGCACCACTGAAGTGGAGCTGCACAGTTCATGATCTTCTCATGCACCATTGTGAGCTGACTCTCGTAGTGGTGCAAGCGAATCAAACAGACCTGTCTGTCTGTTTCTCTGTCTGTGGTGAAAATAAAATATGTAACGCCTTCGGTGAGTCACACTCGCTGTATGGGCATTCAGAAAGCCATATTTATAGTTCATAGTTTAGTTCAGTACTTTGCATACAACCTCAATCATGCCAGCTTGCATTTGGCTGCTCCTCATCAATGAACTGCAGAGTGGTGCCCTTATCCAACTTTTCTTCACATTATAGGCGCTTCACTGCCATATGTTAATTTCCTAAAGGGCATTGTGACACCACAGGAATGCTGGGATGTGGAACATCCCTTGACCTAGAACATGGGCTGGTTAGTCTTGCATTATAACTAACGTTCTTGTCAGCGCAAAATGTTGGGCAAAGTCAAACAGAAAACAGACGGAAGTGCTATTTAGTGACAGGTGACCGCTCAATGATATTGACATGTGCACTTGTTTATCTTTATTGGGTGACCACATTTCACCGCCTATCAAATGTTATCGCACAGCACAGGACGTGCCTTCATGTATTGGAAGTTCCCCGCATGTTAGTGATGGTTTTATCCGCTGTCTGTTGTGACCGAACCTTGTGTAATCTGATTTAATGTATGTGTGACGCGAATGGTGTAGAGCTTTCTGGAAGACACGAGGGCACCAGCGATTACTCTAGAACCTTCAATGACTGATGTATAAAAGCCGACATGCTTGACCCACTGATCAGATTTTCGGCGATCAGCGACTGTGTTCGTCGCTATCGTTGTGCTTTGAGTATAGCCTGTTTTTGAGGACACAGGTTCGCCCAAGAAAACACTAGTTTCAACATTCACAGTTTTCTGCTTTCTTCACTGTCACTACCGCATGACAATATTTACTTTAGCACATATATTGGTGTATGTACCATATATTGCCAATTATAAGTCGACCCCCCTACTTGCAACCCCTTCTAGGCAAAAAGAAGTTGACTCCGAGCACAGCCTCAAGCTGTGGCCCTAGCTCACCAATAAGTTTTTCAGTGGAGTGAGTCATGCAAAGGAACATTTATTTGTCCTTGAGGCATCGCTTACGGCTCTGCCATCATGTGAACCACTGCTGCTACTCACCATCGGAAGCGGTGCCGGCAGTACAGAGATGCTGCACATGGGAAACACTGCACGAGCTATCTCGGTTGGCTGTCCATACCGTAAGGCATCGTTGACCCATTGTGCCACTTTGCTCTAAGAAGCACACTTCAGCCACTCTGTCGGTGTCTTCATGTTTTCCTGTTTTAGTTATTCGTTGTAGAAAGCGCTGACGCGATCTTTGAATGGCTTCTTCAGCGCCACGTCCAGCAGCTGAAGAATAGGTGTCAGTCCGCCTGGGATGATGACCAGCTCACATCCAGAGTCCACTGTCGCTTTCTTAACTCCATCTGTGATGTGGCCACGGAAGGAGTCCAGGATGAGCATGCTGGCTTCGGCAGTGTACCCGCACACCTGCACCACACGAGACGAAACCATGCGAGGACAGTTTCATCATTAAAAAACCCCTTTTCGTTTACGCTCACGATAACTTTTGCTGTAAACTTTTTCTTTCGTTGCAACATTGTTTTCCCACTCTGCTTAGAGGATCACTTGCAGCTTGAAAGCAGTGCTGTACTGTTGCCGAGGTGCCAGTGGCATCTTGGCGTCCGTCGGGCAGCGACACTAATTGCACACACTACTGTTTGCAAGCGAAGTGAAATGTAGAAATGGTGAACAGGCATGCAAAGGGTGCAAAAACATGCGAAGATGCTTGTGGGCGCATGTGACTGGTCACGTGGTTTAGTTCCCTGTGAAGTTATGCCAGCCCACATGGCGCTGCCAGCTACCCGCCGTGGTTGCTCAGTGGCTATGGTGTTGGGCTGCTGAGCCCGAGGTTGCGGGATAGAATCCCGGCCACAGCGGCCACATTTCGATGGAGGCGAAATGCGAAAACACCCATGTACTTAGATTTAGGTGCATGTTAAAGAACCCCAGGTGGTCAAAATTTCCGGAGTCCTCTACTACGGCGTGCCTCATAATCAGAAAGGGGTTTTAGTACGTAAAACCCCACAATTTTTACGGCGCTGCCAGCTTTTTCGTGAAATGCTCACAGTTAATCAGCAAAACATTTATAGTGTATGAAAACAAAACTTTAGGGCATATCGTAAGATAAATTCCTCTTCCTTAAGCAGCTCTCTTTGGCACCGTGTCTGATAGCTATTGCAGAATTATGCGTGCACGGCTTGTGATGTTACCTGCAGTTCGATGGAAACTACTTTTGACCCTTAACATAAGACTTTATGATTCTGCATATAGGTCAACTGAGCCTGTGAACCCAACGGCAGACTCGCGAGAAGCACCGCCAGTTTCGAGCAGCCTGATCGTGGCACCATCACCTCCGCCAGGCAGGGAAGAGTGCCCTTTCGCATGCGGAAGGCTCCTACTTCGTTTTGGGCTTTCTGCGAGCCTCCTTTCTTTTTCCCTCACATTCCCTGCCCTCTCCTCATTCGTTTTCCTTCCCCCTCTTCACATCGCTCAACCGCCGGCCGCCTTTGTCCCTTCATTGCCTCTCGTTGTGCTTTCTCTCGGCAGCGCCTGCTCCTCTCACTAGATGCATTCGCATATATGGCCAACAGTGTTTTTTGCATTGTGCCAAGCTCGCTGTCTTCGTACGGTGCTAAGAGGCTGCACACTTTGACGCATCCATTGCCGAGGCTTATGAAAGCGAAACTATCTCCGAAAATGTTCACCCAGGAATACCACCCTAGTGCGTATGGAAAATGTAAAAGCATGTGCAAAGATCGAATTGATTAGCCACTGAATGGCATGCAGATCAAATCGGGTATGCATATGCATGCCTGCAGTTCATAGCTTTGTTTATGCTTGAGCACACAATACTTCTCACGTGTCTGTCGTAGGGTTTCCAGTTTCACGCAGGTCGTTCTATCAACCTGTTCGATTTTCAAATTTCTGGTAGGCCCGCAGCCAGCTAGACGGCAGCTGGCTAATTTTAGCACCGATAGGAAATCACGTAGCCTTGGATCTCGAGACAACCCGAAGCTGCCTAAAGGTTGCCAACTTGAATGCCGGGACAACTGGCCGGGATGAATGTAAACACATTACTGGGATGCATATTTTCATTTTTTCAGTGGCACGGCTTGCTTTTTCAAGGGCACAGCTTGCTCTTTGAATAGCACAACAAATGCTCTCCAATACATCTGGCCCCATGGCACAAAATCTTGCGAAAGTGGTTGCATCCTGCTTAAAGATATCTGCTCGTAGCGATCGCGTTGCCTACCAATGTTGATGAGTTGGCATTCTGTCATCATAATTGACAAGACTGGAACAAGCAGGATCGGCACAGGGTACCTATTTATTAACTTTGGTGCCGACCTGCTTGGACTGTGGTTTCAGAAAGTCGTCTCTGCTGATGGTGCCTCTCTTATGGCCCCTGTGGTGAAGAAACTGGAGCTGCAACTCGCACTGTCAGCAATACAATATCTATCATGATCGACAGCAATAATCGAACGTATAAGTGTAATTATGTAGACTGGCTGGCCGTTACTCAGTCAGTGCATTTTATTCACATCGACGGTCTAGTTAGAGCACGTTGCGCTTTCAATGCCATACATGCACCCAAACATCCGACACAGTGAAGGCTGGCTAAATGTGACTGACCATCTTCGCTAACTACAGGAATGTGAGATACCATCGCATAAGGATGAGAGATATGAGAAGGGATGCCACCAGAGAAAAGTAAACTCAAAATTCACCGCAACGTGTGCAAATGAGCATCTGCAATCTCCGAGAGGCAGATAGCATGCATGAGTGCACCACGTGCTGTTCAATGGGACACGAGGAAAACTGGACACGACAACAAAGCACTAACATGCCAACATGAATTAAGCTCTCTGCCTCTCATATTGCACCATCTCGCAGGGCAGAACAAGCTTTATTAAAGATAATGCCAGATGCAATGAAAACTGAAGGTCATTATCGTAGCCAGTTGGCTGAGCGAGGTAAATGTCCTCATGCACCACGCTGAAATCCATCGAGTCTCTACAATATTGGAGGCGAGCACTCGTTGCCTCCTTCTGTCATCTGCGAGTCAGGGAATTTCCAGAGAGCTGCCAGACCAAACCCATCCTGGCCGGTTCTGCAAGCTCGGGGGTAACCTGACACCCTCCAGCCCGAGAAGTATGAATGTGTTAGATGTGCGTTGCGCGATGGGTGAAGCAACCCGACAAAAATTGGAGGGGCTCTGGCTGGCTCTGTCAACCCGCGGACAAGCAGATGTGTAAAAATCAATGAGGCACACTGCTGGTTGCCACCTCGAAAGGTGCCGCAGATGCTACCGTGCTTCTACCTACGTTCACAGATGTGCTGCGTAGCATGGCTCATATTCAGGGATTCGTCTGTGCAGGTGACGATGTCATAGGCGACGTTCTTGTGGATTTTGTTCTGCTTGAAACACAGCTCTTGCTGCATGGCTTAAAGAAAGTCGATAAGAAATTGGCCGATGTTTCTTCAGTGAGTAGATGACAGAAAAACCATTCTAGCATGCTGGCGAGTGCAGATCGTGGTACACTGTGCTATATTTCTCCAATAACGTATGATTGGCATCTGCAATCTAGTACCATATTTCCCTGCATAATGATCATATTCGCTTAATGATCGAGCTTTTCTCGTCAGAATTCATTTTCTTTTGTTTCCCACGTAATGATCGCACCCTAAACTTGCTGCAGCGATATGTCACGTGCCAAGTCTAGGATGATGATTGTGCTTACCATCTGTCGAATGCTAAGCGAACGAATCTTTAAGACTTACCAAATGGTCTGCATGCACCAAACAGATTCTTAAGCAGATGCCCAATTTCATTCCTTTCATCACTTTCTGCACTTCAAAGAAGAAGAAAATCTACAACAAAAAATGGCACCTTTCGATTCCTCTCGTCTGCACTCGCTGGCACATAACAAATCGCGAGCGGCAACGACCGTAGCCACATTTACATTGATATGTTAGAAATCTACCCTATTCATACACCAGCACTTGTAACACAGCTAAGATATTCGCCCACCCTTAGCGGAAACGTGCCGTATTAGGAATGTAGGGAAGACAAATACCGCAGTTTTCGCAGCACGCCCGCCATGTGTTTCTGTGTCACTGGCAGCGGAGCGCACCCATTTCCTGTTTCTGTCCCCTCAAAGTGGACATGGCTGCATTATTGCCCAAACTTGCCGATATTAATGATATTATTCATTACTGATACGGAAGAAACTGTTTCAATGCACGTAATGTACTCGTGAGAAGAAGAAAAAATCGCGTTCGGTGCGCACGACTTACTTCGTTGCCTGCCACTTTTGTTTTGATGTCCCGCACTGTTACAGCGGCAGCCACCTGTTTGTTGACCTGTTGTCATCCCACAGCAAATGCGGGATGAAAAAAAATTTTTTATCCAGAAAATTTACCCCACATAATGTTCACACCCCTAAATTTGCATCAATTAAAAAAAAAGGCCGATCATTATGCGAGTAATTATGGTGTTCTTTTTGCATTTGCATTTTGGGGATTTTGGTTTCTGAGTATCTCACAGTATTAGCCTAAAGCTTAAATTGAAGCTTGTTGCAACTGTTTTGCAGAAAGACGTACATTGGCATAATTTTTGTTGGTCAATATATACTGCTCCAGGATTGTGCAACATTTTCATGTGGTCCTGAGAAAATCGTATAATTGGAGTTACACTGTTCGCTTATATCCCTCTCAAGCTCAAATTAAGAAATACAACAACAAATTCTGAATTACATCGGATTATAGGTCTGTAACGTACTGCAACACGTTGCAATCATTAAAATAAATTTTATTTCTGGCCCCCCAAAAAATTAGGTTGCGTGCACAATTGTGCACAGGGTGCCTCAATGGCAATCTTAAGCTTTTGACTAAAAGTAAGGCTTCCTGGTTAGGAATCGTCTGTTTCGAGAAATTCGCTTATGAAATCACTTTTTTTGGAAACATTTGAGTGCTACAACACAGGATTTCACATTTTGGTATGAAATTCGTAAAAGCAGTCATTTAGAGCAGACAATCAAAGAAAGACTTCTCACTTGCAGCAGCAAACTCTGGACCTCCAATTGCATTCGTGGTTCTTGCATCGTTGAGCGAAGTTTCTAGCAACGTGTCTTAGCTAGTGGTTGATACCATCATACCTTCTGGAGTTTTTGGGCATTGCATAAATGTTTGTGAACTTGGCTAGCTTACTGAACATTGCTTCTATAAATACTTCAGAAAGTACTGAAGAGGCTCCAGCGGAGTAGTCGCTTCTTGGTGATCGAATGTGCAATCGCTGCTTGTAGGGATAAAATCCTTCCTTATCAATCCACTTCTGATTTCTGTTTGCATTTAGGTTGGGGTGGCAGGGGCTCTTTGTCCTCTCCAGCAGTACCTGTTGCCGGTCATTCGCTCTCTTGAGACTGTGCTCGGGCGGATTACACAGGGGGGAGGGGGGGGTGAAACACAAGATTTAGAGAAATAATAGTATTACTACAGAATTTTTAGAAACGGGCACTTACTGTTACTTCGTCTCGTGCACCTCATTGTCCGAGAAGTCCCCATCCGACACTATTCCAAAGTAAATTTTTAATAAAAATTGCTCAACTGATGACACTGTTACTTTAATTGTTGCACGGGAGTGATCTTTGAGACCTACAAGACACAGAACACGCTCTAGAAATCAGTACAATGTGCTTAAGTTGCATAAGCTAACTCCGTATGCTTACCAAGACTGCAGGCATTGAGGCGTGCTGTGCACGCTTGTGCATGCATATATCTTTCCCTTTGTAACACGAGGCAAGCTCCAGTTAAGCTAAATTAAATGTCAGCAAATGTCAGACACCAAAATGAGCAAGTTACATTAAAAATCATTTGCTATTAAACACGTGTGACGGCAAACTTAAGAGATTTGTGAGGGGTACTCGCATGCCGACCTGTAGAATGTGGAAATATCCATCTCGAATGGCTTTTTGTGCTTCAGCTTTGCAATCCTAAAGTGAGATGGCGCTAGTGGTTCACTTGCGATGCGTCTACAAAACTGCCGAGAGCCACTGAATCCCCCAAGTGGCACTTGACTTGCACCGACAGGGGATGCAATTTTTCGTGCACAAATGTGGACACCACGGCTGAAGGGGATATAACCTTTTGGAAACCTTGCCTGCTAGAGTGGCTAATCGCTGTGTGCACCGTTCACGATCCAGGGATGTAGTCTGGTCAGGCAAGACATCATTGACGGGCTCTAAGGAGGGTGCTGAGGTGTTGAGAACACCAACTTTATTTATTTACAATGTCTGCATCTTCATAAGTCCAGTGATAGTGCTGCGTGGGAGTCCGCTCGTGTCTTTTGAAGGATTCTTGCTTCGCCCATCTCTAGACGATCGAGCACACACTTAGCTCTTTAAGGACAAAACGTAAAAACATCTGAAGGAAATGTTTCTTTTTTGTCAAAATGTGCAGAATACACTAAGATTACGGATATTGAGCTAAAAGAAAAGGTTATTTCGCAGGAACTTTTTCAGCAGTAGGTTTGTTGCATGTGGGCAACACCAGGCAAAACATGGCTAGCAGGCTTCACCCTAAGTCACCTGTGGCTTTGTGTGTAATTTGTGCAGACAGTTCTCATCAAATGTGAAACAGCTGCACATTACACTGCATTACCTGTGCGATACCGCTGCAGCCGGGGCTCTGGCGTTGGTCTTTCTCCTCAGGCAGTGCTTTCAAAGAAAGCGAATCTTGCACCAAACTACATCTTCCTCATCGTCTGTTCCTGCTGTAGTACAACAAATGACGCTTGTCTGTCTTTCAGTGTTAACCGAAAACATTTAGCCAGAAATTCCATACTTAAATCGCAAAACTCAGCAAGAAAAAGATATGTATATACTTTTCTGGTGTGTTGCCTGTGGGTCCATAAAAAGTCAGTTGCACCTGGTTTGTTCACTGCACAGACCTGCCTTCTGATCCACACTTACACACACTGCTGCTTCCAAGAAGAACATAATTCACGAGTAGCACAATGCATTGGTCAGCTAGTTCTCACGTGGGCACTCCTTGCCCATAGTTTATTTATTCAAGGTCCTCACAGGGTCTGAGGTGGAGTATTGTGTGAGGAGTGTTAAGGTGTTGAAAACAAGCAGAAGTGAATTTGTCGCGGAAGATTTAGCAGTATGAGATCAAATGTAACAAAATAGTTAGCAGTCAAAATGGGCCAGACAATATAACAGCAGCAGTGCTTAGTAGTTCGGAATTGTTATGCCTGTATTTATTCCGTCTTTTCCAAAAGTGTTCACATATCGATGCCGTACCTACCGACTGGAAATTGGCATATGTCGTGCCTGTATACAAAAATGGGACCAAAAACTGCATTCAGAATTACAGGCCAGTATCCTTGACTAGTATTACATGTAAAGTAATGGAACACATATATAATTGTATTATGTCGCATCTAGTTAAACACAATCTATTAAATGCAAATCAACACAGATTTCGGCAGGGTTTTTCTTGTACTATGCAGCTTGTAGAATTCACTCATGATTTGGCCCTAGCAATAAACAAGTGGCAGATAATTGATTGCATCTTTCTAGATTTTTGTAAAACGTTTGACGTTGTGGCTCATGACCTACTTTTTAGCAAATTACACGCCTACAAATTGGAAAAAAATGTAATTGCATGGTTATCTGAATATCTTTGACATAGGCAACAGTCTCTTGTTCTCAATGGCATCTCCTCTGATCTTGCTGCAGTGACCTCTGGAGTACCCCAAGGCTCTGTCTTGGGGGCCTCTTTTATTTTTATTGTATGTAAATGATATCACTAGATGTGTTACGTCATCTTTCAGGATGTTTGCAAACGGCTGCTTAGTGTATGGGGTTATCGATAGTGATTGTGATTTTTATGCCCTTCAGAGTGATTTAGATAAAGTTTCAACTTGGTGTGCGAAATGGAAAATGTTGTTAAACGTTTTCAAATGTTTAAACATCACCTTTACATAGAAACATTTATATAAGGCATACTAATACAAATTAAATAGGGTTACTCTAGGCAGGGTTATGGAATGGACATACTTAGGAGTTTATTTACCTCGGATTTAAGGTGGAACAAGCATGTACAGGAGGTAACAAGGAAGGCAGCATGAAAATTGGGTGTCCTAAGTTGAAATTTTGGCCAATTACCTAGTAAATTGAAAGAACGGGTGTATTTCACTCACATACGTTCTGTAAGTGAATACGCTTGCTTCTGCTGGGATCCTATACATGTGAGTTAGTCAGTTTACTTGAAAAAATTCAGAACAGGGCAGTTCGATAGTTCTGGGGAATTACGACAAAAAACTCAGTATCACCGAAAGTAAGCGCGCGCTTCAATGGCAGGATATAAAGGACAGAAGAAAGGATCTCAGAATTTTTTCAGTGTTTACTATTCTAAAACAGGCATTGACAGGAACTGTTGTCAATGCAGCTTTGAATTATTGTGTGCAGCAAACAGAGTAGTGCGATAATTCTGCACATTTTTCGGCGGTGGATGTTAACTCTTTCATGATACAGTAGACTTCCGTTAATTCGATTTTCTGTTTAATTTGATACCGGCCGATGCTCATACATTTCTGTGGGCCCAAAGTTTCATCACTTCGGTCCTAATATTGGCCTTTGCCAGACAATTCAAACTTGACCAGTCAGTGTGCACAAGCCCGACCCTGACCGTACATTTCTGTGGTTACCAGTTTAGTGGCAGCGTCTGTCTCGACGGTGCTTAGAGGGACAATGCATTTGTTATGCACGCATCATCTCTTGTCAAATATGCCTATTTTTGGTCCGCTGAGGGAGATTTTTCAGTAATAATCATAGCCCACAATTTTCTCATCATCATCATCAGCAGCCTGGTTACGCCCACTGCAGGGCAAAGGCCTCTTCCATACTTCTCCAACTGCCCCGGTCATGTACTAATTGTGGCTATGTTGACCCTCCAAACTTCCTAATCTCATCTGCCCACCTAACTTTCTGTCGCCCCCTGCTACGCTTCCCTTCCCTTGGAATCCAGTCCATAACCCTTAATGACCATCGGTTATCTTCCCTCCTCATTACATGTCCTGCCCATGCCCATTTCTTTTTCTTGATTTCAACTAAGATGTCATTGACTCGCGTTTGTTCCCTCACCCAATCTGCTCTTTTCTTATCCCTCAATGTTACACCTATCATTCTTCTTTCCATAGCTCATTGCGTCATCCTCAATTTAAGTAGAACCCTTTCGTAAGCCTCCAGGTTTCTGCCCCGTAGGTGAGTACTGGTAAGACACAGCTGTTATACACTTTCCTCTTGAGGGATAATGGCAACCTGCTGTTCATGATCTGAGAATGCCTGCCAAACGCGCCCCAGCCCATTCTTATTCTTCTGATTATTTCAGTCTCATGATCCAGATCCGCGGTCACTACCTGTCCTAAGTAGATGTATTCCCTTCCCACTTCCAGTGCCTCGCTACGTATCGTAAACCGCTGTTCCCTTCCGAGACTGTTAAACATTACTTTAGTTTTCTGCAGAATAATTTTTAGACCCACCCTTCTGCTTTGCCTCTCCAGGTCAGTGAGCATGCATTGCAATTGGTCCCCTGTGTTACTAAGCAAGGCAATATCATCAGCAAATCGCAAGTTACTAAGGTATTCTCCATTAACTTTTATTCCCAATTCTTCCCAATCCAGGTCTCTGAATACCTCCTGTAAACAGGCTGTGAATAGCATTGGAGAGATCGTATCTCCCTGCCTGACGCCTTTCTTTATTGGGATTTTGTTGCTTTCTTTGTGGAAGACTACGGTGGCTGTGGAGCCGCTATAGATATTTTTGAGTATTTTTACATACGGCTTGTCTACACCCTGATTCCGTATGCCTCCATGACTGCTGAGGTTTCGACTGAATCAAACGCTTTCTCGTAATCAATGAAAGCTATATATAAGGGTTGGTTATATCCTGTACATTTCTCTAGCACCTGATTGATAGTGTGAATATGGTCTATTGTTGAGTAGCCTTTACGGAATCCTGCCTCGTCCTTTGGTTGACGGAAGTCTAAGGTGTACCTGATTCTATTTGCAATTACCTTGGTAAATACTTTGTAGGCAACGGACAGTAAGCTGATCGGTCTATAATTTTTCAAGTCTTTGGTGTCCCCTTTCTTATGGGTTAGGATTACGTTAGCGTTCTTCCAAGATTCCGGTACGCTTGAAGTCATGAGGCATTGCATATACAGGGTGGCCAGTTTTTCTAGAACAATCTGCCCACCATCCTTCAACAAATCTGCTCTTACCTGATCCTTCCCACCTGTCTTCCCCCTTTGCATAGCTCCCAAGGCTTTCTTTACTTCTTCCGGCGTTACTTGTGGGATTTCAAGTTCCTCTAGACTATTATCTCTTCCATTATCGTCGTGGGTGCCACTGGTGGGTGCCACGCACCTTCTGCTGCGTCGCAGGTCAGACCGCCGCCGTGGTCAGTTGCTTCGCAGCTGCTGGGGACTGAGGGCCGGGGTTTGATTGTTGTGTTCATATAGGAGGTTGTGGCCAAGTACTCCACCAGGGTGGCCAATCTGGCTCTGGTGAGGGAGTGCGCTACTGGTTCTGGTCATCGGGATCAGGCCACACTCCAGGCCTGTTTATGCAATTTTATCAACACGCGGACTTTTTTTTTTTTAAATCCGGTGGAAAATTGCGCGGCACCAGCATTCGAACCACGATTCTCTTGCACGCGAGGCGGATGTTCTACCTCTACGCCACCGCTGCCTTTACCAATTTCCTATTACACAATTTTCTATTCCGGTATTTAACCGATTATAACGTGCGGCTTTCTTCTTGTAAAGCAAATTGGGCCGGAATTCGTCTGCGCGGTGCAGTCGAATGCAAAACCAAAACCGATTTCGCATGCTTTGCCGCATGACATTGATGTATTGTGGCGAAGCGGACTATAAGAACAGCGTGGCGAAGCTGACTCTGGGTAACTGGACGTTATTGTGCAACATCTAAAAAATTGGGTGTGTCAGATTTCTACTTTGTTTAGGGCCCTTAAAGTAATTTATACATTTACTAATTTTACTACTTTGGACACATATAAAGTGGGCTCACGCTTGATGAGGGGGCGTGTTAGCATTGGGCAAGTACAGTGAAATGAATCAATGACGTGTTTTAGCATTTTTTCAGCATCTTGTTTAATTCAACCCACCGGATAATTTGATCAATTTTATCGGTCCCATCAGAGTTGAGCTAGTGGAAATTGGACTGCATTAGTGACGCTAGATTGTATGCTATAGCCTCTGATGATGAATTGCATGGCGCGGTTCTGAATTTCGTCAAGGTTATGGATTAGATAAGCCTGGTTAGGTGACCAAATAGGGACAGAATATTCAAGTTCTCCTCTGCAGTTTGTCCATTGTCCTTGTCCAGGCTCCGGTCAGCCACTGTTGCTCGAGGTGTCTTGAATAGCGTCCCCCGGAAAGGATGAACGATTCTGGTATCGCCTCATCTTGGCGTTACCACTCTGTCAATTTGCCATCTTTGAAAAATTGCAAGTGACCCTTCATTCAGGCCTTGTGAGGAAGTTGCCTCCTCTTTGCCCAGTAATGAAATTTGCAGTGAGTTAACTACACCGTTCTGGTAATTCCTGCCAATAATCAGGGTAGCAAACCAGAATCTCACCCGGTTAACCTCCTTGCCTTTCCCATCCTGTTTATCTCTCTCTCTCCCCCCTGCCAATAATCTCCTGTGCAGCACAGAGCTGAAAGATTTCACAAGGAGTGAAAATGCACACCTCCCTCTCTAGGGTTGCTCTTACAATGATTCACATTGGGCTAACTGATGATGCAACCCAACAGAAAGCTGTTCAAATGAAAGGAGTTTGGTATGTTACAAGCCCTTCGCATTATGTCTTGAAAACCATCTACGCATTAAACTTGTACCTAACCTCCTTGTGCCAGCTAGACTATTGTAACCAAAGTGGGAGATATTTACATTCGTGCACCACAGATCAACTCGGATAAACTAGTGCTGTGCCATGTCATCTGCTACCAAAAAATTGCAAGACACATCACAAACACTGAAACACGCTGAAACGTTGCCAGTTGGAACACGTCATTGGAAAAAGGATGTGTATTTATTTTTGCTTCGTCTATTGACAGTTACCTTTGTAAGTCTGTAATGTGCCTAAAACTATTCGACACTTCTTTATTGATTGTAAAGATGCTATTTTTCCTGAGGTGTCCTCTTCAAAAAGTTTCAGGGAAAGCTTCACGTAAATTCTCACAGTATCCACTATCTTGTCAGTGCTGTGTGACAACATGCCATTTGGTAACTTTTTACTGACAGGCCTGTGTAGCCCGTGGGAAACTCGTGTGCTAGGTTGAAATGCAAAAAGAATAATTCCCTCATTTACAGTCCATTTCACTCAGATGATTATGCACCTGAACGACATTTACGATCAAATTGTATGTCAGCCGGATTGGTATACACTTTTGATTAGGTGCTCTGCATGTCATTTTCAGTTAGTCTGATGAGAGGCATTGCTTTGTATGGCGTTAATTTTCTTGCTCGTGCTCATTTTCCTGTCATTGGCTATGACCATCTGGTGCTCGCAGTATTGTAAATAGTTTCTGTACATACATTATTTTATTCATTGTAATAAATAATACCACGAGAGACAAAGAACGAGTTTGCATGTGCAGGTGGAGGCTAAACAGTTTTGGGATGGGTTAGGTATAGATTGCCACATTTGCTGAGCAGGTGTAATGACAATGCCTGCCATAGGTGAGTGGTAAAACTTGTTAGGAAGAAGACACAGTTACCATATCTTTCTGCACGCTTCAAGATTATAAAGACGAGCATTGACTTCGAGGCATGAAATACTGAAATAGAATGAATAATTTAATATTGTGCTTTTTCAAAAGATGCACACTTACTGCTTCATCATTCAGTGCCTGCCTCCAACAGTGTTGCACCTTTCTACAGCAGGTCCTCCTGCATGTCGGTGAGCCAAGCACCATGTTCATGGCCGCCGACTGCCCGGCCATGCAGACTGCGATGCCCGCAGAGGTCGCCACCACACGTATGCTGCCTCCTTTTTTGATCGACGCTCAACACGCTGTAGTTTGCAGTGCTGCTGGCAGAGCTGTGAATGTGCTTCTCGCGTGTTCCCTGATGGGCCGCCGACATTAACTCTCCCCGTACCATAGGAAGCAATAACCATTTTACCAAATTATCCGAAAATCTGAAGCACAAGCAGCCAAAATTTATATCAAGCATTGAAAGAACTCGTAATATAGCAACGCACTGGGCATCTTTGATTATTAATCCCTGACAGTCCTGGACTGCTTCAGACTGCTGTGCCACATTTGTTCTTGCTCAGACAGCTTTGGAAGCTCCGCCCATGAGTCCAAGAGCTGCCAGAATTGCGTTTGTTTTTCGCGGACGGGAACACACAGACTCTCTGAGCTGTCAGCAGATTTTTGCTTGGACCAGCGTAAGCAGCTAGCACACGGTAGCTATCTGAAAAAAATGGTGTAGTGTTTGCTGCCATGTTGTGAAAGAGACTGTGTGCTTTTGGGTGCTGTGTGCATTCCAGACGGCAAATATTGTGTACCCAGCTATCGCATTTGTTACATGGATGCTTTCTGTGCCATCATTCTTCATGTTTCATTAAGAGACACGCAGAGTGGTCAGGTGCACAAGCTTTTTTTTCTTGATGCATTTTGTTAAGGGGGGACATGGCAATGAAAACTTTTTTTTTATTTATGGGAATAAATTGGTGAAATTTGACATGCAGGTGTGATTTGTTGTGCTGATATCATAACTGAAATTAGTTTTGTGCCTATTATAGTTTTTCAAGTTACAACTGACAGCCTCTAATGGTCATCCTCAAATTAATTAATTGATTAATTAATTAATTACGCATAAGTTTGCCAAGATTTTCACGTCCATATGTTCACAAAAGCCCATTTTGTGCAATAAAGCTATTGGTTTATTTTTTAAATGCCGAAATGAGCATAAAAATATTTTTTTAACTTTCCTATGCAAATTATCTTACGACTTTTGCAAAAGACCCATTATAAATTTTTTTTATGAGGTGCAGTTAAAAATGGACAGCTTTATTGCACTCATCAATGTTTCAGAATCTAAGTGCAAAAGACGAAACTATTTTGTCTTCATTCGTTGTGAGATGGCACTGGGATGACTGAAAGCAACTGCACAATTACATGTTGTAAACACCTAAATCTTTACTTTGAGCACCTAAAACCCGCCAGGGATGTAGTCCTTTGCCTGCGAGGACACATTTTTTTTACATTTTTATGTAGTTTTTCGCTTTCTTGCAGCAGTTTCGTGCACCTTAGTTGCCTTTTTGTTCATCGTGCATCCATCCATTGTGCAGAGGTAAATGACAGCACATTCATAATGTCCGCTCTTGTCTTTCGTTGTGCAACCTCTTTATTAGTGAAAGTTGGAGCTAAAATCCGCAGTGGAATATTTGATGCAAAAACTTCTGCTCCACCGATGTCGCATTGCCGTCACGATCACACGCGGATGCACCATCACCATCGCTCGCGGCCGCGCCTTCACCATTGCTCGTGGACGTGCCTTCACCATCGCTTGCAGACGCGCCGTGGTTGCTCAGTGGCTATGGTGTTGAGCTGCTGAGCACGAGGTCGCGGGATCAAATCTTAGCCACGGCGGTCGCATTCCAATGTGGGCGAAATGCGAAAACACCCGTGTAGGTTCATGATAAAGAACCCCAGGTGGTCAAAATTTCCGGAGTCCTCCACTATGGCGTGCCTCATAATCAGAAAGCGGTTTTGGCACATAAAATCCAATAATTTTTTATTTTTATCACTCGCGGACATGCCTTCACCATCGCTCGAGGACGTGCATTCACCATCGCTCTCCGACGCGTCGTCACCATCGCTCGCGGACGGGCCTTCACCATCGCTTGTGGATGCACCATCACCATAGCCCGCGGTCGTGTCGTCAGCACCGCACACGGCCGCGCTTTCCCGGTCACCCACGTGCACTGGTCGTGCTTCGTCAGCAAGCTTGGCAGCATCCACTCCTACGAGTAGTTTTCTCCCTCTTTTCCACACCTTTCGTGGTCTCCCGTACATGTGGGCCATCGAAAACTTGATTCCTTTGGGGCTCATCACAGAAAATGTGTGTAAGCACATTTCAATCATCAATCATCAATCACGTCAATCAAAATGCGCAGCTCGCTACTGCACAAATGCGTGCGAAAGAGGTTCGACAGCAATGCAAATCTACAACAGCCAATAGGAGCGCGCCGTGTGCCCAGCGTGACTACTGCACCCAATCACAATGTCGCATTTGCCTTTTTTCACTTGCGTTTACTGGTTTATTTCTCAGTGGAAAGATACGTTGCTACAGCTATCTTTAGCTCCGATCTTTCCTCTTTTCGATGATACCAAGATGGTGGCGCTGCGGCAATGGATAGCTGGGCTACACTGAACTAGAGCTGTTACAGTAACCGGCATTGCTATCTGCTTGTGAGCGCGCTCGGAGGCGCGTCACATATGAATGGCCAGGTGGTCATTGCTGTGCGCCCATCAGATTCTGTCATACTTCCTTAAACCCTTTTTTTTTCATGCTTTGTGTTCTCTGTGCAAAATGACTGAGTACGTGCACACTGTACCATCCCTTTATTCCAGCAGTTCTATGCACGCAACTGGCCGAGCTGGCGTGTAAGACACTATTTGATCATAAATATCTTAGCATCACTTTAAATTTACATGTTCACATGTTAAAAACTACAGCTCACTTCCATGTATACTGAGTAGGCAGCGATTACATGATAACTCTTTTTCTGCTAGCTTTTACCCACTGCTACTTTGCTGTCAACGCTGCCCTGATATGACAACTTGTCACAGACACGACAAGATAGACTAGCTTCAAATGCATAATTACTTTTGCCAATACACTACTCGAGTGTTTTGGGAGCTCACTCTACCTTGGGTTTACGGGTGGCATTGAAACAATACAACACTTTACTGCACACATCTTGTTTCCCATCTCTTCCAGCTTGCAGTCATCAGACGTAGGAATAAAAGCACATGTTATTTATTCACATTGTTCAAAAACAGTTTATTACTCGCACGTTAATTTAAAAATTAACGCAGTGTGCTAGAATAGGCACAAGAATGGCAGCGTACATTTGTGGCACTGCAGCCATGTATAATCGACCTACCTTCAGTTGCTGCCATGTGCTTCGCTTCTCATCACGAGACTTATTCAGATCCTTGATATAGATATGCATTTGTGGAACGACGTAAAAACCGATCAACTTCGCGGTTAATACCTTCCAATGTTCACCAGAACCAACACCACCAGTGCTGCTCCTGTTGATGACTGCCAACACATCTATAACGCTGTCTCGATGTAGCTAACTCTTGCTAAAGCAGCCAGTGAAAATGTCTTCAAGTTCACCGATAAACACGAAAAGCTTCAGTGAAGGGTAGAGAAGACCAGCGAAGTCGCAAGATTTCGTGAAAACGGCAGCATTTAAGCACTTTCCATGTGAAGCAGGCAGCAGAAGCTGGTTCATGCGTGCACTACACTTTGTTTTCAGTACACACTTCTTTTTGACAAAGCCTGCCACATAATAAGTAAGTCCCGAGTCACTACGGTGAATAATGTATGCGTGGTCCGGTACAGTCAAAGAGCTGCTATCAAGCGAAGCTTCGGCGTCTTCAAGATCTCCCTCATTAAACAACAAGTCAATCAACTGCTGCTGCTTGTACAAAATAGGAGTCTAGTCTTCAAATGTCAAAAGCGAGCTTGCAACTTCCTCTTGAATGTTTGATCCAATGACGCTCTTGGCAAGATAGTAATAGCTAAGGAAATTAATGGAAATTAATGCCGCTTTGCAAAGCCGGAGTTTTTCGTGTCAAATATGCAGGCAGGTTGGGCAAAATCGGCGGAACCACATAAGGGGCAAGCGTTGGTGTACCCCTTGGCATTCGAACTTCAACACCATTGATGATGTATGCACATAGACTCTCGCAATAAAATGTGGTTCAAGGTGCAAATGGTGCACAGCGCAATTGGCGTCAAGCGGCTTGTCAAGCCGATCAAGGCTAGGCTCCAAAAAAAGTCGTTCTTCGTCTTTTGGGGATTTAGAAAGAGATAACTTACAGCTTTGTGACACACATGCTTATCCAATTATGCAAACTGATGCGTAATGATGGTTTAGACGCTACTTTTTAAGCCGTTTCACGAGGATAAACAAGCATACAACACGGAAAAGGTCACGACAGCCATGCCGCAGAGCAAACTAAATGGGAAGAGTGGGCGATGACAGCGCCGCTGCTACTTTCGCTACAAGCGGGGACAGGGGCAAGCAAGGGGAGCGTGCTTCGATCACACCACTAGAAAGCCTTCTAGTTCACTGTAGCCAGGCGATTCGTAGGCCCGATGGGGCTTTCCAAAGCCCGATTTTTTCGCAATTTCTGATGACAGCATATTTTGTATTTTGTTATAATATTTTATCACGTGGCAAATAAAGGTTCGTGGATCGCCAAAAAAAATAAATCAGAAAATTGAAAATTTTGATAATTTGACCACTAATTTGCCACGTTCCCCCTTAAATATGTCATGCTCATTGCTATATGGATTTCGCTTTTCAGGTGAGTGAAGTTTTTGTGCAAGAAAGCTTATCATATTGCGTGTGGCTATTTCATGCTGATAGCTGGGTTGGTACACAATCGAAGCCTCACCGGTTATGCCTTCTTCTGCCAAGTTTGAGCATTTGCATTTTGACATGCAGGATTAGTAGACAGTGGACACGAGCTTTAAGGATATTGGTGGGCGCTTCCCCGCAGGGGCGTCTGCGTCGGCAGGCGTTTGGTGTTTTGCAACACCACGTACTCGAGCACACGAGGGTTGGACCCTCCAGCGTGTAGCCGTGCGCGGCTTAGCCGTGTCCGGGGAAAGGGGGATCCTGGAGGTTGAGCCGATGCCGGGTGTTCGGACCTTTAAGGCCCCCTGGCGGAGGCAACACATCTCTTTGGCCTCTGCTTCACGTAGACGGCACCCCCGGACTGACCCACCCAGGGGAAATTGGTAGTTGCCTTTTCCTGTCTCTCTCTCCCTACAACCTTCGTCTTTCCTTTACTTTCCGCCTTTCCTGTCTACTGCTGGCTTCCCTTTACTTCCAATTTTTCCATGCAGCAAGGGTTAACCTTGTGTGAATAGCCAACCTAGGTTATTTCATATTTGGTTATAGTGGTAATGTACAGCTGGCATTTGCAGGCTGTCTTTCACAGGTCCTGCAGCATCCCCTTGTAGGACTCCATGGTGGGTGGCTGGCATTACTGCCGAAATCTCACATATCTTTATGGCTAGCTCCTTCCCCCCACTCCCTGATCACCCTCAGAAAAGAGGGCGCACCGATGAACTATTCCAATTTTTTGGTCAGCAAAAAGAATCTTTCCCTCGTTTCCACGTCATCCATTCGGAAAAACCAGCTAAACCAGTGCGAACAATTTCACCATTCCTTGTATCGAAGTCCCTTACCGAAGTTTTTGGCCCAAGTTATAAGGCATCGAGGATGGCCAGCGGTGACCTCCTCTTGGAGCTCCGCGATCAGAAACAATTTTAGAAACTGCCTAAACTAGTATCATTTGGGGAGACCCAAGTAGTAGTAATCCCGCACCGTACGATGAATACCACCCACGGCGTTGTCTCGGACAATGATTTGCTGGAGCTCACTGAGGCTGAACTCTTGGAGGGCTTCAGTGAACAGAATGTTATAAATGTCAAAAGAATCAAGATGAGGCGAGATGGTAAAGAAATTGCGACCAAACACCTAATACTCACCTTCAATTCAAGTGTCTTGCCCGAGTCCATCGAGGCCGGGTACATCAAGCTCCGTGTAAGACCGTATGTGCCAAATCCCCTGAGATGTTTCAAATGCCAACGTTTTGGCCACAGCTCGCAGAGCTGCCGAGGCCGCCAAACATGTGCGAAATGTAGTGCCCACGAACACACGTCTGAAGCTTGCGAGAACTCTTTGCATTGTGTAAACTGTGATGGAGAGCACACCGCGTACTCGCGGTCGTGCCCGTCTTGGAAAAAAGAAAAAGAAATTGTCACGATCAAAGTGAAAGAAAATATATCTTTCAAGGAGGCACGTAGGCGGCTGTCATACCTGCCTAAGAACACATTTGCCGAAGTGGCGCGTCAGGGGGCAGCGCCACAATGGACTCCGGCGGCTGACCGTCCCACACCCAGTGAGGCGGCAGTGACGCCATCCGCCCCCCTGGCGGCTCCAGCTAGCGCTGCTACGCCAGCCCAGCAGACGGGGCCATCTACCTCCGGGCAGGTGACCTCAAAGGCCTCGTCCAACGTGCCAAGGCCTTCACGCCAAACAAAGCGCTCGGAAGAGCGCGTGCCCAGCGCCTAAGGAGCGGCGAGGCACTCTCAATCGCTCCAAAAGAGACAAAACTCCCGTCACGGCACCAGAAAAAGGCCCGTGAGCTAACCTCAGTCTCTTAAACGCACAGCACCCAACACATATAGCATAATGGATACACAAATACTAGTTTGACGTAGTAGTTCTGCAGAAACCCGCAAGGTGGAGAGAAGTAATGAATAAAGGGAAAAACGGACATCCACCCGTTCGTAGCAATTGCTACAAAGGAAACCCATACGAATTTTTCTTCAACTCGGAGGCTTTTCTTTCGAGGAACCTGTGTGGGTTTCCTTTGTAGCAATTGCTACAAACGGGTGGATGTCCGTTTTTCCCTTTATTCACACAAATACTACAATGGAATGTTAAAGGACTCCTCCATAACCTAGACGACATTAGCGAACTTCTACAGAAACACAATCCCAAGTTGCTGTGTGTTCAAGAGACACATCTGAAACCTACGAACACAAATTTTCTCCATCACTACACAATCTATCGTAAAAACCGCAAGAGGCAAATGCCTCGGCTGGCGGTGTAGCAATAGTTGTTGACAAGTCAGTAGCTTGTCATCATGTCGCCCTTCAGACGCCCCTTGAGGCAGTGTCAGTTCGGGCAATTCTTTTTAATAAACTAATCACTGTATGTTGCATATACATACCCCCAAATTACAATCTCCGAAAAAGCGCTTTTTAAAACCTGAGTGATCAGCTCCCGGACCCCTACCTAATCGCAGGCGATTTTAACGCCCACAACACTATGTGGGGAGATGCGCGATGTGACGCGAGAGGTCGTGTTATTGAAAATTTTCTTCTGAATTCCAGTACATGCCCCTTCAACAAGAAGGAACCAATGTATTTTAACAGTTATCATAATTCATATTCCTCAATAGACCTGTCAATCGGCTCTGCCTCAATTTTCCCTGCTTTACAATGGCATGTAACCAAAAATCCCTATGGAAGTGACCACTTCCCTATAACGGTAAATTTAATACATTAACATGAATGCCCTCCACATGCCCCCTGGTACAAACTAGCCTCCGCCGAATGGAATCATTTTAACGCATCCACTTACTTATCACAGGATTTTATCAGTAATTTTAACATAGAGGAAGCAGTAGCATATTTTACTTGTTTTATACTCGACACAGCTCAAAAGTTCATTCCACAAACGCAGGGTCTCCCTTGTAAAAGACGGGTTCCCTGGTGGAACGAACAGTGCAGACTTGCATGAAAGAAACAAAACAAAGTGTGGGGTTTGTTGCGTCGCTCCCCGACTGCAGAAAACATCATTGAATTTAAACTGGCCAAATCGCAAGGAAGTTGCACGTGGAGACAGGCAAGGAGAGCTAGCTGGGAGAGGTTTCTCTCGGGCACCACATCCTACACTCAAGAATCTAAAGTTTGGAATGGCGTACGAAAGCTAAAGGGGCAGCAAATCCGCCCATTGCCCTTGGTTGACCCCCAAGGGACTACCTTGGAAGACCAGGCCAACGCTTTGGGCGAACACTTCGAGCATGTATCAAGTTCCACACACTACACAAGATCATTCCTCAAGTATAAACAAATAGCTGAACTTAAGGCACTGGATCGCAAATGCCGTCCGGATGAACCATACAACCGTCCTTTTAATATTGCCGAGCTTAAAGCTGCCTTGAGCACGTGTAGAAGCTCTGCACCGGGAGCTGATAGGATCATATATGACATGTTAAACACTTACACAGTGACACACAGATGACACTTCTGGCACTATTCAACTCTATCTGGGCTGCGGGATACCTCCCATCCTCATGGAAGGAAGCTATTATTATTCCCATCTTGAAGCTCGGTAAAGACCCTTCCTTGGCGGCAAGTTATCGTCCGATAGCTCTTACAAGTTGCCTTTGTAAATTATTTGAAAAAATGATTAATCGTCGACTCATACATTTCCTTGAACTTAACAATATGCTTGATCCCTATCAATGTGGCTTCAGAGAAGGGCGGTCTACGACTGATCATCTGGTGCGCATTGAAGGAAATATCCATGATGCATTTGTACATTAACAGTTCTTATCGATATTCCTCGATATGGAAAAGGCATATGACACAACGTGGTGATACGGGATCCTGCGAGACTTATCGCGAGTGGGCATCCATGGAAATATGTTAAACATACTAGAAAGCTACCTGCCCAAACGTACATTCCGCGTGAAAATCAGCAATATATTGTCGCGACCTTTTATACAAGAAACTGGTGTACTCCAAGGAGGTGTGCTTAGCTGCATGCTCTTTATTGTGAAAATAAACACCCTTCGTGCTGCATTACCGCCAGCGATCTTCTGTTCCGTTTACGTCAACGACGTACGAATAGGTTTCAAATCCTGCAACCTTGCAGTGTATGAGAGGCAAGTACAACAGGGCTTGAACAAAGTGTCCAAATGGGCAGACAAAAACGGGTTTAAAGTGAACCCAAACAAAAGTTCTTGTGTGCTTTTTACAAGAAACAAAGAGCTCATTGCAGATCCCAGTATCGAAATGTATGGTCAGCGAATACCTGTGAACAAAGAACACAAGTTCTTAGGGATCATGCTTGACTCTCAACTAACATTTATTCCACACATAAAGTATCTCAAGGTCAAATGCTCAAAAACAATGAACTTACTGAAAGTTTTATCCCACACAACATGGGGCAGCGACAGGAAATGTTTAATGAATCTTTACAAGAGCCTCATTCGATCACGGTTGGACTACGGTGGCGTGATCTATCATTCTGCCGCCCCGAGTGCGCTAAAAATGCTAGACCCTGTTCACCATCTAGGTATCCGCTTAGCCACGGGCGCTTTCAGGACAAGTCCCGTTGAAAGTTTATACGCAGAATCAAATGAGGGGTCACTTCATCTCCAGAGAACATACATCAGCCAAACATATTTTCTGAAAGTCCACTCTAATCCTCAACATCCATGTTATAATACCGTTAACGAGATGACATATGCTACACTCTTTCACAATTGTCCCTCGTTAAGACAGCCTTTCTCGCTGCGTGTGAGGGAGCTTAGTGAAGAAATGCATGTTCCACTCCTCGAGCTTTGCCTAATGCATCCAGCCAAGCTGCTACCTCCTTGGGAGTGGCAGCTGATACAATGCGACACATGTTTCACTCAAGTTACAAAGCACGCTCCAGAGATTGAAATCAAAATGCATGCACTCTTGCACGGAATTCTACACAGACGCATCGAAGTCACACGACGGGGTGTCCTATGCCGCCGTCGGTCCATCCTTCTCAGAATCTGATGTACTGCACCCGGAAAAAAGCATCTTTACGGCTGAGGCCTACGCACTATTGTCGGCTGTGCAGCATATAAGGAAAACAAAACTCAAAAAATCTGTTATATATATACGGACTCCCTAAGTGCTGTGAAGGCCTTAATGTCATTTTTTGAGCACAAAAACCCAGTAATCAATGAGCTATATTCTGTCCTATGTAAAGCGTATATATGTAACCAGCATGTCATCATATGCTGGGTGCCGGGTCATAGGGGCATCGAAGGTAACGTTCTGGCGGACCAGATGGCCACATCAATTGCATCGTATTCTGTTAATCCTACCGCTGATGTGCCTGTCACAGATCTGAGGCCCTTCTTGCGCAGGAAACTGTGAAACTACTGGCAACGCTTTTGGGACATGGAAACAAATAATAAGCTGCACGTAATAACGCCACAAATAGGGTTCTGGCCTTGTGCAACAAAATCACGCCGAACAGATGTCCTATTCTGTTGTCTAAGAATAGGACACACATTTGGCACCCATAATTTTTTACTCTCTGGAAATGAGCCTCCAACCTGTGGGAGATGCAGGGAGAGGCTGACCGTCCACGTCCTCCTGGAGTGTCAGAAAGCCGAATCTGAGCGAAAGAAACATTTTCCCTTAGCATACGGACAGCACATTCCCCTTCATCCTGTAATGTTACTCGGCCCAGAACCACTTTTTGACACCAACGCAGTCCTAGGTTTCCTCAGAGATGTTGTGTTACATGTAATTAGCCCTATACATTCGTAGCACCTCCTTTCTGCAGAGAATAGCGCTGTGATAGTTGTTTCGTATAGCACATGCCTCTCGGCCCTTGTGTTTCAAGGCGTCTGGCGCGGCAGTAGTGCTCTTAGACAATTTTAGCATCTCACATATTTTGTATATTGCATCATTTTTTCCAATGCATTTTAGTGTTCACAGTACACGTCATTAATCATTGCCATAATTTTATTACGCGTAGATTTTATGCCATTTGCAGCAACGTCTTTTAGGCCCCTTTACAGCCATGTCACGCTAGCTTCACAGATCCCATCAGACCACTACAAACTAATTAACACTAGATTGGCGCTCTTTGGCCATACCTGGCCCTTGCGCCATTAAACATCAAACATTCATTGGTGGGTGCTTTCTACGTGAACAGTGATGTGGCATGATAGTGATTTTTCTTACATTCGTGTGGTAATTCCACTTAAATTTTGCAAGAAATGAGCTAGCTTAATTACAGCGGTTAGGCAGCACCAGGGCTGGGCAAAGATACTATGCAATTGTATCATGATATGATACAAAATACTTGGCAACAAGTATTTGAGATACAGGTACAAAATACTACCGCAGTTATTGTATCCGATATGATACTTTCCATTTGTATCTTAAGCTACTTCGATATATTCACAAATTTTGTGTTATAGATGTATTAACATAGCAGCAAACGCATATGCACAAAGTGTTTGTTTGGAAATTTTTTAACTCCGACCAACCTTCTTTTATTTGAATGAAATGGCTGTTAGTATCTCAAAATTTTTTTCCTTCTTGCTCAAAGTATATTTTCATTCCGAAAAAATATACTGGCGTTGCTTTGGCTGCTTAACATGAAAGTTCTTTATATGCTGTGTTGTCAGCGGTTGTTGTCAGCAGTCTAAGGAGTCCGAGCAGCTGAGGCCGCAACCTTCCGCATTTGCACAGAAGCACCGGACTAGTGTGAATGCACCAATCACCTCGGAGGATGTGGGCAAACAACCATCATTGCTTTCCTCATTGTGCCCACTTTGCCTTGTGCTCGGTATGATGTTGGCAATGTAGTCTTCGTTTTCGGGCCCGTGGTCAGAACACCATCATCTGCACTCTCAAACTCATCGACTGTTGATTCGTCAACGGCTTCCAGAAATTCTGACAGCTCACTCCAAACTTCGGCAACACCAGCAATGGCTTCATCGCACTCATCAGAATTTACAGTCATCACCGGGCACGCGGAAGCCGGAACACCTGAAGCAACTTCAGATGTACACGGCCGTCCATACGCGTCCGGCGCCACGGGCACTGGGTGGCAAGTTTGTTTGCTTTAGCCCTAATCTCCCCCTGATTTTCCAAGATCGTGCTGAGAGTGCTCCTCAGAATCTAACACGCTGCGGGGACATCCGACTTCTCACCGCGTTCGACCCGATCTATGATGTCGAGCTTCACAACAAAAGGAAAATTCTGCCACTTCATCACGGCAACACTGCGGGAGAAGGCCCACAATGCACAAACACAATGAAGCAGATAAGCAGCGAGACAACTCGCACTTGTGCCTTCCTATGCGACGAGGGCACAAGAGGCTATGATTAGCAGTCTGAGCAAGCGCTGCGGGTGGGCCAGGATAGATTTTGAAGTGGGGGGAGGGGGGTCGACGGCTTGCCCGACGCAGCACGGTCACGGCAGGGAGAGCGGTTAGATGGAGCCGCGCCACCGGGTTTCCCCGACTACACGAGGGAAAGCCAGCTTCTAGGGGTGCTTTCCCGCCGCTTGACATTAGATATATCGGGAGTCTGCTATTTTTGTTCGATGTAAGCGTAATTTTTGCTATATATACTCATTGTAACTATACCATGTTCAGAAATTGTTCGACATAGAGAATAATTCGATGTAAATGGGTTCGATATAGTTAGGTTCGACTGTAGTATTAACCTTATAAGGTTTGATCAGTAACATTATTGTTTAACTGCCTTTTCATTTAATAAAATGTTTTAGCTATGTCTTCAGTACCAGAGAAAAACTGCAGGTGGTATGCTTGCTGTGTTAGTGAAGATTAAAGTGTGTGTTTTCTTAATTATATTGAGGTAATATTGATTTTGTCATAACACCAAAATAACAGATGTGTGTTGGTACCAAGGACACGTGCATGTGGTACTTAGTTCGAAATCTGGCCGAACTCGTTGCTCTGAATTCATGCAAAACTCCCAAGGCTCACCAGTGTAGTGCCTGCCCTTATAGAATGAGGGCTATAAGTACAGATAGTTGTACTTGTTTTAGATCATGATGTGGTTTTGTGGTGAATATTCTCACTTACGCTTCATTTGAACTGTTGTATGCGGTGTGATGTGAGCTGCCACACTAGATACTTGGCGCAACAAGCCTCGAACAGCAAACATTGATATTTTTGCATCAAGAAGTAGGCCCCGTGAAATGTAGATGGCGCTGCTATGACTCCACAAGCTGCCATTGCAGGACGTATAAGCTTCTGTGGCAGCTTCACTACCAGGCATACATATGTCTTGGATACCATGCCACCCGTGTGATCGGACAGTGGTATATTGGTGATGCTATGATGCACCTGTGTGTAAGGCGTGGCTCTCCTTGCCACAGATCAGCCTTAAAAATCTGCAGGAGGCCATTTGCTGGTTTGTTGGAGGCACTGCATTTGCATTATGCATAGACCTGATTGCGATATTGTTTTTGTGTTTTTGTTTTCATTTTTGTTTGCTTACATCAGCATGTCATCATCATCATCAGCCTGGTTACGCCCACTGCAGGGCGAAGGCTTCTCCCATATTTCTCCAACAACCCCGGTCATGTACTAATTGTGGCCATGTCGTCCCTGCAAACTTCTTAATCTCATCCGCCCACCTAACTTTCTGCCGCCCCCTGCTACGCTTCCCTTCCCTTGGAATCCAGTCCGTAACCCTTAATCACCATTGGTTATCTTCCCTTCTCATTACATGTCCTGCCCATGCCCATTTCCTTTTCTTGATTTCAACTAAGATGTCATTAACTCGCGTTTGTTCCCTCACCCAATCTGCTCTTTTCTTATCCCTTCGTTCTCCTTCTTTCCATAGCTTGTTGCGTCGTCCTCAATTTAAGTAGAGCACTTTTCGTAATCCTCCAGGTTTCTGCCCCGTAGGTGAGTACTGGTAAGACACAGCTATTATACACTTTTCTCTTGAGGGATAATGGCAACCTGCTGTTCATGATCTGAGAAAGCCTGCCAAACGCACCCCAGCCCATTCTTATTCTTCTGATTATTTCCGTCTCATGATCCGGATCCGCCGTCACTACCTGTCCTAAGTAGATGTATTGCCTTACCACTTCCAGTGCCTCGCTACCTATTGTAAATTGCTGTTCTCATCCGAGACTGTTAAACATTACTTTAGTTTTCTGCAAATTAATTTTTAGACCCACTCTTCTGCTTTGCCTCTCCAGGTCAGTGAGCATGCATTGCAATTAGTCCCCTGTGTTACTAAGCAAGGCAATATCATCAGCAAATCGCAAGTTACTAAGGTATTATCCGTTAACTTTTATTCCCAATTCTTCCCACTCCAGGCCTCTGAATACCTCCTGTAAACATGCTGTGAATAGCATTGGAGATATCGTATCTCCCTGTCTGACGCCTTTCTTTATAGGGATTTTGTTGCTTTCTTTGTGGAGGACTACGGTGGCTGTGGAGCCGCTATAGATATCTTTCAGTATTTTTACATACGGCTCGTCTACACCCTGATTCCGTAATGCCTCCATGACTGCTGAGGTTTCGACAGAATCAAACGCTTTCTCGTAATTAATGAAAGGTATATATAAGGGTTGGTTATATTCCGCACATTTCTCTATCACCTGATTGATAGTGTGAATATGGTCTATTGTTGAGTAGCCTTTACAGAATCCTGCCTGGTCCTTAGCTTGACAGAAGTCTAAGGTGTTCCTGATTCTATTTGTGATTACCTTAGTAAATAGTTTGTAGGCAACTGACAGTGAGCTGATCGGTCTATAATTTTTCAAGGCTTTGGCGTCCCCTTTCTTATGGATTAGGATTATGTTAACGTTCTTCCAAGATTCCGGTACGCTCGAGGTCATGAGGCATTGTGTATACAGGGTGGGCAGTTTTTCTAGAACAATCTGCCCACCGTCCTTCAACAAATCTGCTGTTACCTGATCCTCCCCAGCTGCCTTCCCCCTTTACATAGCTCCCAAGGCTTTCTTTACTTCTTCCGGCGTTACCTGTGGGATTTCGAATTCCTCTAGACTATTCTCTCTTCCATTGTCGTCGTGGGTGCCACTGGTACTGTATAAATCTCTATAGAACTCCTCAGCCACTTGAGCTATCTCATCCATATTAGTAATGATATTGCCGGCTTTGTCTCTTAACGCATACATCTGATTCTTGCCAATTCTTAGTTTCTTCTTCACTGCTTTTAAGCTTCCTCCGTTCCTGAGAGCTTGTTCAATTCTATCCATATTATACTTCCTTACGTCAGCTGTCTTACGCTTGTTGATTAACTTCGAAAGTTCTGCCAGTTCTATTCTAGCTGTAGGGTTAGAGGCTTTCATACATTGGCGTTTCTTGATCAGATCTTTCGTCTCCTGCGATAGCTTACTGGTATCCTGTCTAACGGAGTTACCGCCGACTTCTATTGCACACTCCTCAATGATGCCCGCAAGACTCATTCATTGCTTCAGCACTAAGGTCCTCTTCCTGAGTTAAAGCCGAATACCTGTTCTGTAGCTTGATCTGGAATTCCTCTATTTTCCCTCTTACCGCTAACTCATTGATCGGCTTCTTATGTACCAGTTTCTTCCGTTCCCTCCTCAGGTCTAGGCTAATTCGAATTCTTACCATCCTGTGGTCACTGCAGCGCACCTTACCGAGCACGTCCACATCTTGTATGATGCCAGGGCTAGCGCAGAGTATGAAGTCTATTTCATTTCTAGTCTCGCCATTTGGGCTCCTCCACGTCCACTTTCGGCTATCCCGCTTGCGGAAGAAGGTATTCATTATCCGCATATCATTCTGTTCCGCAAACTCTACTAATAACTCTCCCCTGCTATTCCTAGTGCCTATGCCATATTCCCCCACTGCCTTGTCTCCAGCCTGCTTCTTGCCTACCTTGGCATTGATGTCACCCATCAGTATAGTGTATTTTGTTTTCACTCTATCCATCGCCGATTCCACGTCTTCATAGAAGCTTTCGACTTCCTGGTCATCATGACTGGATGTAGGGGCGTAGACCTGTACAACCTTCATTTTGTACCTCTTATTAAGTTTCAGAACAAGACATGCCACCCTCTCGTTAATGCTATAGAATTCCTGTATGTTACCAGCTATATTCTTATTAATCAGGAATCCGACTCCTAGTTCTCGTCTCTCCACTAAGCCCCGGTAGCACAGGACGTGCCCGCTTCTGAGCACTGTATATGCTTCTTTTGGCCTCCTAACTTCACTGAGCCCTATTATATCCCATTTACTGCCCTCTAATTCTTCCAATAGCACTGCTAGACTCGCCTCACTAGATAACGTTCTAGCGTTAAACGTTGCCAGGTTCATACTCCAATGGCAGCCTGTCCGGAGCCAGGGATTCTTAGCACCCTCTGCTGCGTCGCAGGTCTGACCGCCGCCGTGGTCAGTTGCTTCGCAGCTGCTGGGGACTGAGGGCCAGGGTTTGATTGTTGTGTGCATCAGCATGTATGCTTAAACAAATATAACAAAGGCATTTCCATTATTCTATGGGAATTTTTATAATGATTGTACTGAAAGCACTGGGCAGTGGGGATAGTGCTTGTGAAAGAGCATCAAGATGCGCTGTTCAGCAGGACACCGCGGATCTATCTCCGTTGGATTTCGGTCGCGGCGCTGTCGACATCTCTGTTTTAATGCCAGAGATGAAGCAGTTTATCCGTCAGGAAGTCGCACGCCAACTCTCTCTGGCGAATAGCGCACCCGAGCCATCGACGACCTTGGCTCCTTCGCTTCATCACGTCATTCAGATGCAAGTTGCCACGGCGCTGCCATCTGCCCCTCCTCCACAGCCTGCAGCTGGACCACTAAAGCACACTGACGTTGTCGCCCGGCCTTACGCTTCTCCGGCTCCTGATGCCTACCGGGCCACCGGCACGTTCCATGTGCCGCCGCCACCTTCCCGTGCAATTGCTGCCCCTTACTCGTCCGCTGGAACCCCTGTCGTCAACCCATGGCGTACACCTGATAACCGGCCAATATGCTATTACTGCCATTTCCCGGGCCACGTAGCATGATTCTGCCGCCGTCGCAGCCACAGTTTACACGACAGTCTTAAGCTACATGCCTGCTCGACTTCCGCATCAGGACCCGTCTAACCTTTCTAGGTATACTTTGTGGCGCAAAATACATTTCTGGAAAAGGGACACTGTCTCCTTTTCTCCTGTCCCTTTTCCAGAAATGTATTTTGCGCCACAAAGTATACCTAGGAAATCTAAGCACCAACTTGCCCAAGAAGAAGTCCTTTTGGACCGTCTAACCTTCCTCCGGACTCGTCGTACAGTCGCCACCCCTTCGATTCACACCGGTCGCTTTCTCCATGTCTCCTGGCTCAAGCAGTGCTATGTCCCCCCTATGTTTTCCTGCCTCTAGGTCGCCAGGATGGCGCCAGGAGATTCTTTCGGTGGGGAGTGATTGTGCTGAAGGCACTGGGCAGTGGGAGTAGTGCTTGTGAAAGAGAAGACAAAGAAAATCGCTGGCTTCCCCGTTTCGCCATAGTACCGACCTGTTTAAGCCTAGCGCTACAACCTAGAACTAGTGCTGCTAGGCAAACACCCCCGTTGTACAATGTTCAGCTGTATATTCCTGTCATTTCAAATTTATCCCAGAATGGTGGAAGTTTGTACGTTGTGGTTGCAGGAATGTGTTCATTCTTTTTTGAGGCCCAAGTTGATTTGTAACTGAACAAGTCCACTGTTGCTGACTGATAGCTTGGACAGTGTGTGGATCACAATAATGTTCTGTGCATCACCTTCATCCTCGTGACATGGCTGTTTCGACATCTCACATTGTGCAGCTGCATGAGCTGCTGTTGGCATTTTGGCATGGCTTGTGAGTGTTGCAGTGCATCAACATACATGTTGCACAAGAATAAAGTTCGGACCTGTGTGGTACATAGACATAGCATGAGATTACGCATTTCATTGGATGAAAATAAACACCGTTGTATGCCTCACGTTTCGTTGTATAGCAGTAATTAAACTGTTTGACTAAAGCTTTGCTTCACATAGATTTCAACATGTGCATTGGTTTTACATAGTTTTCGTGATGGCCAGACACACCCAACACCGTGTTCATACCTGCCAACTTCCCTATTTGCTTGAGAGACGCACACATTCCGATTAATATTCTGGATTGTATGGGCACGGCCATAAATCTCCCGAAGAGATGCTTAAACCAAGCAATGTTAGCTCCTCGCAGCTCTACTTTATCAGGGCAGTCTACTTTGAAGAGAAATTCAGGCAAGTTGAGAGAAAACAGTTTTGCATGCAAACATTCCAACGAGAGGCCACTGGCCAAAACAAGCTCGTGCTTGATGCATTAGTTCACTTGGCGTACCTGTATTTTTTGTTGTTGCCCCCTCCCTCCTGCTCGGCAGATCTTCTGAATGTTAAGGTCTCTAGGTTGGCAGGTGTGCGTGTTCATTGCTTTGGTTTACATGTTCGTTTCATACACTGTGTCCCTTTCGTATTCTTTTTTCTCCCCACAGGAGGGGGCACCCTGCAGCAGCCTGTCAGCAGTGGCAGGGTGCTGGTTGAACAACCGGCTTCAACTGATGCCAACCATCAGGGGCCTCCCATCTTGCAGCGACACGTGTTGGCCAATGGGCAACCCCCGCCAGACCCCGACAGCATCCCCGTGCTGGAGCCCATAACCGCTGAGGAGCACTTCCATGCTGAGATGCTGCACCAGACTATTCGGGTGGGTGCGACCATACTTAAGCAAAATAAGTGGGGCTCATTTAGACTCACTCACATGATACATTATAGCCTAGGGCTCACTCAGACATTGACTCACTGGTATGGCACTCAGCCGGTAGACTCCCGACTCACCATAAATTAGACCTAGGCAGGCTTCACTGAGACTCACTGGCTCAGAGCCGCACACACTTGGGCTAGCTCACGCTCGTGGAATCACTGGTTCACTCACACTGCCACCTTCATTGGTCTACTCATTCAAATCCATGGAATTGCACATGGAGACTTCCTTGACTTGTACCCACACATAACCCGACCGGACTCGAAATTATCTACCGACTTGAAAGGGCATTCAGGGCCAAACCAGAGCTCGATTTAGTCAGACGAACATATACTGACATCACATTTGAGCAGTTACATAGGCATGCTGAGGTGTGAAATAGACAAGTGTGGGTGTGTGGAAGAGAGAGTGGAGATGGCGCATTGTGTCAAGTACTTAAACTATCATATTGTTATGTTCACTTGCATGTGGATGCAACATGCAATTGTTATTGCAATAGCAATCATATGGACACTCCAGGTGCATTTCTGCCATTGGCGTCGGCGTGATGTTCCATACAAAATCCAAGTGTGATAACACGGTAGCCTTGCACCGTATGCTGCAAGTGTGAGCGAAAGCGTGTGAAGGGTGAGCTGAGGATGGTGGCTTGATCTCGCGTGTGTACAAGGTATGAAAGCAGGGAGTAGGTGCACCGTCTTCCACAGGCACGAAGCCACCGGGAGGGGGTCTACTCTTGCAGCGGCTGCATGTGGCATGACTTAGCGCAGCCGTATGGGCCCTATCTTGAAAGGGCTCTGCCATGAGTACCGAGTCTAGGTGCACTGCGGGCTGATAGCTTCATGCGCACTGTTCTCGCTGCTTAGTTCGCGTAGAAGCAAGAGGCAACATGAAAGTCAATTCGCTCGCTGCTGCTGCCACTCTTTCTCGTGCCAGAGTTTTGGCAGCTAGTGTCGGCGCTCATTGAATGAGATGTGTTTATGATTGCCTGTGCGCGCCTGACACTGTGCTGGTTAATTTAGTCAGTAAGCAAATGTTTACGAGTTTATATGGACGATAAAACTACTACAGTGAAACCTTGTTGCTACGAACACCACATTAACGAATTCAGAAATCCCCTGCTGACTTCTTATAGTTTCAGCGTAAATATAATTCAGTGCTACAAACTTAAGAATACTGAACTTTTCAGAATAACAGTCGCTATTCAATTTACCTGTGATGTTAATGCCTCAGTACTACAAACTAGTATTCCGAAACCTGGGGATTATTATATTTCCGATTATCCTCCACGGCAGCTGAAATAGAAGGCTAGCAGACCACAAGGCGCATAGCGCGGACATCGCGGCACATCGGTTCGGAAAACCTGAGACAATGCTTGAGAAAAAAAGAATGTGGGCGAGCAGAAGCTACAACGCATCAGGCTTTGAGAGTGCATGCTCCACCCAGAAAAGTGTCGCCTAGCAACGGAGGTGCGTCTCTTCTTTCTTTCACCCTTCTTTCTGCGCATGCCTCTTTCTTTCCCGCTTCTTTTGCGGCAGTGCTAACTGAGCATGTGGTGAAATGCAAGCTCTGTACTCGCAGAGATGCCGCACGGTCGTATTTCGCGCTTTTCAGACAGTGTCGTTTACACGCCTTTGCGCTTTGACATAGTTCAGGTGTCCACCTCGAGCAGACAGTTGCGGTGCCCACGGCAAGAAATGTGAAAAACAAATAAAAAACAAGAAACATTACACTTTGTAGGCGACATGGAGCTATCTTTTTGACAGTGGTTTTCGCTGTGTCAGTGTCTGTTTTGCACACATCACTCTTATTATACAGTGCTTCGGTGGTGCATGGCGGCAGAATATAAGGAAAATAGCAACAGCGCATGCCGAGAGCCAACAGCAATGTTTTCGTGGATAGCTCTTATGGTGACAACTTACGGACCGATGGGTTGATGGGCAGAATGGTTAATTTTTGGGACTTTCACTATAACGATCTTTCAGAATAACAAACAATTTACCGTGGCCCCCTGAAGCTTGTTATTTTTAGATTTCACTGTATCCTTATTTCGTATAGCTGTCTGCTAATTTACTATCACAATCAATGCTTTGCGTTTCAGGTGAAACTGTGACTTTTTATAAAAACCTGATGTGAGAGGGATAGCAAAGGTTGCCAGATTGGCTTCCTGAGCCAAAGATGAAGAAGTGAATCATTTATTGCTCTTTTTTTTTTTCGACCCATGCTGCTGTCTGCATGCAGCTCTTCCCCAATCACTGAAGATTTTGACAATTGTTTGGACATAGTTAGTGCTATAAGTGGTCTTCTTTAATCACCAAGGTAGCGTGCTAAGTTCTACCAACTCCATCAGTGTCTTTGTATACAGTGCAGTCCACTTATAACGATATCAAGAAGCATAAACAATTATATCGTTATAACTGATCATTGCTATACCTGGACTGCCATAAAATAAAGCTGCCAAACGTACCCTTGTAACTTCTAAACCAAATTTGCCACTTGCAATAAAAGTCGACGTAGAAAGTAGGCTGTGAAAAATAAAACTTTTAATTACACCTGTAAACAGCGTGTCACGCGTTAGGCGCACTGAAATAGTCCAAAATGTGCACTTGCTTTCGCGGAAGTTTCAAGTTCACAACTGTGGTGTGCATCGCTTCCAACTGCTGCACGAACACTGGAAGCAATAATTTACTGTGCACGAAAACACAGGCCACTGTCAATCTGGTCATCACTGCCGCTGCTGTCGTCGCCTTCGTCGCACAATGCTGCCGCCTGTCGCGACAATGATCACTCCGCCGGAAATTTTTCGCAGAACGAGGCAGCACTATCTGCACTGAGAGACTCCTCCATCGAAGCACCACCTACCTATTTTATCACCTGTAACGATGTACTCCCAGAGTTCAGTAATGTCAGCGGCGTCTACCGTGTTGTTTTCACAGATGGGGTGGTTTTGCCCTGAGGCACAAAGCCTGCCTTTTCCATTGATCAGCATGGCCTTCATAGTCGTAGCGCTCCCGGTTTTCAGAATCGTCGATATCATCGACTGCGTGAGCTTGTCCTTTGAGTCTTGCAAAATTTGCAGCTTCATCTCAAGCGACACAGCTTTGCGCTTTGTCAGTGCACCTACTGTTGCTTCCACAGCGTATTTCCGCGCTCGCTGAGAAAGAGAGGGAGATTGTAGAAAGGGAGCGCAGGCATGGTTCACTTCTCGCTTTTTCTTTTCTTCCAGGCGCTTGCCAGCGATGCGAACGCGAAGCAGCTGGCGCCATGTTGTGGCACGCTGCGCCAGCTTACGGTGCTCTCCATGGCTTTCGCAATTGGCTCGCAGGCGGGACGCGCTGCGCGGTAATGGCGGCAGATCCGAATTTGCGTAGGCAAACTTCTTGCCCCATGTCGGTTAAGGGGAACTTAGCAACGCAAATGTCATGATTATTCTGCATGTAAAATGCCATCAAAAAGGCATAATTTCGATTGTTATATCTGATATGCTGTGAATAACATACTATTATATATATTTTTTTCTGATAGCCCTAATGCACAAGTTGATACTCTTAAGTCGGCTCATCATTATAACTGATATATCTTTATATGTGGTATCGTTATATAACAAGTGGACTGCACTGTATTAGCCTCATGTGCATTCTCATGAAATGCCATATAAATCAGAGCATAGGCTGACTCATTGCCTGCTTGCCAGAGACCGCCTAGTTAACGTCATTACCATCACGAAACAGTGACAGAACAATTTGTCACATAGCGTGATGATGATGGTGATGCTACTTGTTCAATCTTTGATTATAAAGGCTAATTAAAGGATAAGTTATTTTACATGCTAAGGTAGCAGCAGCAGCAAGTCGTGTCACATTTCTGTGGTGTTCCCAAGAATTGCACGTGTCACAAGACAAACTAGCTAAGTCTTAGTCTAGGCAGGGGCCGCCATCCGTTTATAATTGTTGCGGAGTCATTTGATCGTAACGAAGGCAATCTGCAGGGTGTCTACCAACCGGGAAAACCGGGAATTCTCAGGGAATTTGAATCGTCTGGAAAAACTCGGGGAACTTGTGCTCTTATCAGGGAAAATTAGCTGTAACTTTATTGAAAGGGAACGAAAATCGTGTTAATGCTGGCTCCAGTAACAGAGGAATTGCAACGTATCATCATTGACGCCGTGTCATCGGCACGAGGTATTGCCAGAGTAGTTAACGACCGATTTTCCAGACGTGCGATTTTTCAAACATGCCCTATAATTCGCACGGCTTTGCGGCACCACCACATACTTCATATAGTCAATGTATATTGCCCTGACTGCATGTCTCAAATGACATTAATCAAAGCCACCACCGCCGCCATTTTGATTATCTCGCCGCCTCGAACCAGCACTCTCGCACACAGATCCGCTAGCAGCCATTCGCAACTTTCACGTACGGTGGCGCCGTCGTGCGGCGGCGGCTGGAAACAATCGAAAGATTATACTCGCCGCTGGCTGCCGCCCGTTCGGTTGGCGTATTGGTGTTGTGTACGCTTTTACTTCACTTTTGGTAGATGTTTTAACGCCTTCAAAGCTCCTGTGGGAACCTGAAGGACACTTAACATGCTCAGAATGAGCAATCATGGAAGTAACCGTATTTGCTGTGTTCCACAATGGGTGCCGAGTGATAGTTATGCGGTAGGTGATGTGAACCTTCACTCATTCCCACCGGCTGCGTCCATTAGGAAGAAATTGATTATTAAGCTGCGGATTGGCAAAGCTGTCACATAAGCGATGAAGATTTGCAGTGCGCACTTCATGCCGGAGGACTTTTTTTGGAATACGACAGATGAGTGATGATTCCGAGCACTTGAAATCGCGAATAGACGCACCTCCATAAAGACGCAGCCATAGCTCTATGTTACGTGCAGGGAAAGAAATAATGTGCAATCTTAACTCAAATGTGTTGTAGGATGACTGATGCTTGCGTCCTTGCCACTCATGCCTTTGCGGCTACGTTGGAGCGCAAACATTCTCCATGAAGCCTTGTACCTGCTTCAAAATTTCTTGTTCTTGTTCATGCATTCGTGCTTTGCAACGCCGGCTTGACATTCCACCATTTTCGAACAGAGAGATGAGTTTCTCATTTGTGCATCGAAGCAAAGTGACGCAGGTGTAGAGGGGCCTGGAATTCGTACCTCGTCTGCCACTTCGATGCGTGGCTGCAACGTGTGCACCGGCGCAAATGACTGCACTCGTAAGGTAACAAATCCTAGTCCAACAAACGTTAAACTACTGTGCAGCATTTGCGTAGCGAACCCTCAGCTGATCTGCGTGTATATTATTTTATAAAGATAACTGGAAGAATGAAGCGAGCATTGCCGCATACCGGTAAATATCGGCTAGGTATCGCTTGACCTGTCTTAGGCAAGACGCGGTAGGACTCACGCAGGCTGTAAAACTACCGCAAGACTGTAGCTTGCACAACATGCATAAAGCGCAATAATAAATTACAAGGGTGAACGGTTATCATATTAGCTCGCAAAAGCAGTCATATATGGGTTTTTGTTTACTTCTCGTGTTCAACATCCAGCTTTGAGAACACAGGCATGGATAATCAGACAAGAAATTTTCGCACACAACACGCTGCTTTAGAACTGCTTTTCACGCCGTCGATGTAGAGGATTTCGGTCGCGCGACACCAGGAAGGGTCTTTTTTCTCGACACGGTGGCTTATACAAGCGGTCTAAGTAACAAATTGCAGAGCACCACACCATATAAAAGTTCATGGTACCCGTTCAAAGAGGTCAAATTAATAGAATAGCAAATAGAAGGCACGGTGACTTCTCTTAATAACACCGTCCCTGTAAAACTGAAACCACAGCTCTTGTGGTTTACTTCGAAGCCGCAAAGTTTGCATGTAAAGGCCTTCAACAGTCACGGACGTCGACGTGCACACTTTTATGCCGCAGCACACAAGATGACCAGCATTTAGGACTTTCTCGCCTTCAAGTAGGCTTCGATTCCTGCGTTTTGCTCGCCCAATATGAGCCATTACACAGACTAACGACAGCAGGCGTGTAAATTGAAGAGACATTACAATATGACGACGCGAAACAACATGTCACTGAGCAAGACGACCGCAGCACTGCACCGACTGCTCTAGTTCTTAATCTCTCGGAGAGCCATGTTGGATTTAAGGTGGTGCCCCCTATAGGCCGTGAAAGTTGCGATATTCACCGCGGCAACGTTAGGCCTAGCTGCTTCTACATTCGCTATTATGTTTGCCGTGCGGTATTGTGTTTTTCATTGAAAGGATTCGCCGTTGTCAGCAATGGCACCGACTCCGCCTTTGTAATCCTCGCGATTGGCTTCGAAGCTCACAGAGCACAACACGTTGCGTAATGTGTCTCCGAAAGTTAGCTTTGCCTTAGTACAGAAGTGTTACGCGGTGAAGGCTAACAAGCATGGGAAGGGGTAATTGTCAAGGGACACAGTATGTATTCCTTAATTATACACGCGTACACCTCATCTCCTGTCACAGTACGAGCACCGATATGCCTAATGAGTGTACTGGCAGACCTTAGGAGCTTCTTGGGGCATGCCTGTGGCAATTTTAGCCCTTAAGGGCAGTTAAAGACATGCATTCATTTTTTTCCGAACCGCCCGATTTTTTTTTATGTTTTCGCGGCCCCTAGGGAATCCGAGTACAACTGACCAAGACGATGCTTAAAATGATCCATGGGGTGACACGTGGCAGAAGGAGGATGAGAACAGAAAGGACCGATGCACCGAGGAATCAAAGGGAAAGGAAGAGTGCCGCCGCCTCGTTGAAGAAGCTTGAGCTCAAAAAACAAAGTCTTGGCTGACACCGAGATGTAGGTGTCCCTCATTGAAACCAAAATAAACTCTTTAAAACAGCGAAACCTAACACTGAGATGGTGTGTACGGGCTGAGAGTATGTCAGGACAGTTGAGGTTGAATTTCCAGCTGCAGAGAGAGAATCTTAGTTGTGACAAAGTTCAGGCCTCATACCGATAAGTGGCTATCAGTTGATAGAAATAGCTCATATTCAAAAATATTTACTTATGTATGCATCTCCTTTTCATTCGTATTCGAAAATGTTCGACATAATTTGGAATGGGTTTTGCCATTTTTTTTGCTATGCCCTCTGTTTTCTTTTTAAACAAAATGGATATTTCTTCTTACTATTCAAACTGGATTTAGTCATTTTTTGTTTCAAGATGCTTACTAGAGAGTGACAGCACTGAGCAACATGGTGTCAGCCTGCTTTGACATCAAACAAAGTTCTGGCTCATTCAGGAAATTTTGCAAAGGTGCTCAGGGAAAACCTGGAAAACTCAGGGAATTTGGAAATGTCAACTGGTAGACACCCTAAATCTGCCATCAATGTATGCCAGGTGCCTTAACCATGTTTTGAGCTGCACATAAAAAGGGCGCCTGCTCTGCTACTTGTTTCATTATGCACAAGGCTCCGTGGGGGAGCCAAAATGTAAATATATACAGTCGAACACGGATATGTCGAACCCACATATATCAAATTATTGTCTGTATCGAACACGTAAATTATCCCCTTGAAAATTCTGTGTAAAAGTATAGAATTTCGTACATTTATATCGAACAATATTTTTACCCGCCATTGGATATATAGATCACCATGCAAGCTCAGCACTCACTGTACCCGCGAGCTCCGCGCCTTCGCGGCACCGCGCCTGCCCCAAAAGGCTCGGAAAATGTGAGAGCGAGAGGGAGGGAGGCTCGGACTGTAATCCCGCTGCGCACACTCTCCGACTTGCAGTACAGCTTTTTTTTTTCTCTCTCTCTCTCCCTATGTCTGTCATCCTTCCCCCGCATAACCATAGTGATCGGTTCGGAAAAGGTAGCCAGGAATGAAGGCACCAGCGGCCTCCTCCTTTTGCCTTTTTTTTCTTGTTGTCGTTGCATTTTCGCGAGTTTTGCTCAGGCAACCACAGCTCGCGCCTTTCGTACATCGCTGTCGCCCTCGGAGGTGGCCATCGCGAGCGCTTTGTTGGCGGAGGCTGCTCACATTCTTGTGTTTTGTGCGCATTCTTCTGCTTCGTATGCATTATTGTTTTGCGTGCGTCTCACGACACGTGTGACTGGATCGTTGGGCTGACGCAGAAGCAATGGCCGCAGCAAGCACAAGCAGTGTCAAGAAGCGCAAGAACCGGACTTTGCGACAAAGCTGAAAGCCATTCAGCACGTTGAGGCGGGCGAGAAAAGTGCAACGGTGGCAGACGACTTCGGCATTCCTCGGAGCACTCTAAGCACCTTGTTAAAAAACAAGGTGGACATTAAGTCGAAAGCGGCAGAGCAACGAACGTCGGGAGCTTGTCCTGTGCACGCTCCTGCCCATGAGACAGTTGAAAAGGCTCTCTATGCGTGGATTTTAGAGGTCTGGGCTAAGTACATTTTGGTGGATGGTGGATGCAGCGGTGGATTCACCGCTGCACTCGGTGAAGACAACTTCACCGACAACACAGGGTGGCTGCAGAGGTTTAAAAACCGCCATAATATAGTTGGCAAAACCATTTCTGGCGAAAGCGGAGCTGTCATCAGCCAGGATATCCAGCAGTAGATTTCGAAGGAATGGCCAGAAATTTGCATGAAGTTTTCTCCCGCGGGAATCTTCAATGCCGACAAGACCGGGTTGTTTTGGCTGATGCTGCCCAGCAAGACGCTCGACGTCCAGGGCAGCACGTGTCACGGGGGCAAGATGAGCAAAGTCCGCGTGAGCGTTCTACTCACACCTAACATGGATGGCTGTCGAAAGCTCCAGCCCTTTGTGATTGGCAAAGCAAGGGCACCGCGCTGCTTCAAAAACTGTAGGCAGCTCCCCATCTGCTACGCCTTCAATAACAAGGCGTGGATGACACGTGAGCTCTTTACAGAATGGCTGCAAGGCTGGGACACCGAACTGGGCAAGTCGGGGCGTCACGCTTGCCTTCTCGTCGATAACTGCTCGGCCCATCACACCACCTGTAAGCTCGAAAACATCGAGCTCAAGTTTCTGCCGGCGAACACGACAGCGAAGTTGCAGCCGCTCAACCAGGCCATCATTGAGTCGTTCAAGGTCGGTTACAGGACGCGACTCATTGATACCTCCACATGGGCACCGAGCTTAAGGTTGACCTGCTGGGGGCCATTCAAATGATGACGGGCACCTGGAGAGACGTGAAGCCGGATACCGTGGCCAACTGCTTCCGGAGGGCAGGCCTCGTCACGGCCAAACTTCCCGAAACCTGCGAAGACGGCGACGAGTGCATAGACAACGCGTTTCGAGAGTTGTCATCCCTTTTCCCGGCTGCCATTCCAGCCGAAGTGTCCGCTGACGACTTTGTGAACGTTGACAGCAATGTTCAGGCTGTTGCGAGCCTCGCTGACGAGGACATTGTAGCTGCAGTCGCAGGGACCCAGGGTGACAGCTTGTGTGGCGACGAAGATCGTCCGGACGAGGGGGCAGCTACATGCTCGTACTCGTCCACGGGGATAGACAAAATTCCAATCAAGTTAATAATGAACTTGGCCCAAGAAGCAAGGAAACACGGATAAAAGCATTGGAGGCAGTCATAACAAATAAGCAAATTCCGCACAGCTGGAGACAAAGTAAAATCAGTTTGATATATGAAGGGAAAGGTGATAAGAGAACATAAAGTCCTTCCGACCAATTACGATAGCATCAGTTATATATAGGCTGGTGATGCAGGCGGTGAAATTAAAAATGCAGTCATGGGTAGAAAGTAATAGAATACTCGGAGAACTTCTGAACGGATTCAGAAGCGGTAGGCGCTTAGATGATAGCCTGTTCGTGCTTACCCAGTGCATAGAAATAGCTAAGGCGGAAAATAGACCTCTGTATTTAGCCTTCCTGGACATAAGCGGTGCATACGACAACGTGAACAGGGAACTCCTGTGGAACATATTAGAAGATGAAGGTATCGGTCATGAGGTAATTGATTTTCTACAGGAAATATATTGAGAAAATAAAATTGAAATAACATGGCAAGGAATTAAGAGTACGACAACTGTCGAGGTACACAAAGGATTAAGGCAAGGTTGTCCTCTATCACCGCTGCTGTTCATGCTTTATATGATAAGTATGAAAAGAAGGTTACAACGACAGATTAGGCAGAAATTAGGCAGATTGTACAGATTACGCAGAAAGGTTGTTGAAGAACAACTACTGGGTTTAATGTATGCGGATGATATTGTACTGTTAGCAGATAACCAGGAAGATTTGCAAACTCTGGTTAATTTCTGCGAAGACGAAGGAGACAGTTTAGGTTTCAATTTTAGTGCAGCTAAATTCGGTGGGATGTTTTTCAACGATACAACTGATCAGGAGCTTACAATACAAGGCCATGAAATACCCCGAGTGGCCGAATACAAATATCTCGGGGTATGGATAAACAAAGGGCAGATGTACACGGAATAGCACGAACAGTCTCTCATGGCAAAAGGGCGAAGAGATGCCGGGATAATGAAACATAAGGCATTGTGGGGGTACAACAGGTATGAGGTACTGAGAGGTATTTGGAAGGGAGTAATGATGCCGGGGCTTACTTTCGGGAATGCGGTCCTGTGTTTAAGGGCAGAGGTTCAGTTGAGACTAGAAGTAAATCAGAGAGCTGTGGGAAGGTTAGCACTAGGTGTCCATGGGAAAACTACAAACAACGCAGTGCAGGGGGGTAGGGGCTGGGCATCGTTGGAAGCAAGGGAAGCTCAGAGTAATATCCTATACGAAAAACGTCTGAGGAAATTGGACGATAACAGGTGGGCAGCTAAGGTATTTAAATGCCTATACAGAAAGCGTTGACTCACAATGGTGGAAAAGAACTAGGAAGCTACCTAACCAGTGAGTATGCCAGACACGAGGATGAAGAAAGACAGAGCATTAAACGACAAGTTAAATACGGGGAAGGCAAAAATTGGATAAATTCAATGGAAAAGAAGCATAGTGTGGAACTATATCGATACTGGAAACAGCAGATCAGGAAGGAAGCGTTTTATGATAACTCAAGAGGCAGTGCCCTACTCTTTGAAGCTAGGGGCTCTATTCTCGACACACATGGCGGCTGCACGGCCGCCATTATCCGCCATGTTTACTCCCCGATTGGCTGTGGAGAGCTCACGTGCCTTGAAATTTGTGCCGGGAAACGGAAGTTTTGCGAAATGTCATTTTGCGTTTTCATCAAGATGACGAAACGTGACGTGGAGCTGCAAATTTTATGGACTAATACATTTTTTTGGTCCTTGGCAGATATATTGTGATGTTAGCGCTTCAAAGAGAATGTGAGCAGTAGCGTGCAGAAGCCAGTGCAATGCATCTGCAATTGCGCGAATATGTGGTGGCGATCCAAGATATGTGCCATGCCAGCTTGCTGATTGGCTGAAGGAATATCTCGTGAGGAGCGTCACAGGAAGGGCTGTTTCGTAAACGTCATTTTGACGATGCGTGACCTTGCGCTGGGCCGCCATTGCTGAGATTTTCCGCCATAATTTTTGCTGCGACGAGCCGCGCGAATTATGCTAATGAGCAGCCATATGCAATGGCAGCTGAGAGGAATGCGTATTGCGACATTTTCCCCGTCGTTTGGCGCCACGAAAATCTTTTGTTCATAATGTGTGCTCATAGTATTTGCATCGCTCTCGGGTGGTGTTGGCATTTGTGTTTGGGGCCATCATTTTCTAAAACAACGCGTTCATACGAAATAATATTGGTTGAACATAGCAAACTTTCGGCAATGTTGTCCACTTTTCACTGCTGCATTTGTATTGTAATCAAGGTTCATGCCTTTTCGCACAATGAAAAGTTAGGACAACGGCCTCTTTCCAATTTATAAAAAGAAATGCACGCCAGGCGGCGCCCTGAAGTTTCCTCCCGCGGTGCGAGTAACCAGCGAAATGAACAAGAGATGGCAGCGTCGGCGCTTGCGTCGCGCTACTGCATATCTCTGGCGCCCGCAACGCTATCGGTGATATTCGGCCATTTCTCAGCCAGCCGAGTCAGGCTGAGTCACTTGCGTTTCACGAGATAGCGATAACGTGGCCTAGAACGTGTGCGCATCACCACTGGTATGTCGCGTATGTTGTCTCAAGCAAGAAAACAAGCGCGTTGGCACCAACATGCGATGACTCATTCCATTTTCCGCGGACACGCATCCTAGCTGTTGAAGCAGATGACGGAAGCGAGAAACGTTTGCGACGTAATAATCATACGCTTTGAGATAGCTGCTTTATTTTTACTGCGGAGGAAAACTGTTTTGCTTTACCGATGACGCCACATTCAGCGCCTTCATTTCAGTTTCTTAGGCGAAACGTCAAGTTGGCGTCACGTTACGTAAGCAAAATGGGGTCACCAGCGCCATTTTGTTTGTGTCGCGCCTACGTCATGCATCGAAGAAAATGGCGAAATTTCCAGAATAGCGCCCTAGGTCAGGATGTCTTAGAATGCGGAGCTATAAAAAGAAATTTAACGAAGAAGAAGACAGATGTACTGTGTGTGGTAAATATGTAGAAACAATAGAACACCTCATACTAAAATGTGATGGTATCAATCCTGATGTCGATGCAGCCACAGTCACGCTTCCTGAGGCCCTGGGGTTCAGAGATAACAGTAGTCATGTAAATAAATATGCGGTGGAAATTAGCAAAAGGCGATTGGAGGATTGGTGGCTCAAAAGCAGAGAGGTGACATAAGGTTAAAAGGATAGGAAGACATATTTAAAGAATATCGCAAATTTTAATAACACACAACACAGGTAAATAAAAATAAAAGGCAAAATAAAAAGCTGAGCATGGTGGCAACTGCCATCACCCCGTTTCAAAGGGGACACTCCTACCTTCCATCCATCCATTCCATCCATCCGCCGCTGAAGTGGCGGCAGCGTTCAGCTTGATTCGCCATTGTTGCGGTGACATGGAAGGAACCAGGCTTTCGCACCTGAACAGCCTCGATAAGATCGAGGTTGGTGTTTTTAATTTCATTTCCAAGGCGAAGAAGCAGACCAACATAGGTGATTTTTTTTTCACACAAATAAAGCATTACGTTGCGTCATGTGTGCGGAAATAGTAGTCATTCTTGAATGCGCCGATCAGTAGGTCATCGTCCGCCACAGGTAAAGTCTCAGGGCCTGTAGTTTCTAATATATAATTTTTAATATATCGAATTAATTCGCGATCCCCTTCGAGTTCGATATATCCGTGTTCGACTGTATTTTAAACCATTTTAGTTGGTGTCCGGACCTCTTCCCTTTAAGTGTGACCCGCTGTGGTTGCTCAGTGGCGATGGTGTTGGACCATGGCGGCCCAACATAGCCGGCCACGGCAGCCACATTTCGATTGGGCGAAATGTGAAAACACCTGTGTACTTAGATTTAGGTGCACATTAAAGAACCCCAGGTGGTCAAAATGTCCTCTTCTACGGCATGCCTCATAATCAGAAAGTGTTTTTGGCATGTAAAACTCCATAATTTAGGAATTCAAGTATGCATCATCCCGACCAGACGGGCTTCCGTCATAGTCTCGACTTCAGTCATTTGATAAATGCAGAATATCAGGCACGCAATGGATTGTATGGACGATGACAAGCTGTTGTCTCAGACAGTAATTAAGTGCTGTCTGAGAGTGGTGGTGATGATGGACATTAAAACCCCAACCACACGCACACAATTTTCGAGCAACGGTGGCAAGTGACAGTTTTTGTCATCACAGAGGGCAGTCGGTCGCTTCTTGCATTTCCGTTCTTTGACCAGCCCGAAAATTTTGCTTGTCACCCGGAAGCCCATGAAGTGACTTCTGCGAGGGACAGTGTGATTGCGCAACAACATGGAAGCAACCAGTCTTATCTGAATTTGCTCTTGCCACTTGCTGTCTGCTTTAACAGCAATAAAATAAATTGTACCATCGCTTCATCTCATCTCAAGCTAAGGACAATGTATAGGTATTGTCTTGTAGATAATATTGAGGTCAATTGTTTGTTTTGATGCTGTTAGGCTTCAGACGCCACCGAAAGCCGCAAAAAAGTTTTTGAGTTTTGCTCACCAGAGAGGGCGCCATGGCAATTCATGCTGGCGGCCTGCAACAGATTTCCACTGGCGATGACAGCATAATACAGCTTGTTTAAACATTGGTCTTGTGGTACACTTGCGATTTATTTACTTGTGCACAAATGTATTTATTTGAACTACAATGTAAATTTGTCGCTGCTTTCTTTTGAGATGTCATGTCCATTTGGTTGCTTCATGCTGCAATGCGACTGCGCAACAGCGTCTGCCTGTTGATTGAATATTGCATGCCTGTGGTTGCTGCTTAAGCATAAATAAATTTCCATTCTATGAAGGTAAAATTTGCTGGTTTCATCGTTGTTTTTTTTTTATTATTTCCGGTATCAGAGACACACCACACTTTTCTTGCTGCAAACTTGGAGGCGCATTAAATTTAAACTTTCTTTATAGGAGTTGCAGTGTTGTTTCTGCGTTAGTTTTCTCTTTTAGACCGACAAAAAGTGGGTGTGTGTTCGGTTGAGGGGTAATTTAGAGTCGGGCAAATGCTGGCAAATGAAAGCTCGGCTTGTTTGGATATTTTTTCTGGCTCTTCTTTAATTCAAGCTGCCCGATGGTTCGATCCATTTCATTGACCTTGTCAGGGTCGATTTAATGGAAGTTGACTGCGCTTCAAATGAATAATTTGTTTATTGAAGCGAAGTTTGCTTTGCCTTTGTCTGTGAGGCGGTTGTGTCTGTTCAGTTCGTTTTCCTCAGAGACAGTGTAGCATGCAGTGAAAACTTCCTTGGAATTTATGGAACCGAGAAAAATGTCTGAATTGACCAAGTGTAGAATTATTAAATGTATGTATTAAAAGAACCATAAACAAATGCTGACTACATGAACGCCCTTTGGAATGCTGAATGAATCAGCAAATCCTTTTTATATTTTTGCACAAATACAGTAAAGCTGCAACTCTTGTCATCTCTTGACTGATTAGTTGGGGTGGGTGAATATAGAATAATAGATTTCATATTAAATAAAGAAAAATAAAGCTGAATATTGAATGTTGTAAAATGTATCACAAAGCTTAATGCTTCCAAATCTCGTGTAAGAAAAACAGGTGCTGCACTTGCTTAGAAGTCTTCTAGCATTGCATAACAAGAATGCAGCACTAACTCTTAAGTACGTAGATATCATGATATATGTACAGCAGTGTCTGCTTTTATGAGAGGGAACTCCAAGTCAGTATGAGAGCACTGATTACAGCTCAGTTCTAGTGTATGAAGGTCTGCAAGATATTTGTTTACACTGCGGTCCACTTATAACAATATCACGAAGAAAGAAAAATCTGAGTGTTATAGCATACCATTGCTATATCTGGACTGCCGTAATAAAAAAATCTGCTGAACATACTTTTGTGACTCTTGAACTAAGTAATTTGCTGCTTGTGCTAAAATAATAGATGTAGAATGTGTGCTGTGAAAAATAAAAACATTTTTTATACCTCTAAACAGTGTGTAAAAGTATTAGGCGTGCTGAAACAGTCAGAAACCTGCGCTTGCTTTTGCAGGAGTTTCAGGTTCACAACTGCAGTGTACATAGTGTGCATATGCTATGCAAACACTGGCGGCAATAGTTTAGCATGCATGAAATTAATGAGTGACTCAATTGACGACTGTAAACTTTGCGTGAACACCAGAGTCAGTGCTAGAGACAGGTTATTGTCAATCTCGTCGTCACTGCCGCTGCTGTTGTCGCACAACGCCACTGTCTCTTGCGACAGTGGTCGCCCCGTCGGAGAGGAGGCAGCACTATTTGCATTCAGAAACTCCTACATCGAAGCACCACCTGTTTCATCGTTAGCAGCAACATGCTCCCAGAGCTCGGCAATGTCAGCGGCTTCCACCGTGTTGGTTTCACCCCTTCCAGTTTTCAGAATCATCGATATCATTGAATGTGCAAACTCCTGCTTTTCTGAGTCGTGTAAAATTTTCAGCTTCGTCTCAAGTGGCAGAGCTTTGCACTCCGTCGGCACCATCTTTATTAGCTGCGCTGCCCGTTGCTTCGGGACTGCTTCCGCGGCTTGTTTCTGCACTCTGTGAAAAAAATAGATTGTAGAAAGGATGGGGACCACTTCGCATTTCGCATTTTTTTAAAGCAAAGCATTCTGTGCCTCTTCCTTTGACCTTTCCACTGTTGCTGTCTTGCACACCACGTCGGGTTGTACACCGTGTCTGAAGGTGGTTCAGAGTGTGCATATACATACATGGCAGCAGCGCAGGAGAGAGAAAAGGTGACTCGGGAAACTCCTTTGGACCTCTCCATTGCCTTCTGGAGCTCCCTGGGCACCACCACAGCCTTTTGATGGCTCCATGACTCCCCCCCCCCCTTGAAGAAGCATTGCATAAACTGTAGCACTTGCCTTTGTACTAATGTGCAACATTCTGGAGGGGAGGTAGATAGAATGGTAGAGAGGAGGTAGGGAGAGGAGGCAGAGAATGGGTAGAACTGAAGCAGCCATGAAACGAGCAACAGCTTTGCCACTCTCCACTCGCAACTTCTATAGAAGGGTGAGGGCGGGAGTGGGAAAAGGAGATGTAAGAAGGCAAGACAACTCTACTACTGTACTATTCACGGCAACAGTTGCGGACCAACTGGATAAATTGAAGTTCATGGTGCGGTTCAGTACGTTTCTGCTGTTTCTGAAGAATAAACTCCATGTAAATTTGTCTAGCGGACAACTGATGCTCAGTGTGCAGACTCAAAGCAGCATTAAAGCACTGAAGCGTGATGCTATGGAAGCAGTCGCATGTCGAATCAACAGTTCTGTGCCTGCTGTGGTAGCTTGGTGGCTATGGCGTTGCTTGAGATAGTGAGTCCGATTCTGACCGCTGCAGCCACATTTCAATGGAGGTGAAATACAAAAATGCTCTTCACGAATCCCGATCCGCAGCCATATTGGACATCCCAGCAGAGATCAGGACCAACAGCTACGTTCCGCCACTACCCAAAAACACGCACCCGGTATATAACGCCGAACGGAGACAGGCAAGAGCACAGACAATGCAGAAAAGATTCGAGATGTCTGCGGAGGTAGTCTACGTGGACACCACTGATTATGACGATCGCAGTGCCATGGCCATAGCAATAGCAAATCAACAGGGGGATAATCGCGTCTGGCATGATCCTGACAACATCGCCGAAAGTTGGGGAGGAGGCGGCATGCCCTGGCAATGATGGCCTCCTCCAAATACAAATTTATTGTGAGTGACTCCAAGTTGGCCATCCTAAATTTCGCAAGGGGGCATGTGTCATCCAAAGCACTCAACATCCTGCTGACAGGTTTCCGTGGCAACCGAGACATCCTTGATCATAATAAACATGTGAGGGTCAAGTATCCTACAGCACACAGAACATTAACTAGGTGGCAATCGGTGGCATGGCATTTGCTCCAGACCAACACCTTCCCTAACCTTGTAGCCTACAGCCGCTGTTACCCAGGACTGTATACAGCCGAATGCAAAATCTGCAAAGGCAAATGGTTTGGTCGCGACCCCTCAAATGTAGTCACGTCCAACAGAAAGATCACTCTTCTTTAGAAATCAGGTCTGTGGAGCAGTGGGAGACCGCACTGCTCACCTCCGACCCGGAAGTGCAAGTCCGACTCATCCGGATGGCTGAAGACACCGCCCGGGCCCAAGAGCTCCTGGATGCCGTCTAAAGGGAGAAGAAGACAGAAGAGGATCTTCCCCCTCTTCCTCTTCCCTTGACCCCATTTCGGGCAAACAATAAAGTTGTTCTCTCTGTCTGTCTCTCTCTCTCTCTTGTAGTTTAATTTAGGTGCATGTTAAAGAACTCTACAGGCTAAAAATTAATCCGGAGTTTGCCACTACGGCATGTCTGATAATCCGATTGTAGTTTTGGCACGTACATCCCCATAAGTCAATTAAAGTTGTGATGCCAACACTTGTGTTGGCATCAAAGTCAACACTTGTGATGCATCGTATGAGGCAATAACAACATTAAACTTCTCGCAGGCTGTGAACAGTGGAATACAACAATGCCTCAAGCAAACACGTCTTGCTGTGTGTTATGTGTACTATGTAGACAAACCCAAGTGGTGCACGTACGGTAACGTTCAACATCAACTCACCTCGCTCATATTGCACTAGACAGTCAAGAACTTAAATATTTGCTGTAAATATTGTTGCCAATTAATTTCAGTCATCACAAGCAGCACAGAAAGCTTTGCTTACATCGATTCTCACAATGTGTGGGATGCGAATAATTCTTTTTCTTTTTTCTCTGGATGTGTGGAGCACGATAGTTGGCAGCAAGAGGAAAAAACTTTATTAGCATGATAGCGGGGGGGCACAGACGCGAAGTAGCTGGCGTCATCTTGTGGTGTGCTGCGCCAATTCGCAATGCCTTCCATGGCTTTCACAATCAGTGCACGGTTGTGGTGTAGTGCATGGCAATGGTGACAGATACTCGCAAATACTTTTCGAAGCCACTTTTCGAAGGTGTGACCTACCTGTCAAAATACCGTGATGACCGCGCACACCTTATTTCCGAAGCTTTCCACATTCACGTTAGTGGCGAAGCATGTGTAAGCCTGCCTTCTATTTCTCTCCTTCCGAAGGAGATTGCCTTCCTATCGCATTAATTGCGATCCCCCTGCGCATGCCCAATTCTGTTGATTCTGTGGTTTCAGATAGCGGCGGAGCATATTTATACTGACTGAAAGAATAAAGACACTTTGGTTGTTAGTCAGCGCTGTTGTCTGTGTCCCTTCACTTGTCCTGTCGTTTAGCGTTGTTTTTATTGCTCATCTCAGCATCGTTCATTTATGGGAAACTTGGCAAAGCAAATGTCATGTTTATACTTTTAAGTTAACTCATCATTATAACCGATATATGGTTATATGTGGTATTGATATAAGCACTGTAATACTAATAGAATGTCGAATAGAGTCCCATGCTATTTTCCCTCCAAAACTAAAGACTTAGAGACATAATTGTGTTATGAACATCATTGTGGTTCTCTCTTTAACAGCAGACCTATGTTTAGCAGAAGATTCGGGGAATTTGCTCGTAATTTGATCATAAAGTCTACTCACCATAACTTCGAATCGGCACTGTCTCCCTCGAAGTAGTCGCCTTGAGCGTGAATACACTGATCATGACGTTTCTGCCATGGTGCCGTGCATCTGTGGATATCTTCTGGTGTGAGTGCGTTGAGGACCTCCGGCGATTCCGACTGCATCTCTTCACCTGTGCTAACCGACACCCTTTCAGCCTCAATTTTATTTTTGGGAACAAGAAAATGTCACAGGGGGCAAGGTCAGATGAACAGAAGAGGTGCAGAAGAACTGTAATGTGTTGGGAAGTTGAGAACTGTCGAACAATGAGTGATTAATGAGCAGGCGCGTTGTCGTGGTGGAGAAACCAGTTCCACTTCTCTGGATGTGCTATTGATGGTTTGTGTCCAGAAGGTACGAATTCCTTCTGGATAATAAGGTCAAAGAAAACAATCAGCTTGGGCCTCACATGGTCACACACTTTCTTTTAAACATGTAACAGTAACTTTATTCAAATAACCGAAACTGGTATGCGACAACGTCTGTATCTTTAGCCATAGGCTAGTTATGGATCAATGCAGTTATACAAAGAAAAGTAAACGATTCAGACACGGGCATAATCATTTCTTGTTTTGAACCAAAAAAACAAAAGAAGGAAAAGAAAGAAATGCAACCAAACAAAAACCAATAAACTAAAGTGCAGACCACCGCAGGAACGAAAAAGCCACAGCCCCTGCCGGCTCGGGCGCGCGCCATTCCCCGCATGCCGACGACACAGCCATCAGCACCCAGAAGCGAAAAGGCTTAGTTGCTGTCCAAAAGTGTCGCCCACGACGGGAGCCCCACACCACCAGTGAGGCAGCACATGTCCGAGACAAGACCCATGGCCTCCCTCAGCCCGCACACATACACACTTGCAGTAAGAATACATGAAACGGTTACACAAAAAAGAATTGGTTGAACACATAATTATTATTCACTCAACGCAACAAGAATGTCCACTGATATGCTATATGTGCATTTGATGCATGGCGTGTCGAGTAATAGCAAGGGTACACTGGCATTTACACTCACGTTACTATACATCCATACACACATACATAGAAACAACAAGAAAGAGTAAATGCAACACTGTATCCAGTTGTTGACATCATTACAACTTTCATTAACCCTATGAGGGTCGATTTTTTTTTGCGATATACGACCGCCCAGAGTCGATTTTTTTCATTGCAGATTCCAATTCTTCTGAGGGACCTATTTCGAAAAAAATTTACTGTAATTTTTCTAGGGTGACCGTAAAGTGAGAAAAAATATTTTGCGTTAGTATATATGTACTGTTTGTTCATGAATAACAACAATAAAAAAAGGAAATAAACTTATAAGAATTAAAAACCATTAACATTAAAATGCGCACACAAGAATATTTCGCAAGTGTCAAATTTTCCTCCTCTTACACTAATATTTACGTCCATAGCATAATCGAACTACGTAGGTGAGCACATTCAAGAAAACTGTGGTTGTATGCCCGTCAAAAAAGTAAGACATGGGACAAACTTCCGGTAATCTTCATTTTATCGCCAATCAGAGGCAATTAGTTTTCGCGAGCCTCCAAAAAAATAAAACAAAAGGTAATGCATGCACAGCGGCATCCTTCCTATGCACACCCCTGTGAGCACTAAGCGAGCGAGAGACAAGCGGTCACCCTTTGAGCGATTAATAACGTGATAGCCATCAGTTTCGCAAGCGGAAAAAGCTGAAACTGCCCGTGGAACAAAATCCAAACCGCCCTTCGCCCACGCGCACACCAATGCGCAAGCGTTAGTATATGTAGACGCGCCAGAGCAAAATAGCTCTAAAACAAACCCTGCAACGAAAACCAAGAAAGGGAGGCACAAGAAAAAAATTCCCTGTATTCCCACGTAGTGGCACCACATGCCAAAAAAGAAAAAGTTAGGAAATTGGCACGCATTTTAAACGTACAGACGGCGCCGTAAATAAATGGCATCGGCCATTTTGGACTTGTTCGCGGCGCCGTACATTTAAGTCATTGACCCTGAAAGGGTTAAACAATTTAGCGAGAGTAGGTGCTAAGGTTTTTATATTATTTTTCAGTACGGACATTGCAATACCATCGAAACCAGGTGGATTGAAATATCTATGTAGCCAAAGGAGCATGAATTCCAAGCATGCAAAGATGGCTCGAACCTACTTTGCATGCCAAAAAGAAGTTCAGCTGCAACTGTACAAAAGGGATGGTTAAATTCTTCACTTACTGATGAAGCATCGCATTATGTAGCTATCGATGGGAGAATTCGATTTGAAGCTGTAGGTTTAATAATAGAGGTTATAGTAGTCCATAATTTTTTTCAGATTGTGAGATGACGCGTCAATTTGGTTACTATTATAAAGCTTCTTCTGTATTCACAATGCTGCCAAGGCTTTGTTTCTGTGCTCCTTATATTGATTAAAGTAGTACATGTTGCCTCTATATTGTTTCACTTTAGTATGCCAATAATCTCGTGCTTTAATTAAGTTCAGTACGCTCTGTGTCATCTATGGACATATTGGTTAATGTATATCGTGTGTTTACTTTTATTTGAGTGCACTCTGTAATTGTCAAGTCTTTCTATTAGCATAGAACAGTGCATGTTAGCGTTTAAGTCGTCCATGTTGGAGAACAACGTGTTGGAAAGTGACAGTGACAGTTTTTCATAATCAATTCTCGTTGTTGTACCAGAAAAATTTGTCCGGTTAAAATATGTATCATCAAGACAATATAGGGACGCAATCGGTAAGTGATCAGCAGGACCTAGGCTCCATAGGCTCCATAGGCTCCATAGGCTCCACATAGGCTCCATAAAGGCTTTCAGTTGCATCAAAGTTGAAAATGTGATCATGGCAAGCGGAGGTATGACTTGTAATTCACGTAGGACCAATGACAAGATTACTGAACCCATACGAAGAGAGTAAGTTCGAATATTCAGTGTGTCTGCTACTAAGGGTGTCAATAGTCATGTCGCTGACTATAACAGCTTTCTTATTATTTTCAGTCAGGTGAATGAGAGCGTATTCTAGGTCATTTAAAAACATGCTGCAATCAGTATGCGGGGGATGGTATACAACACCAATTATGACATTGTGCACTTCTACGAAAAACATCTCCGAGTGTCTGCTAGTAGGTCTATTCAAAGAAGAATAAAGCCTGTACTCGTGTAAGTTTCTAATATAGAATCCCACCCCTCCTTCCCTCTTTTCAGCAATTCTAGGACACAAGAGAAAAACGTAATTTGGAATGTTATAACTTTCATCAGGCTTTAACCAAGTTTCCGGGATGGCTATGACATCATACATGTTATTGTGCTGTGCCAACAGCGTAAGAAGAGCATCAAAATTTTTTCCTAAGCTTCTCACATTGCATTGAAGCAGTGAGTGTGGTCTATGTAATCTATGAAAGTTGTCAACAGAAGAAGTCATCAGCACATTGGGGATATTATGCCACACGGTCTAGGTCAGCCTCTGTGAAGATGCGGAGGACATAATGGAACATAATGGACATATGGAATTTCATAATGATGTTAGACTGATTTTTGTTTTTTGTTGGAACACGGCGTATGACATCAATATCAGCCATTGCCACCTGCGCAACAACCTTTGCTGCCAGGGTGGTAACAACTGCCGACAGTGACTCACTGGGTACCCTGGGGATACATTTCACTTCAAAATTTGTTCTACGACTGTATTGCTGTAGTTCCATCAGTTCACGTCTAGTAGCCTGCACCTCTTTAGAGAGGCGGCTGTTTTCACTTTTAAGTCGACTTTGTTCCACCTTCACTTCACCTAATTCCCTCTGCACATTACGAACTACTTTCTTGAATTCCTCGAAGCTTTCGCTCATAAGATCTGTAGATTTCTTAAGGGAACCAAGGTCACGGTTCTTATCCATGATATCAACCTTAGTACTCAGCTTCAAAAACAATGCAGCAAGTTCTTTCACTGTAGTGGGCGTTTTTTCGAAGACCCTTTCGCCCGTATTCTTGCTCCCCACATCAGATACATTATCGCCCCTAGCTGGAGGACGACCCAGGCACGAAGCTAATATTTATTTAGTGAAGCTGTTTTTCACACCTGTAAGGCACAAAAGTGTGGTAAGTAAGCCGTCGATGTAAGTATGCCTAACCATATCTTTCGTTACCGACTGTCAATGTCAAGAAATTAAAATTTTTTGCTGATTCAAATTGATTTTTCCCATTACCCGATAATTAAAAAAATTTCGCAGACCCTTCTATGTAAGAAAAATTATTGCCAACTGTACTTATTTGCATGAAAGAAAAATTGAAGATTTTACCAACTTCGTTATAGAGGTTTAATTATGTTGTACAGGGTGTCCCAACTATCGTGCACCAAGGTTTAAAAATATGTAAATGCTGCATAGCTGCAGAGAACCTAGGTAATGTTGTTTCCGTTGCTTGGAGATACTCAGATTTCTTTTTTGCATTTTGCCTAATTATGTAATTAGGCAGAATGTATCTCCAATCGACAGTAAACAACATTACCTTGGTTCTGTCCAGCTGTGTGGCATTAGGAGACTTTTAAATCTGGGTGCATGATAGTTGGGAAACCCTGTATGTGGAGACCACTCACCAGTACTGATACCTTCTGGAAGATTGTCATTTTTTTGTGTGCGAGTGCGCATAGCATCCTGGATTGTTTCTATTGTTTCTCAACATCTATCTACCTTCCCACGCACACTGCTTTCGTGCCCCCTCCACCCGTTCTGCACCCCCCCCCTTTTCTTTTTTTGTGGGTTTTAATATGATCAATATTTTGTACCACATTTGTCATGAGCTGGCTAGCAGTATTAAATAAGTCAAATGAAAGACTCATACAATATCTTGTGAGAGTAGCTCTGTAGTAACACTTGGTAGACCAGTCTTGTAGGAGCATAAGTCAGGAACCGTCTGGCTGTGGCACATTTTTGGGTCCAACACTTGCTTCGGTTTACTTCCAACAATGGAGCGCCCTATTTGTTTTTGTCTTGTAGTCGATCAATTCCATCGTGGCATCTCTAGTGCACCAAGAAGTTTAGATGAGTGTCGCATCTCCCACTGGTTATGTCCATAAAGCTTCGTACAAAAATCACTAGAGGTAATTCTGGTGCTGCAGTCATTCAGCTACCATTAATGATGGTTAGATCATGTACGTATTTGTCTGATCTTCATGCCTGTTGCTGCAAATGGTCTCGTGGCTTCATCTTATACATTTTCAAAGTTTCCAAGCACTCGTAAGTTTTTAAGTACATCAACACAGTAATTAGTCTCTGCCCGCACACATATATGTTGTGAATTCTTGCTTGTATAATGCAATTATGTTGTTTAATATGATCAACTTGTAAAATCACATAGCCGTTTGAAGTCAGAAGGGCAAAGTTTAGGCAAATTCATGGAGTGCCCATCACTGTCATGCTGGCTGAACTGCAATGTTTGAGCTCCCATTAGCACTAGCACCAGCATTTTCTCTATAGCCAGTGACAACCATTGAATAAAACGCTATATATCGCCACGCGTGCACTGTCCAGCTCAAACACAATTTGCGAAAATGCGCCAACCAATTGGGCATGCCTATTTTTGTGACATGGAGCCGTTTTGCATATTTCAAATGGGTGTTTTCTACATACAGATCTTTGTGTCACTGGTTCTAGGATGAAACCTGAACATCTACGCAAATTTTGAAGGTGATCTTGATATCAGTGCTCAGCCAATAATAATATTTTAGCTTGACACAGCAAGCCTTACGTCATTAAGTTGTGTGCAGACTCTAGCTGGCGTGGCTTACTTTCACAGGTGAAGGGAAGATGTGCTGTGTTATGTGGGTGGAGCTTGCGCTGCACTCTTAGGTTGCCGCATACTACAGTAGATTTTGTAAAAAACTGGTTATGTCGAGCCGATATAAACTCCTTCAAATGTTTTCATTTGCACTGCAGCATTTTCAAAATCTGTTTGTGCATGGTGCAGCAAACAGCCCTGCTGCAGGACATGTTGGGCGCCCAGCAGCGGATCGCAGAGGCGGCCGAGCGACAGGCCCAAGCTGCAGAGGATCAGAGCCATGCACTGTCGCAGCTGGTGCTCTTCCTCGTCGAGAATCATCGCTCGAACAGAAACAGTGGCTCGAACCTGTCCTCATCGGTGGTGGACGACTCCTCCTGTCCCGAGGCAACCGTGCCACTCTCCATCACGCCCGAGATTTTACAGGTGGAACACTCGACATGAAATGCGGCCTGTGTCTGGGCAACAGCAAATAGCCCGACTCATTTGGCCACCATCACTATCACGTGAAGAATGTGCAGCTGTCTCGTCATGATGTGCTACTGTGCTGTGCAATGCCGGTGTGTGCGTTACTGTCATCTGATCCCCAATGCCAAGTGACAGCATCTGTGGTGCAGAAGACATCCATATGAGTTATGGTATCTCTGGAGGGTCATTTACGAGCACTCTAGAACACTCCCAAAAGGCCAATATTACTGGGACAGTTGAAAAAGGGCTACACTCAGATGGTCGTTTCTGATCGCCCAAGTCCATATCGGAGCACCATGAGGTGCTTTTACTATCGCCATCGGAGCGGCCAAGAAATCTGGTCGCTTTCCGGTCATGTGACCTCACCCTTCACGCAGTTTCGCTTGCAAATCTCTCTCTGTTCGCGGCGATAGCAATTATTATCGAGGTGTGCTGACCATGTTACCAGCAGTTCTCCTCAACTTTAGTTTCCTTCCCTCTGACTGCTCTGAAAAGCAGCCAGCTGTTTGGTTGGCATACCTGTTACTTGGATTGGAGCGCTTGGATTTAAAGGAGCGCAGCGACTATCCAAAAATGGCATCAATTTCATCGTAGTATCAATGTGGTAATGAATCAGAATGAGGGACTTTGCACGATTGAAGGCCTCAGAATGAAATCTATTCCTGGTCTCAAACGGCACTCGATCATGTAAATACTGAAATGTGTTAGTGATTTGACTAGCTGGTTCTTCTGCTATGTTTAGGCGCTTAAAGGGACACAAAAGAGCAGCGATAATTTTGTTTAGTTGGGTAAAGTTCTTTTGCAACACCTTCTGCATTTATTTGATGGAGAGAGGTTGGTTCTTAGAGCACTATATAAAGGGCGAAGTTCCCATTTTTAGTTCTCAGAATAACCTAGAGTGCAGGAATGACGAGGCACAACTTTTTTCATGCCTTGTCCTTTCTGCACTCCAACAATGTAATACCAACTAGCCCAAATATCCATCCTATCCCCTTTTCAAATTTCAGGCCTGAAGCACAGTTCCAATTTGCTAGTGTGATGCCACAGACTTCAAAGTAATTTTGAGTGCTTAGACCGTGCCTTTTTATTGTTGTAGCAATTATAGAAACACTTGTGCCATCACCGTTGGCGGTGCTACCATGCTGTGCTGGGTGTAACAGTGCGTGTAGGGACCACGCAGCACGTTGGAGGTAATGTGACCCGTGGTCGGTGCCAGGGCAAGCCAAAAACGCTCGTAGCTTGATGCACACTGTCTTGTCGCATGCCCAGTGTTAGTGGTCACATGATCTGCTAAGTTTTTAAGTTGTGGCACAGTTAAAATGGTGAAGCAAACAGCAACATGAAGCATTTGCTTTGGGACAAAAACTACGCTCCCCGCTGCTGAGCTCATCATGTCAGCGTTGTGAATGTGGTCGCTCAGTCATTGCATGAACTCTGCTCATGTTTAGCATGTGTGACACCATGCTTGTTTAGATAGTAAGTGAATGTCTACTGCAATTTATACTGCCCATAATACTACGAGGCTTACTTTGTGAAATAGTCTAATGTACTTTGTTGTCGCAGTCAATGCTTTACCTGTCAGGCGAAACTGCAACATTTAGTTTTTTAGAAAACATTTCGGAAGTTTTGAACTCGCCAGATTCAGCCTTTGGTTTGTTCAGAATGCAGTGTAAGCCTTGCACGGTAGATTTCCATTCATGCAATTTTCCCGTTGATGCAGTCTCAACCAAAGGACTATGGGACCAAACTTTCGTTGCTTTGATCTTACAATTGGCATTCACCAGATAGTTCGAACGCGACTGCTCAGCATGCATGCACCTAACCCCCACTGGTGACCAGTGGCGTAGCTAGGTCGTCTGGCACCCGGGGCCCATAGGTTCTCTATCACCTACCCCCCCACTGGCCCCTTGCACCCGGGGCCCATGGCCCCCCCCCCCCCCGTTGCTACGCCACTGCTGGTGACCCTAGTCGCGATCCATCTAGCCGCAGCGTCTGTCTTGGCAAAGCTTAGGGGACAGCGAACGTGTCGAACACTTGTGCCGAAAATGGCTAATTTCGGCATGCTATAGGAAGATCTTCAAGTGAAAAATAGTAGCTTACGATGAATGATTACTGTAGAACTAGTTTTTTTTTACCTACACTTCACGCGAGTCGTGCAAACGAGTGCAGTACAGGGCAGTGACTAGCAATGACATGTTCTGCTGCACTTGGCTGACAGGACTGTAGCCAATTCAAGCAGGCTGCACTGCATTTTCTGCATTAGCATTAGCAAAAAGCACCTGACCGCACCCTTTGGCAGTGTACATGCCCTTGCCTGAAACTGAAAGCGGATGTACGAGTTTCCTTGCAGCAACAAATCTAGACAAACTGCAGCTAAACTCGAATCTCATTATAGCGAAACGGGATATAACAAAACAATCATCATCACTCATCATCATCAGCCTATATTATGTTCACTGCTGGACGAAGGGCTCTCCCTGCGATCTACAATTATCCCTGTCCTGTGCCAACCAATTCCAACTACCTCCTGCGAATTTCTTAATTTCATCACCCCACCAAATCTTCTGCTGTTCTCGACTGCGCTTCCCTTCTCTTGGCACCCATTCTGTAACCCTAATGGTCCACTGGTTATCTAACCTACGCATTACATGACCTGCCTAGTGTCATTTTCTTTTAATCTTAATGTTAATTAGAATATCGGCTATCCCCATTTGCTTTCTGATCCTCATTTCTCTTCCCGTCTCTTAACGTTAGTCTAACATTCTTCGTTCCATCACTCTTTGTGCAGTCCTTAACTTGTTTTCGAGCTTCTTTGTAAGTCTCCCAAGTTCTTGCCCCATATGTTAGCACCGGTAGAATGCGCTCATTGTACACCTTTCTTTCCAATAAAAATGGTAAGCTTCCAGTCTGGATCTGAGAATGTCTGCTGTATGTGCTCCAACCCACTTTTGTTCTGTAAATTTCCTAGAGGCTGGCTGGCAATCCGGAACTCTTGTTCCCTTGCCCGGCTGTTGATCAAAATCTTTGTCTTCTGCATATTAATCTTCGAACCCACCCTTGCACTCTCTCTCTTAAGGTCCTCAATCATTTGTTGCAACTTGTCCCCAGTGTAGCTGAACAGGACAGTGTCATCTACGAACCGCAGGCTGCTGAGATATTCGCCGTTGAACCTCACTCCTAAGCCGTCCCAGTTTAATAGCTTGAATACTTCTTCCAAGCAGGCAGCGAATACCATTGGAGAGATTGTGTCTCCTTGTCTCTTAATGGGCATACCGTATTTACTCGCATAATGATCGCACCCCTGAATTTTGTCATCAAAATTCGCTTTTCTTTCTTTCCCGTGTAATGATCGCACCCCGAACTTGTCGCAGCGATATGTTGTGTGCCAAGTCTAGCTAATGATGATCGCACTTACCATCTGTCAAATGCCACGCGAACGACTCTTGAAGACATACCAAGCAGTCTGCACCCGCCAAACATTCTTAAGCAGATGCTCCATTTCATTCCTTTCATCACTTTCCGCACTTCCATGAAAAAAAAAAAAACTGCGACCAAACTTACCTTGGCTTTATTATTTGTAAGCTTCATAGTGGTTTTGGTCAACAACAACAACAAAAAAGGCATCTTTCGATTCTTCTCGTCTGCACTCGTGGGCACGCAACAAACCGCGAGTGGCAACGATAGCAGCCACGTTTACACTGATACGTTAGCACTGTACCATATTTATATGCTGACGCTTGTAACACAGCTAAGATATTCGCCCACCCTTAACGGAAACGAGCCATATTAGGATAGTAGCAAAGACAAATGCCGCAGTTTCCACAGCTTGCCCGCCATGTGTTTCTATGTCACTGGCAGCTAAACATGCCTACCTCTGTTTCTGTCCCCTCAAAGTGGACATGGCTACGTTATTGTCGCCAACTTGCTGATATTTACGATATTATTCATTACTAATACGGAAGAAACTGTTTCAATGCCCGTCATGTACTCAGGAGAAGAAAAAAAAATGGGTTGGGCGCGTTCGGCTTGCTCCGCCGGCCACCATTTTTGTTTTGGTGTCCCCCACTCTTCAGCGGCAGCTGCCTGTTTGTTGACCGGTTGCCATCCCGCAGCAAACGCGCGACGAAAAATTGTCTTTTTTTTCTTTTCTCAGGAAATTTAACCTGTGTAATGATCGTGCCCCTAAATTTGCATCAATTTCTTTTTACAAGAAAGTGCGATCATTATGCGAGTAAATATGGTAACTATGTAAATGAAGTTCCCTTTGAAATCCTCATAGAAATTAATGCATTTAATACCTCGCTTTAGCAAAGTGAAATTGTCCACCCTAGTGGATATAACGAACTAGATTCATCTCCGAAACCAAGAATACTCTACAGTTGCGCACCGAGTACATCGCTTTCAGCGGGATTTGGCACTCGTTCGCCGCGGCAGTTCATAACGCCCGTGTCTCCATGTCGATTATGTCATCGAGCAACGCTGGTCTTTACCACCGCTGTGCACAGCTGTGCACCAGCGCACAAGCAGCAGTTCTATATGGTACTTCTCCACTCACCTTTCATTGTGGCGCATGCCTGGCCGCGCTCGTACGCATGGTGGTTTGAAAGATTAGTGCATTCACTCCTGCACGGCGCACCCCACAGGCAGGCACAGCTGAGCGTGACCTCCGAAATCGCCTGGCCACAATTTCGAGGGTCACGTGCAAGCCTGTGCGAGCCACGCCATGCTGTGCTGCTACACGGGGTGGTGCGAAATGTTAGTGCATTCCCTTCTCTATTGCTCTACAACACGCCACACAGGCAGCTACAGCTGGGCTGGCTTTGGAGACCACCTTGTTGCAATCTCGGGGGTCGCAATTCCAAGCCATGCATTCACTTCTCCCACTCTCCCTGTGGCACGGCGCTGGCTGGCAGCTGGGCATGGCCTCCTTTGAGATCGCATTGGCATCGGTGCAATCTCGGAGGCCATGAGCTGGCCTAGCCAAGCTGGGCTGGCAAAATTCACTTACCTCCTCGATCACACAAAGGAATGCTGTGTTGTGTGCTACGTGCTGCTCGACCACGACGAGCCAACTGGAAAGCGGGTGCGAAAGACCATCGCATTAGAATTGAAGGCAGCTATCTAAAGGCTGTTGTGGCGGGTGCTAACAAGTCGTGTGACACGCCGAAGGTTGTGTTGTTTTATTCAAATTTCATTGCGAGCGTGGCTGTGTAGCTAGCGGCTGCGCAGGCCGCAAGGCTGTCTTCTTATTTTTCATGTTTACAACTTTGCGCTCCATTCGACATACATTGCAGTAAATGTCAACAATGGATATAACGAAGTACCCAATATAACAAAGTAATTTCAGCTCCCCCTTCAACTTCAACAAGGTTCGCACATCGCGAAAGCGCAGCGTGTGAGAACAACTTCTCTATTCATATAATACAGTGTGGAGTCTGGAACAGCCTGTCCATTCATGCACCAAAGGTGAATATGATAATTTTATCTTCTTGGAAGATAGCTCACCTTCCTCTGCAATGCACGGTCACGTCAGCACTTCACTGCCGTCCCCACAGCAAACCCACACTGTCGTCGCAATACACTCAAATCCACTTATAACAATATTCAAGTGCCACAATAATTTCATTGCTATAACCAATAATTGGTATAACCGGGTGGCATGAACAAAATCAAAATGGGGGATGACTTTGCTATTCCAAAAAACTATAATGGCGGGGAGGCCAGTTCTCCTCCCTACCACCTTCCATGCGGCTTCTGATTGTGTTGACTCTAACTGTTTAACTCAGCTTCCTGTGCACTCCGATTGTGTGTTAACAAGCTGCGGCTGTGGGCATTTAAGAATGGCACTGCTATGACAACTGCAAAGAGGGGTCACGGGTGGCAAGTGACATACAAGCTCTGCCGAGGCATCGCTTTGGTGGCCCCAAAAGGCACCTTTTAAAAAATGCGAGAAGGTTGCTGCGGCAGCATCTCAGCTTGAGAAACCCAGGAGAAACATTGGGACGTGATCGCCACAAGCATCTCGCCACATACTTCCCACTGGCTTGCATGAGAAAACTGCATGTCCGTCAGCCTTGCTTGCTTTACACAAAGCTTGCCGACATCCTTCTCCAAGGCATCCAAGTGCTCCATGCGGTGAAGCGGAAGGTCCTTCGCGAAAGCAAACCCATGAGGGACTGAATCATGTACAGGGCCTCGTGCGGAGACAATGTTGAGGCAGCCTGCCCTACCACATCAGCTTGTGGCCATCACTGTCGCTGTCCGATGCAAACATGTTCGTGATGATCGCTTCATCGGTTAGAAGCACTTCGTTTCCAAATCTATAGTAGTGTGCTATCTTTTCACCGGCAGTGTTGCGCATTACCGATGATCAGCGGGCAGAGCAGCCATCTTCCATTTTCCCGAGAACGAGTTCGGCGCAACGAACCAAGGCAAGTACGAGTGACTTAATCAGTTAGCACAATTACGCAGAATGAGTACCATAGAATAAAGAACCAACAGTGAGGGCCCAGTGAGCAATCTGGGAGGAGCACTGGCAGCGTTGTCATCGCACTTGGCACAGTCCATTCGTGTTTCAAAGGGTGACGTGGTGCAGAGCTATGGGCGCAGCCCATTCGTGTTTGGAGAAGTGGACGGGCGACGGGAGAGATGCGCACGAGGCTGGCATGCATCTCATGGAGAGGAGCGTGCAGCGGCAGTAGGAGTGGCAGGCCATCGTGCAGTGGCTAGCATATAACTTTTTCTTTTTTCTTTTCAAGGAAAGGATCTCGCATTCCATTACTTTCCACAGGGATACCCAGCAGCCAGACTTCATCATTATAACTGATAATGCGGCTTAGGGACATTGTAGTAAGTGGGTTATTTCCCCATAGGAAGCATACAAAAGTTGACGGTGCCATAGCTTTTTATTGTTATAACTGATATATTGTTGAAACCAGTATCGTTATAAGTGGGTTCAACTGTATATGTATACCGACAGCACCAACAGTCACAGACAAAAGGGTGCCACAGGTTTGTGGCGCCAACTTTTCTGTCATCTGCTACCTACATGCATCAAAACTGCGGTGTAGAAAGTGTAGTTTTCATGCTACACTTCTGCTATAAAAAAAAAATGGCTTCGTGTACATGGGCAGAGCGAAGTGGTTATATGGGTGTGGGCCACCATTCCGTTTGGCACCATCTGATGGTTGCGAGTTGTTTTAGAAATGCAAAATATTAGATGCGCAATGAATCATACGGAGGGCAGGCTGTAATTTACAGATGATAAAGTGCTGTCTGAAAGTTATGATGATGGATTATAGGTGCAGTAGACTCCAGTTCATTTCATCCCAGCTGAAGGTCCCGGCCAGCGCTCATGCATTTCCGTGGGCCCAAAGTTTCATTATATTGGTCCTAAAATTGGCCATCATAGGATATATCGAACTTGACCAGTCATTGTGCATGCACCTGACCCCTATAGCAGCCCCTTTAGTGGCAGCGTCTTTCTCGATGGAGCTTAGGGGACAGTGAATGCATTGAGCACATCTCTCGTCAAAAGTGTATATTTTTTGCTTGCCCTGGGAAGATTTTCAAGCTATAACCATAGCTCATAATGTTCGATTACTGTATTTACCCGATTCTAACAAACTCTTTTCTTTCAATGAAAAGTGGGCCGAAATCTGCCTGTACGGTGCAGTCAGACACGAAACCAAAACCAGCTTATAAATGTTTGCATGCTTAATCGCTAACACATATGCACTGCGATGAAGCTGATCTTGGGAAACCTATCATCATTGTGCAACAATTTTTCTTGCTAAAATGGTGGATGTGCATTAGATTTCTACTTTGTTTAGGAGCTTTAATGTCATTTCAATGTTGCTTTGCTACTCTGTACACATAGAAAGTGCGTGCACGTTTGATTTGGGCGTGTGTTAAAATCGAGCGAATACAGTAAAATCTCGATTAACGAATTACGTGGGACTGCCGAAAGTCATTCGTTATTTTGAAATATTGTTGTAATGAAGAACTTGCAGTTATAAGCCAGTCGACAAACCTAGGAATGAAAATTATGTTCCTTGGCAGGAGACACGTGTGCAGACAAGCATACTCTCAAATAAAAATGTTTCAATAACTTCAAAGCTGCTTTAATTGAAGAAATCTGGGAATTTCTTCTGGTGCGTGCAGCACGCACAACTGATTAGGAATGCATTTACATCCACCACTTTTCGCAGTACCTCATCGGATACGTCATTGCACCGAGCGATGAAAGTGCGGATTTTGTTCACGTGCACTAAAACATCGATGTTCGACACGATCTCATCTTCTATGTTTGGTGGCCCACAGTCGTCTTCCTTCGAGTCGTCGTCATCACTGGAGACGTCACGAATGCAGTTAAATCTCTTCGGTTGTCAGGTCCACCGCTGTTAGTGCTGCGCTGTCACTCTTCTCATAGTCATGGAAGGATGAGACACCGGGCAGCAGTTCTGTAACCTTGGTCCACGGTCTCCAAGCCGTGCTTTTCACCAGCAGTTGCTAATGGTGGATGCCTTCAAGTTCCACCAAGCTCCTGTGAGCATTTCCCCTGCCTGACGAATATTGATTTCAGTCAGCTGCTTTAGGCGGAGGTTGATAATCAACCGCTGCACAAAGCGCTTACGAAATTCTGCTTTCACACTCTTTATAATGCCCTGGTCTAGGGGTTGCAGCAAGGATGTGTTGTTTGGTGGCAGAAACTCCAAGCGAACGTCCGTCAAGTGAACATTCACAATGTGAGCAGAGCAATTGTCGGCAACCAGTAGAATTCTTGGGTCACCCCTCCTAATTTGGTTGAGTTTGATGAGCCACTCAGACAAGAGTTCTCTGGTCATCCAGGCTCGTTTGTTGGCACTGTAGTCGTACGGTAACAAAATGCTGTTTTTCATGCAGCAAGACTTTGCGTACTTGCCAATGACGAGTGGTTTAATTTTCTTCATGCCTGTTGCATTGCAGCAGAGCAGGACTGTCACGCAAAGATGCGACTTCTTCCCTCCTTTGCACTGCTGCCCTTTGACGTGCATTGTCCAGTGTGGCAGGAGCTGATAAAAACATGCGGTCTCATCCGCGTTGAAAATATCGATTTCAGAGTACGATTCAGCCACCTCTAGTAAACGATCATTGTGCCATATTTATGAGCAGCCTTTTCCTCACCCGAGACTACCTGCCAAGTTATTCCGTTCCTTTGGTGGAAATGAAAAAGCCAACCCGCACTGCTGTCGAACCTAGTTATTTCAAGTGCATCGGCAAATTCGCAGGCTTTTTCTTGGAGCGTTGAGCCAGACACCAGAATGTTTTGCAGTCTGGCATCTTTGAACCAAGTGAGAACAGCTTGGTCCACATTTTTAGTTTCCCAGTCGTAGCAGTTTCCTCGTAGGAGGAGTTGCGATTCCCGGTGAAGCTTGACAATCTTGTCTCGGTCTTTCAAAATGGTTGCGACGGTCGATGGGGCAATGCCACGCTGTCTGCACACGTTGATTTGCTTTTCCCTGCGTCGATTTCCTGCAATACATCTGATTTGTCCTGCAATGAAAACTGCATCCGCTTAGCGCCGCCGCTAGCTGCATTTATCGTTGGACCTTGCGCGAACATCGCCAAACCTTTGTTGTGAAGTTCTTGGTGAAGCAGTTGGCACTCGACCTGGTGATGATGATAGCTACTGCACTCGCGGTTTCTGTTTCGCGCTAGAGTTGCGGCGCTGTTACTTTTAGCCGAATTCGTAATACTGATGTTCCTCGGTTATAAAGGGGGTGAGTAAACTATGTGCATTATTTTGAAATATCCGCTGTATTGAAATTTGTAGTTCTGAAATATTTTTACATTGAAGATATAGGCAATCTGGCGGGGATTTTTAAACTATTCGTAAATTTGAGAAATTCGTTAATGTGGGGTTTGTAGTAACGAGATTTGACTGTACAGTGAAACCTCGTTAAAGCGAAGTTGGCCGGAGTTCCGAAAAAGTACGTACTAAACGGTAGTACTACTTAACCGAAGTGGCATGAGATCGCCCACTTACCTGTCAAAAACGAAACTCGGAGAGAGTGCGATGAAAGGGAAAAACATCATCATCATCAGCCTGGTTATGCCCACTGCAGGGCAAAGGCCTCTCCCATACTTCTCCAACTGCGCACCCCGGTCATGTACTAATTGTGGCCATGTTGTCCCTATCCGCCCACCTAACTTTCTGCCGCCCTCTGCTACGCTTTTCTTCCCTTGGAATCCATTCCGTAACGCTTAATGACCATCGGTTATCTTCCCTCCTCATTACGGAAGGGAAAAACATATAGCATTTATTCACTTCGCGCGACAGAGTTATTTTCGTTTGATGCCGCGACGGCCTAGCTGCGACGACAGCGCCTCAAACTTACTGAAGCTGCGAGCCCAGCTTTTCAGCCGGCCTCTTCTTCTCGGCAAACACTCGCATGGCAGAGTCCTCGTTGGCGTTACGTATTCTCAGTGCACGCGCGCGGTTGCACTGCAGAAGTCGCGGGGCGCCTTTTTCCTTGCGGGGTGCTGTTCTCGTCGCGACGATCAATTGCACTCGTGAGGTTGACGTAACGCGCAGCTTCTGCCACTGTCAGTCCTGAATCGCCCATATCGTCCTCATCACTATCGCTAGTCGACACTTCGGCAACAGAGGCAACGATGGTGAAAAGTCGAACCATAGAGAAAGAAATTCAAGAGCGGACACTCCCAATAGAGCCCAGCGGCCGAATTGACTGTAGCGCACCAAGCGGATGGGATTAACACTTCCCGGTTTTGGTTTTGGGCGCGCGCGTTTTGAACGCCAGCTGGTACACGCCATGCCGGTTCCGCTGATCGGCGCGGCATCTTTTTTTTTTTTTTTTTTTATCCGCTTCTACTGCTGAATCACGCGCGGCCTTGGCGCGGAATCGTTTTATTATTTAGCAAAAATGATTGCGAACGATCTTGCAAGCCACCATCGAATCTGTGTCACATGCAATTTCATAAAGTAAATGCAAGACGTCTTCTGAAATGAAATGTTTATTTTGCTCGTGAGCTTCTGACGGGGAGCTTACCGCTATCACTGAAAATGGAAGTATACAGTCAGTGCGTTTTACTGCAGCTGACATGTGGGGCAGAGACTTGCAGACTGACAAAGAAGCTTGAGGACAAGTTAAGGACTGCACAAAGAGTGATGGAACGAAGAATGTTAGGCATAACTTTAAGAGACAGAAAGAGAGCGGTTTGGATCAGAGAGCAAACGGGTATAGACGATATGCTAATAGACATCAAGAGAAAAGGCGCTGGGCTGGTCATGTAATGCGCAGATTAGATAACCGTTGGACCATTAGGGTGACAGAATGGGTACCAAGAGAAGGGAAGCGCAGTAGAGGACGGCAGAAGACTAGGTGCACGGTGCGACGAAATTAGGAAATTTGCGGCTGCTAGTTGGAATATGTTGGCGCAGGATAGGGGTAATTGGAGATTGCCTTCGTCCTGCAGTGGACATAAATAGGCTGATGATAATGATGATTGTGCTATATATAAGCGCTCGTTTCGGGCTTTTTGTGCACTCGTGCAAAGTTGTGGCACAAGTAAGCAGCAGTAGTTGCTGTACGAAGCTCCACCGGACGCCATCAGCTGAAAAAAAAAAAAATTGCAAGCATGTATCATTTCGGTATATAGAGGAATACTGCGTGTAGAGGCGAATCGTGCGTATGTGGTGAATGGGCGGCATTACAAATAAATTCACTTCTACATACATTTCATAGTAAATAGACTTCTCCCAAACAATGCCATAAAATATGAAGAAAACATCTGATTTTCAAAGATTCCTCCTTTCCCGGGCACTATTTCCTGCACTTTAAGAGCACAAATACACGGGTGACTGCGCGTTTCCAAAACAACTTGGCCTCGGTCGACGCGATGGTACGCCAAGTACACAGAGGTGGTCACAACACAATCTCTCAGCCAGACCATGTTAGACGCTCGCAGAATGCCGTCTACTCGCACTCAAGATAATTCGTACGGGTGCAAAGTCTGTTTTCACTCGCTCAGTGGACAGAATTTTCAAGTTCTTGGTTTTTGAGCTCCTCGGCGTTATCTTTTGCGCGTCCTGCCGGCGCAAACAACACACTCCCGTGTTATCACTCTTGGCAATCGCTGGTCGAATTTTCGAGAAGCGCGAGTACCGAAAGAAGGCAGATGTTGCAGGGCCATAAAACGAGTCACACACTGGTCCCAATAAAATTCAGCACGCGCCAAGATTCGAAATCACTTTGGGTCGCTTTGGGTTCCACCGCATATGCCCTGCGTAACCAAGAGATTTTACCGAGAGGAAGCCTCACTTTTATATCGAGTAAGGACAGGATCTGCTAGTACACTGGCCTGGTTATTTAAGACGAGGCGAATCAATTCTACGAACTGTACGGCATGCAACGAGACGCGAAACATCGAGCACTTTTTGTGGTCATGCCAGAAATTCCAAGATGAAAGGGTCGCTCTCCTGAAGAATCTGCAAAAAAAAGTACCTTCCGCATATGTGCCTGCACCACCTTATGTTTCCCGAGGGATCAGTTATAGCCCGCAAAGAAACTTCACGTGTTCTTATCGAATTCTTAAGAGAGGCTGGTTTGATGGGCATATAGTGAAACCCTTCAGTGGTATTGTAAGAGACGCTCGGGCGAAGCAATTGCCGGCCTTCATCGCCAGGCTAAACCCGCCTGTTGCTACAATCCACCACGACCGGCTTGCTTTTTTGCTAACTGCTTAATTGACAACCCCAGGCGCGGCGAGCATGCCTCAGAAGTCTCCCCCAAAAGTTACGAAATACAATAATGTTTTGGGTCAAGGAAAGCGTAACGGACTTGTCCCAGTAAGGTTCAGTACACGCGAAACCGTGTGGGGTCTTAGGGTCTCACAGGAGTACCGACCACCGCGGGTTCGAGCTTAGCGAGCCACAGGGCCGCGTCAGCCGTCAGCCTCTAGCGCCGCTGCGCGCGAGCTCAGACCACAAGGGGCTACCGATCGACGCACGCAAGAACACAGTATTGCCCTAAGTTAACGGAAACATTTTATTGTCTCCAACGGCACCCAACACTGCACGAACGCCCGGTCCCGGGACGGCGGGGAACCAAAGGGGTCCCGCACCACGGGCGAAAAATACAGTTAGGGGCGCCTGTAGCACGACAGGCCGCCATTGATATATGAACCTGGCAACGTTTAACGCTAGAACGTTATCTAGTGAGGCGAGTCTAGCAGTGCTATTGGAAGAATTAGAGGGCAGTAAATGGGATATAATAGGGCTCAGTGAAGTTAGGAGGCCAAAAGAAGCATATAGAGTGCTCAGAAGCGGGCACGTCCTGTGCTACCGGGGCTTAGCGGAGAGACGAGAACTAGGAGTCGGATTCCTAATTAATAAGAATATAGCTGGTAACATACAGGAATTCTATAGCATTAACGAGAGGGTGGCATGTCTTGTTCTGAAACTTAAGAGGTACAAAATGAAAGTTGTAAGGGTCTACGCCCCTACATCCAGTCATGATGACCAGGAAGTCGAAAGCTTCTATGGAGACGTGGAATCGGCGATGGGTAGAGTGAAAACAAAATACACTATACTGATGGGCGATTTCAATGCCAAGGTAAGCAAGAAGCAGGCTGGAGACAAGGCAGTGGGGGAATATGGCATAGGCACTAGGAATAGCAGGGGAGAGTTATTAGTAGAGTTTGCGGAACAGAATGATATGCGGATAATGAATACCTTCTTCCGCAAGCGGGATAGCCGAAAGTGGACGTGGAGGAGCCCAAACGGCGAGACTAGAAATGAAATAGACTTCATACTCTGCGCTAGCCCTGGCATCATACAAGATGTGGACGTGCTCGGTAAGGTGCGCTGCAGTGACCACAGGATGGTAAGAACTCGAATTAGCCTAGACCTGAGGAGGGAACGGAAGAAACTGGTACATAAGAAGCCGATCAATGAGTTAGCGGTAAGAGGGAAAATAGAGGAATTCCAGATCAAGCTACAGAACAGGTATTCGGCTTTAACTCAGGAAGAGGACCTTAGTGTGGAAGCAATGAACGAGTCTTGTGGGCATCATTGAGGAGTGTGCAATAGAAGTCGGCGGTAACTCCGTTAGACAGAATACCAGTAAGCTATCGCAGGAGACGAAAGATCTGATCAAGAAACGCCAATGTATGAAAGCCTCTAACCCTACAGCTAGAATAGAACTGGCAGAACTTTCGAAGTTAATCAACAAGCGTAAGCCAGCTGACGTAAGGAAGTATAATATGGATAGAATTGAACAAGCTCTCAGGAACGGAGGAAGCCTAAAAGCAGTGAATAAGAAACTAGGAATTGGCAAGAATCAGATGTATGCGTTAAGAGACAAAGCCGGCAATATCATTACTAATATGGATGAGATAGCTCAAGTGGCTGAGGAGTTCTATAGAGATTTATACAGTACCAGTGGCACCCACGACGACAATGGAAGAGAGAATAGTCTAGAGGAATTCGAAATCCCACAGGTAACGCCGGAAGAAGTAAAGAAAGCCTTGGGAGCTATGCAGAGGGGGAAGGCAGCTGGGGAGGATCAGGTAACAGCAGATTTGTTGAAGGACGGTGGGCAGATTGTTCTAGAAAAACTGCCCACCATGTATACACAATGCCTCATGACCTCGAACGTACCGGTATCTTGGAAGAACGCTAACATAATCCTAATCCATAAGAACGGGGACGCCAAAGACTTGAAAAATTACAGACCGATCAGCTTACTGTCGGTTGCCTACAAAGTATTTGCTAAAGTAATTGCAAATAGAATCAGGAACACCTTGGACTTCCGTCAACCAAAGGACCAGGCAGGATTCCGTAAAGGCTACTCAACAACAGATCATATTCACACTATCAATCAGGTGATAGAGAAATGTGCGGAATATAACCAACCATTATATATAGCTTTCATTGATTATGAGAAAGCGTTTGATTCAGTCGAAACCTCAGCAGTCATGGAGGCATTGCGGAATCAGGGTGTAGACGAGCCGTATGTAAAAATACTGAAAGATATCTATAGCGGCTGCACAGCCACCGTAGTCCTCCATAAAGAAAGCAACAAAATCCCAATAAAGAAAGGCGTCAGGCAGGGACATACGATCTCTCCAATGCTATTCACAGCCTGTTTACAGGAGGTATTCAGAGACCTGGATTGGGAAGAATTGAGGATAAAAGTTGATGGAGAATACCTTAGCAACTTGCGATTCGCTGATGATATTGCCTTGCTTAGTAACTCAGGAGACCAATTGCAATGCATGCTCACTGACCTGGAGAGGCAAAGCAGAAGGGTGGGTCTGAAAATTAATCTCCAGAAAACTAAAGCATTGTTTAACAGTCTCGGAAGAGAACAGCAGTTTACGATAGGTAGCGAGGCACTGGAAGTGGTAAGGGAATATATCTACATAGGACAGGTAGTGACTGCTGATCCGGATCATGAGAGTGAAATAATCAGAAGAATAAGAATGGGCTGGGGTGCGTTTGGCAGGCATTCGCAGATCATGAACAGCAGGTTGCCATTATCCCTCAAGAGAAAAGTGTATAACAGCTGTGTCTTACCACTACTCACGTACGGGGCAGAAACCTGGAGGCTTACGAAAAGGGTTCTACTTAAATTGAGGACGACGCAACGAGCTATGGAAAGAAGAATGATAGGGGTAATGTTAAGGGATAAGAAAAGAGCAGATTGGGTGAGGGAACCAACGCGCGTTAATGACATCTTAGTTGAAATCAAGAAAAAGAAATGGGCATGGGCAGGACATGTAATGAGGAGGGAAGATAACCAATGGTCATTAAGTGTTACGGACTGGATTCCGAGGGAAGGTAAGCGTAGCAGGGGGCGACAGAAAGTTAGGTGGGCAGATTAGATTAGGAAGTTTGGAGGGTCAACATGGCCACAATTAGTACATGACCGGGGCAGTTGGAGAAGTATGGGAGAGGCCTTTGCTCTGCAGTAGGCGTAACCAGGCTGATGATGATGATGTAGCACGTCGCTGCGAGAGCACAGGCTCAAGCTGGGGCGCGCCGCTAGGAAAAGTCCCGGCGGCTATGCTACTTGCTCTCGCGATAACCGATGGGCCAACTCGCGAGAGCTCGGGCAATCTCCTTCGGCTTGGGCCTCCGATAAGTGCGGCTCGGCGTGGTACGACCTCGCGCGAGCACTAGGCACTCGTTCTTCGGCTTAGCGTCGGGATAGGATCAACACGAGGTACGCGCTCCCCGCACGGGCGAAGGCGCCGTGCGTAAGCTCAGTCCTAGTCACAAAGGTGTCGGCGGACGAGAGGAAACAAGTACGCACCGGGCGCTGTCCCAAGGAGCAAGAAGAGTCGCTATCGTCACGGCCAGTCACGGCAGTAGCCACCCGGGGCCGCTCCGTGACGTCACTAGCTCCGCCCTCGTCGCGAACCAGCGCGAGTGGAGCGCCACCGCTAACAATTAACTGGTTCGAAGCGAGGACGGCATGGCTTAAGGATTGTAGACATGGGTGAAATGCGCCCGCGCAATGGCGCGTCGAATTCCCCAAATCCCCACAACCGTCACCGCGGTCCAGCTATGGACGAGCTGCTTTTCGCTAGCTGCGTCGCCGGGTGCGGAAAGCGTGCCCAATAATTAACTACCGAATTAAGTTACAATAATGTTTGGGCTCATAGAAAGCGTCGCAAACATTTCCCACTCCGAGTCATTAACTCAAATTAACTGCGTCACTAGTCTCGGTTTTGTGCCGTAAGGCTAAATTTGCTTGAAATGCGTTGCAGACTGTCACACAATATTTCTCACCTTGCCGTAGTCCAATAGCGCAGTGGTTGCGTGTCGAAATGCAAAAGGAACGCAAGAAAACGCCGGGAGCCCAACAAACGGGCTACATCCAAAAGAGACGGGTCTCCGAACAGAACTTCACATGTGCAGCCGGCCTCGCTCGCTTCGGTGGCACGTCAGAAGCTTCACACAAAGTGTTTATTTATTTGGCGAAAAGTACTGTAGTAGTGTAGCCTGCTAATTCTTATTGGAAGCCGCGTGCTTAGACACGGAGCCCTCAACATGGTCTAAAGGATCCACAAGTGATAGGCCGGCGCCCTCTATTGCGCCGCAGTATCGGCGTAGAATGGCCGAAGCTGCTACAGCGCTACAGCTGCAGTTGAAGTCGGGAGCGGGGCAGCATCAGCGCTTGCGGGATCAACCTCGGCAGCGTCTTCGTTTGGCTGTGATCTCCACGTGCATCAATCGAAGTGTTGTGAATTAGCATGCGCCGCTGACACGTGTTCATTTTGTTAGATTCACCGGCCACGCCTCTTGTTAACCGGCAGTGGCTGCGGTGACGTCACAAGATAAATACTATAAAAGCTACACTAACGTTTAATAAAGCGTTCGTTCTTTGCCAAACGCTTGTTGAGTTACTTCAGTGGCGACGAGGCTGCCCACCACCGGGCCGCTGTCAGCTCCATGGCGACCCACGCCGGACCGCCGGGTTTTGATGAAACGGAAGACAGTTGGGACGCCTATCAGGTGCGTCTGGAGTCCTACTTTGAAGCTTACGAAATCGTTGACTCGAACAAACGACGATCCCTGCTAACGGCAGCTTTAAGCACGGCAACAATCGGCATAATAACGGGACGGTGCGCGCCGGCCAAGATACAAGAGCTCACCTACGAGAAGCTGCTTAAGCACCTCTCGTAGTGTGCTGTCAGCAGTTCAATTGAGCTGCTGACAGCACACATTGCGCCACAGGGCAACGAAATAGCGGAGTCCTACAAGTTCTTCACCAGATGTTAGCGTCCCGACGAGACAACAAAGGACTTTATTGTGGAAATTCGGAAGAAGGACTGCAGTTGCAACTTTGGCGCGGCACGGGACAGGATGCTACAAGACAGACTTGTTCGCGGTCAACGTGGTGCCGGAGTTCGTCGGAAGCTTTTGGCAAAACCTTCGCTGACGCTGAAAGAAACCGAAGGTATACAGCTTCAGCAGCCGATATGGTAGCCCTCAACGTTGATGATATGGAGAAGACACAGGATTATGGCAACGTCCATGTTAGGAGCAACATGCAAGGTCAACCGTATTACCGCAAGACTAATCCGCACACTTCTCTGCCAAGCGAAGACGTCGTTTGCCCGTGTTGCGGCAGCACTAAGCACAAGGCAGCAAAGTGCAAGTTTCGCCGGGCGGAGTGTTTTCGCTGCCGACGTAAAGGGCATGCACCTAGCTGAAATGCATGTATGGTAACAAGCGGTGGCCCATTGTCGAGAGCATTCTTCAGAGAGCGACGGCAACGAACTTTGTCAGCTGAGTTTGTACACTGTGTCGTTAAACTGGGTCGCACCCTCTGATGGAGCGGAATTCCGCTGACAATGCAAGTAGACACCGGATCGCCTGTCTCCATCATTACGTGGAAAACACTGCAAGCATCGGCATGTCTGGTCTGCGCTCCGCGAGGCGTATTTGCAGTTGTCTTGCTTTCTTGGCAAGCTTCCCGTGAAGGGTCAACTGAAGCTTCCGGTCTCGTACGCGGGAAAACCTTAGATGCAACTGTAACCCTACTGCAATGCGATGGCCCGAACTTGTGCGGGCGTGATCTCATCAGCGCATTTGAGCGTAGCGGAAGGCCCGTCCTTGGCATTCTCGGCGAGGAAACCTCCGGTGAGCAAAATGTCCCGGACCGTACTTTGGTTAGCGCACTCTTAGATGAGTTCGGCGACTTATTTACGCCAGGTCTAGGGCTCATTGATGGCCCCGCAGTCCACTTGCGGTTGCGGGAAAATGCGATGCGCGGTTCTGCCGAGCACGTTCTGTGCCGTATGCAATGCGGGAGCAAGTATCAAATTAGACAGACTTGTTAGGCATGGCATTCTCTCGCCTGTCGACAGTGCAGACTGGGCCACGCTTCTGGTTCCCGTTATCAAAAAGAATAGTTCCATTTGGCTGTGTGGCGATATTAAGGTGACCGCAAATGCTGCACTTGTCACGGAGCAGTACCCACTGCCAAAAATACGGGATATCTTTGCTAACCTTAACGGTGAAGTCTTCAGCACCATCGACTTGAAAGATGCTTAGTCAGTTGCCGCTTGACGAGGAAACGAAGATTTTGGTCGTAAACACTCCGAAAGGCCTGTTTTGCTTTAATCGGCTTCCTTTTGGTGTAGCCTCTGCTCCTGCGATTTTTCAGAGACGTATGGACGGCATCATGCAAGGCATTCAAGTATATTTGGACGACGTAGTAGTCGCGGAGAAACGCGGTAACTGTGAGACCCTGCGTACGTGAAGTTTTCAGACGTTTCCGGCAGCACGGTGTCAAGCTGAATCCGCAGAAATGCGAGTTCCGACACGCGAAGCCCACCAGTGTTACGGAACTACGGGCGTTCTTGGGCTTCGTGACCTACTACCACTAATTCCTGGGAAACTTTGCTACTGTTCTAGATCCGCTGCATGAGCTGCTAAGAAAACACACGCTGGCAGTGGGGAGCGAGACAAGATAACGCGTTCCGAGCAACAAAGCGGCTTCCAGAGGAAGCTAAGTTCTTGGCGCACTACGATCCAAGTTAGCCGCTTATCTTGGAAACCGATGCGTCGTCGTGTGGCGTCGGCGCAGTACTATATCAGAGTAAATGGGCAAGATCGACCGGTCGCGAACGCTTTCAGGTGCTGAGCTTAATTACGCATAAATTGAAAGAGAGGCATTGGCTGTTGTCTTCGGGGTAACAAAGTTCCGGGAATATCTGCTCGAAAATCATTCCACGCCTGTCACAAATCACAAACCTCTTCTGAGCCTTTCCAGCACCGACAAGCCCGTTCCCGCCATGGCCGCTGCCCGGAGTCAGCGTTGGTCCCTCTCGCTGCAGACACCCTCAGCTGTTTACCCGTGCGGCAGGAGCATAACAACACTAAGGTTGCAGAAGATGACGCTCGTGAGTATGTTGTTCTGACCGATCGCCTCAACACCTGTCTTCTATCGACGAGTGACTTGGCTAAGATGACTGTTGACGACAGCGACCTAGTGCAAATCCGCGATTACATTCAGAATGGCTGGCCACGATACTTGCAACCTGCTCATGCAGGAGCCGTTACGCGCATAGTAAATACGAACTGACTTACAGCCATGGAATTGTGTACTGGGGCCATCGAGCAGTTATTCCAACGAGTGCGCGGCAGTCAATGCTGCGTATGCTGCAGGATGCACATCAAGGGATAACGACTACGAAGAACCTGGCACGCTCTGTTTTCTGGTACCCAGGGCTCGATCGGGACATTGAGAAGCTGGTCAACGCGTGTCCAACATGCACCGAATGGGGGCAGCGTGCCTCCTGCCCGACAACCTGTGCCTTGGCCGGACACAGAGGAGCCGTGGTCTAGGGTCCATGTCAATTTTGCGGGTCCTGTGGAAGGTAACATGTTGATTCTGGTTTATTCACATACGAAATGGATCGAAGTTACCGCCACGAAGACCGCCAGTTCGGCAAAAACAATTGAAGCACTGCAGACTATGTTCAGCCGGTTCGGTTTGCCGAGAACCCTTGCGACGGACAACGGACCGCAATTTACTAGCGAAGAGTTCAGGGCATTTATGAAGCGCAATGACATCGCTCATTTGCGGACAGCTGCCTACAAACCGCAGTGTAATGGCCTGGCGGAAAGAGCAGTACGGACTGTGAAACAAGGGTTGAAAAAAACACGCGGCTGTTTACAAGCTCGGCTGGACCACATTCTTTCGCATTATCGGCGCACTCCCTTGCCAAATAGGAAAACCCCAGCGTCTATGCTTCTCGGATATCAACCACGTTCTTTATTGCAAAACTTCGTGTTGACCTTTCTCTTCTGCAGGTGCGTGCAACAGTGGCCAACGGCTGCACAAGGACGTCTGGTTCAAGAACTACGGAGTGGGTGACAAATGGAAACCAGGCTCGGTAGAGTCCACCGAAGGCTCGCGAATGGCAACGGTAAAGACTGCGCATGGGGAGCTACATCGCCGCCACCTCGACCAGCTAAAGACCAGGAGGTCCAGCGCGGCAGGAGAAGCGGTGGAACCCGAGGCCCCCACGCAAGTACCAACGGCTAAAGGCAGCCAGAACGCGGCGGTAGACTCGCAGTCTCAAGGGCACGACAGTAACGACAGTCCGACTCAAGTAAAAAATTAGACATTAAATTGTGGGGTGTTACGTGCCAAAACCACTTTTTGATTATGAGGCACGCGGTAGTGGGGGACTCCGGAAATTTGGTCCACCTGGGGTTCTTTAACGTGCACCTAAATCTAAGTACACGGGTGTTTTCGCATTTCGCCCCCATCGAAATGCGGCCGCCGTGGCCGGGATTCGATCCCGCGACCTCGTGCTCAGCAGCCCAACACCATAGCCACAGAGCAACCACGGCGGGTTCAGACTCAAGTAGGCACCAACATTCGAACGCCGTCTGATGGGCGGGCCGAAGCCGAGGGTGCTACCAGCCAGACGCAAGTGACTGACCGCGCTGAAGTGACACTGTGTAGTTCGAAACGGAAGCCCCGACCGCTTCGCTCCTTAAGGGAAAAGAATTGTGAATCAGCATGCGCCGCTGACACGGGTTTATTTTGTTAGATTCACCTGCCACGCCTCTTCTTAACCGGCAGTGGCTGCGGTGACGTCACAAGATAAAGGCTATAAAATGCTACACTAACCTCTAATAAAGCGTCCGTTCTTTGCCATCCGCTTGAGTTACTTCACGAAGAATTTTGAAACACTGTCAATAACAAAGTATTAAGTGGCATCTGAGCGGGAGAGAGAGAGAATAAATTTATTGAATTGGGGATAGGGGATAAGCTTGATGGGTGGCGCCCCAAGGTGGCGCCGCTAGCCGAACGTGACCAAGAAGAGCCTTCTGCACCTTCGGGTCTGAGCTGGCGAATTGTGCCTCCCATTGCTCCAGTGTGTTAAACTATACCTAAGTAGGCATCTAAACTCGGCAGTCTATTTTGGCGTGCCCATGAGATGTGGTACAAACACGGTGGCAAGTGGCTACACCACGGACAGGCACGCCTATACATCTTTGGGAAAATGTTGCTCAATCTTAATAAATTTGGGTAGACTCCCGTTTGAATCCTGCAGAGATGTATTGCGTCTTCCCCTTGCAGAGATGTGTGGGGGGCGCCGTATCATTGCCGCATGCCGCGCTGGTGAGCAAGACTATCGCGTGGTGCCATACGTGCCGGATCGGTATCGGATCGGTATCCTCCTCCTCGCGACGGCTTTCCTGTGATGTGGTGGGTTGTGAATGAGAGGGCGACGGTTGCTCCGCTCGATTCGCGAGCTCTCGAGCTAGAGCGTCAGCCTCTCATTCCCCTCTAGGCCTGCGTGTACCGGGTACCCAACCAGTCAGTATGTATTATTGAGTTCCTTTCCCAGGAGGTTGCTAACCTTGGAAGGGAGACGGCCGTTCATAAAGAAGCGGCACGCCTCCTGAGAGTCTGAGATGATGGTGTTGTACGACGCGAGTTAAATTGAGCGCGCGCTGTCGCACATTTTTGCGGATGCAAACCGCCAGTTCTCGCGAGGCGCGGCAGCATGGCTCTGGTCACGGCCGAGGCGGTCAAATGAGCGCCTCTGGCGCGTAGCAGCTCCTGGAGTTTCTGCAGCAGTCGCCAGGTGGCGAAAGGGGCTTATGGGCTCTAGAGTTACTGCATATGCTACCATAAGAAGCCAACAAACACTGACACCAAGGACAACATAGGGGAAATTACTTGTGCTTAATGAATGAAATAAAGAAACGATAAATTAATGGAAATTAAAGTGGATGAAAAAACAACTTGCCGCAGGTGGGAACCGAACCCACAACCTTCGCAAGGTTGTGGGTTCGAAGGTTGCGAAGGTTGTGGGTTCGGTTACCACCTGCGGCAATCCTGGCGATTATAAATCTGTCGCTAAAATCACTGACCCCACTGGTGCGTCAAAATGGCAGCCCGCCCTAACAAATTTGTGTTCACTTAACTACTCGCGCCAAGCGCTCATCTTGCCAAAGAATCAAGTGAAAACAATTCCTGAAAGTGTTTGTGCGCCCGAGGTTTACGATAACTGATTTGCGATAAAGAGCGCCGTTAACTAAGCTGCGGAGTGTGCGATAGACAGCGCCAAAACACTATGAGATAGGTTAAATCTCGATGACAGCAGTTGAGGTGAGTGCATAGTCCACGAACCGCAGCGGAAATTGGCAGGCCCGTCGGCACCCTATGTTAATTCTCGGCGCAAAAAAAAAAATGGCTGTGGCTTAGCTAAGGTTAAGCCCAGGATGCGAAGCATACTAGCCTTTATTTTAGTTGTCGAACCACTGTTTAGCCTGGTGAACTGCTGTTGCTTGGCTATATTTGGTTCGGCTAGACGAAGAAACAACTCATGCGTTACTCTGCTTCGCCTTCAAGAGTGGAACACGACAGCGTTCCCGTCGACCCGCCAAGGGGTGTAAGACAATGGGCTACGGCGCAGCGACTACGCGCCCCGCATTGGACGCGGTGAGCGTCGAGCAACGCAGCGTTCGGCGCGGCAACGAAATGTGCGCCTGAGCAAGCGACGCACGCCTGAGCCTTATGCTATCTTCGGCTGGTCGTTTCAGAGCACTCTGGAGCGCTCTCGCGAGCGGCGTTGTCTTCGACTGGTTGAAAGAGGGTGCGCGCCCTGCGTTCGGCTGGTTCTTCTCGATTGCTCTCCTCTATCTTGGAGCGCTCTGAGGCGCTCCGAGCCCTGTCGTCGGAGCAGTCATCGAGATTGAAACGTCATCGCAGCGCCGCGTCGCTGCTGTTGGCGACGGCCCACCGTAACCTTGGCAACCTAGGCCACTGCATGCTGGCGTCTCGACGAACGTTCGTCCCGCCGGCACGTCCGCCGGTTTTTCGGGCAGCGCCGGGAGCTTTGGACAGGCGAAACATCGGACGTTGGCAGTAGTCACGTGGTTTCGCATCAGCAATGTCCACCTCCGAGAGCGAGTCGTACGTTCGGCTTGCACGCTTGTCCCCTACCTTTGAGCTCGGGAAACGACCGATCTACCCGACTCTGCTTCGGGGCATACAGGCGACCAGTCGAAGATACCATTAGAAACAGCTCGTTTCTAAGGAAACACCGCATTCACTAGAGGCACTTTTGTACCGCTTTGAAGCATCGTACTCGTGGCTCAGTAGATTCTACTTCCGGCTACCGTTCGGTACGGACGTCGAATGTCGCGCTCCGTAGGGGCGGTGTTTGCGGCTATGCCAAGCCGCGGAAACAGGATGCCTGCGTCCGTTGAACCGGAATACCATGTTGTTTTGCCGCCACTGCCTACAGGTTCGTGTGTTTTAAACACAGTTTTTCTTCACGGCGACGTGAAAGCGAGACCTTTCCGTGTCGAAGATTTTCGCGACACGCTGGCTCATTTGAAATTGCTCCCCGAGGTGGTCGCCTTGGGGGCTTTCCAGATGAACCACGTCTGGGCGGTGACGTTCGAGAGTGCAGAGGCGACAAAGAAAATGCTGAAGTATACAGAAGTTCAAGTCAAGGAACGACGATGTTTGGTTGTGGATCCACACAACCGGGATGTCCGGGTTAAACTCCACTGGTTGCTGCACAATGTGCACGACGAAGACGTACACGCGGCGTTTGCTCCATACGGGAAAGTCAACGACGTCCAAAAAGAGCAATGGCGTGTACCAGGCATCACGGACAAGGGGTCGTCTATGCGTACAGTGACCCTCAAGCTGAAGCCAGGCGTGACACGTGACGATCTACCGCATCAGCTACGAGTAGCAGGCATAATGGCGCTAGTGGTCGTGCCAGGTCGTGCTCCACTGTGTCTTCGGTGTAACCGTACGGGGCACATCAGGCGCGAGTGCCGCGTGCCACGTTGCACTGTGTGTCAACGCTTCGGCCACGAAGAAAGTCAGTGCGTGCGCACGTATGCAAACGTTGCGGGGCCATCGAGAAGTGAGGAAGTCGTCAACGAGCACCTCATGGACGAAGTCGACGCAGAGGAAAGTGCCAGTGCGTCGAGACCATCTCTGGCGCCACTTTCAAAGAAAGACCCAGCCACAAATTCTACGAAACGAGATGTAGAGCAGGTTGCGAGTGAAGCCATACCGACATCTGGCAAGACTACATCAGCTAAGGACGCTGAAACAAGCAATGACGCAAGTACAAGCAAGCAACCCACCGTAGCAACGAGTGAGGACGATTCAAGCGTAATGGACACTACGGAAACCAGCAAAGCAGCGGCAGCGGCCAAAAGAACGCACGAAGAAAGTACCGGCGAAGAGCAGAATGCGAGCACTCAAAGTGCGGGCGAACCACCTGTGAAGACAGCAACTGGTCGGAGGCCAACCTTTAAACCAACGCCAACCATACCGCCGGACAGAAAGGCGGCGGCGACGCAGCGGACTTAACAGGTCGTGCGTTCGCGTGTTTTTGCCCGTGCCGGGGGGGGGGGGGGGGGGGAAATCCTGCTGCTTCTGATCTGCCGATGGAAGACCAGTCAACAGTGCAGGCTGAACGCAGACTCGCCACGGTAATGTGAGTGATCCTTCGTCACTGACGTGAGCTCCAAATTTATTGATATCTATCGGCCTTGATCTCTTCACCGTAGAAATGGCGATACGCATTGAAACACCCTTACGCGTAGGCACGATTAACGTGTGGGGACTTACGGCAAAGAAGAAGCAGTACCAGCTTAATCGCCTGTTCATCGAAAATAATCTGGACATTATTGCTGTACAAGAGACAAAGATAGAAACTGAGGAAGGGACCGAACGCCTAGTCCAAACGTTCATGTCTAGATATTATGTGTGCGTTTCTCATGCTGTTGGTAGAGCAGGGGGCTGTGTGCTCTTTCTACGCAATAATATTGGTATAAATGTGGAAAATGTATTTAGTGATGATTCCGGGCGTATTATAATGTGCGATTTTATCTTTTGCGATCTCAAGTTCCGCGCTATCTGTGTTTACGCGCCGAATAGAATAGCTGAGCGCAAGGTTTTTTTTGAAAGCGTGGAATGTCACTTGAAGTGTGAGAGAACCATGGTCATGATGGGAGATTTCAACTGTGTCTGCAAAGTGGAAGACAGAGCCCGTAATCTGTCTCGTCTCGAAGGCAGTGCGCTCCTCTTGGCAGCACTCGTTGAAGAACATAATTTAGAGGATATAGGCGACGTTTTAGCCAATAATGATACACCTCGGTTCACTCATTTTCAAGGGGACAGCCATGCCAGACTGGATCGTGTCTGTTTCTGGGGAAGCGTTGCCATTGTGCAGCGATTATGAAGTCAAGCATGTTTATTTTAGCGACCACAGTTTGGTCCGTTTTTCGCTTGGTTCAAAGAAGCCATCAAGCTTCAACTGGGATCTTTGGAAATTCAATGAAAAATTGCTGCAGGACGAAATATTTATAAAAAAAATTCAAGATAGCATTCAAGAGCTGTTATTGGGTGTTCACAGTGACTGCACGGAAAGGTGGGAGTGTTTTAAGCAAGAAACAAAGTTAATAGCCATAGAAAGGTCCAGCGTTTTACACCACCAAGAAAAAAGAAATGAAATAGAATTACAAAGTGAGCTCAACTTTTATTTAAACTTGGAAAGCATCCGTCCTGGTTGTTTCGCTAAAGAAATACAGCGAACGAAAGCACAGTTGGAACTTGTCGATAAGGAAAAATATCGGGGCGCAATCATTCGCGCACGCGCAGAACATCTATGGTGCGGAGAACAACCTACAAAGCGATCGTTTTCGGATGAAAAAAGTTATGCCTCACGAAAGGAGATAAATGCGATAACATACCGCAATGAAATAGTACGTGATAAGAAAACCATCCAACTTGCCTTTGTAGAATATTACAGCGAACTCTTAGGACATGAAACGCAATGCGAACAGGGGTTCGAAAATGAATTCTTACACCTTTTGCCAAGTCTAGATGATGAACAACGAAATAGATTAGAAATGCCAATAAGCATCAAGGAAATAGAGCAGGCTATAGATGACCTGAGCCCTGGGAAAACGCCAGGACCTGATGGACTGGGTGGATCATTCTATAAAGCTTTCAAAACAGATATAGCTGCAGCTCTTTATTACGTTATCACAGAAGCCTATGAAAAGCGGGTACTGCCACCGTCGTTTCGCGAGAGTCATATTGTCCTGATACCCAAAACTACTGATCCCTCATCACTCCTATCCGTGCGAGCCTACCGACCAATCAGCTTAACAAACTCAGACTATAAGATATACACTAAAGTTTTGGGCAGAAGGCTACAGAATATAATAACACGATTGATAGGGCCACATCAAACATGTGGCATTAAGGGGAGGTCAATAACTACAAACGTACACGTAGCAAGAACAGTACTTGAGCATTGTGACGACTTTTCTGGTAGGGTGGCCATGTTACAATTGGACCTAGAAAAAGCTTTCGATAGAGTGACACACACAATTCTTTTCAATGTTTTGGAGCACGTGAATGTGGGAACAATCTTAACAGAAGGGATCAGAATGTGCTATGCAGGCGTTTCCACAAAGGTAATCGTTGGTAGAACACTCTCTCCCAGCATTGCCGTCAGGTCTTCCGTAAGACGGGGATGTGGTTTATCGCCTCTACTGTTTGCCCTATATCTCGAGCCACTGTGTCTAAAGATAATAAAAGAGAGCCATGTCCGGGGTTTTAGGGTCGGTTACAGTGAGGTAAAATTGTTAGCATACGCGGATGACGTCGCTGTTTTTTGTGATGACAAGCAAAGTGTAAGCAATACCGTTAATGTTGTGACAAAGTATTGTAAAATGACGGGGAGTGCGATTAATTGGGGCAAGTCGATTGGGACATGGTATGGACAATGGGAAGACACGCCTTCACTTTTTGAAAAAATGCAGTGGACGAATATGCCTACCAAGTACCTTGGGGTACCTCTGCAACACCACCAGGACACCAAAGATTATTGGCAAGGAGAGGTCGCAGAAATTAAGGCGAAAACGGCAAGGATGGGTGGGAGAGAACTATCAATCTTCACAAAAGCAACAGTGTGTAATGTGTTTTTAGTGGCCAAAATTTGGTATGTTTTACAAGCATTGTGCGCATCAAGAGTCAGCATACAAAGAATACACCGGCAGTTTGCCATCTTCATTTGGGGTTCCGTTTGGGAGCGCTCTAGTCGCACTAATTTGTTCAGAACAGTGAAAAGTGGAGGCCTAGGGTTGGTTCATCTCTTTTTAAGACAAGTCGTGTCGAGATTTTTGTTCCTACGTGATCAGAAAGATACATTCTTGTGCACAGTCCTTCAAAGACGTTTGAGCAACGCGTTGCCTCAATTCGTTGTGTCCTCCGATTACAGCACAGGACCTAGGCTCAGAGGCTTCCTGCGAGAAGTCGTATTGGCCTTTGACTTCCTACATACGCGCTTTTCATTGAATTACCTTGCATCTGTTAAACGCAAAAGACTGTACAAAGATTTACTTGATGTATCATTGCCTGTGCCTGTCTATCGTTCTATGTACCGCGTTGAATCCAGAGGAAGAAACGTGCTCAAGCGAGTGAAGCGGATGCCGATACGGTCATCCACAAAAACCTTTTTCTTCCATTTACACAGTGGAACGCTCCCAGTGAAGCCATGGCTAAGAGAAAGGGGAATCTTTGTGCCGTGGTCCGTAAACTGCTCAAGATGCAGGCAACCAGAGACGATTGAGCATATCTTTCTTGATTGTTCAGATGCAATGTTCTTGTGGGACATCCTACAAAGAACGTTGAAAAAGGAATTACCGATAACACCGTACGGCATCCGCTTCTTGCCAACTGAGAACGCAGATATGCCATGTGACATGTTTATGGCAATATGTTTACATAGCCTGTGGAAAACAAGAATGGATGAGCGTCATGAGAGGCTTGTTATTCATCCTGCGAGAGAGCATTTCATTGAAAGCGTGCTATATCTGCGTGAAGCTTATAAAACGAGAACAGAACCACCCGAATGGATGCATATTTTGGATGAACTAGCGGTAATCAAGTGTTTTTAACTATTCGCAACGGCCCAAGACGGTCATTGCTTTTACCATTATGAAGTGTATCTGTTTATGCCGTATGTGTATGTCGAAGACCGGCAATAAAGAAAAAAAAAACAAAAAAAACTCGTGGCTCAGTGGTAGCGTCTCCGTCTCGCACTCCGGAGACCCTGGTTCGATTCCCACCCAGCCCATCTTGCAAGAGTTGAGCCAAAGCCACCTAGAAAAAAAAGGAAGGCCTCCGCACGCCGGTGTGACGTCACGCTAGTCGGATGAGCCGGACAGTCGACGCCGTCGGCGTCTCCGCGCCTAGGTTCATTGCGCTTGCAGGGTGTCTCTTTGCGCGTCGCGGATACTAGTACAGTTTTACGATTTGCTTCTTCATGTTTTTTTTTTTTTTTACTCTGTCAATTTCAAGAGTGTGCCTAAGACACTTTGATGCATGAAATGCCTTTTCCTTTTTTTACATATATAAGATCACCAAAGATGAAGTGCGGCATAAAACGTATTTTAGAAATTGAATGCTTGCTGCTTGTAAACATTCAAAACAAAATGAAACCTTGACTGAAGCAGAAATATAAAAGATGTGCTCGGCCATGAATGAAGTTCTTACTGTGTGTAAAAATGCTGCTCATCACCAGTTAACTTGATGCAGCAAGGAAGTCAAGGTTAAGCAGTGAGTATACAATTGTGTCTCAAACAGAAGCATGGCCGATATAACACAACTTATATTTAATGCACACTTAATGGTTACATGATGAAGGTGCAAGCTGCACGGCAAGAGCTGGCACTCTTGTCTTCATGCCAGTGGTGTCCGGAGGGGAATGCAGTGGCCGCGACGTGTCCTCTGGCAGGCACCGCAGCCACCACTGTCTGTGCAGTCCACATTCTCGTGCAGAGATGGTGACACTATACCACAAACTACAGAACACTCCGCCCCCCCCTCCCCCTCCCCTCAATGTTTGTCCTAGACAAAGTCCATCCAACGCTGAGGGGGAGCTACAGACCTGCATGTCACAGCACTTGTGTCTTGTAATTGCACTTAAAGTGTGGGTTGTTGGGAGGTGCTACGTTACATTGTTCATCAGTTGGCACCAGCTGTTCCCTTTCACTGCCATCACCATTAGGCGTGTTACCCTGCTCAGACTACGGGCGGGCTCTGGGGCCCGAGCCCCCTCCAAAGTTTTCTGGAGGGGGCGGGGGTGGTTGAGCAACCCTCCCCCTCCCCCCCCCCCCCCCCCCGGCGATGCCTAAGCATACCCCCTCCGCTCCTAACGTGTCATTGCCAGCGTTTTGTCACCCACACCATTTGAGGTTTTTTTTTACTTGCCTCGACCTTTCCACTTACATCTTTATTGTGGCTAATAGCTTACTGCATCATTGTTCATCATCAAAAAAACTCTTCTCATAATTTACAACATTTATTAGGAATGGAAACACTGTCACTTGCATGCAGAGGTCATAAATATACGCAGGTTGTCCCAGTTAACTATCATGCACCTAATTTAAAAAAAAAGAGCAATTGTGTTACTTGAAGAAAACCTACTGCATATTTCAGGTACAGTAGAGCAGCTTCCAGTAATTTTTTCATTACCGAGATTTATTTAGGTAATTGTAATTAATTTTCTAACTCAAGACTTAATATCCTAATTATCAAAGTGTCAGTGAGGCATTTGTAGGCACAGCCAAGGGACATCTAATTGCGGTATTTTCAGTGACGTACTAATTACGTACAAATTTTTTCCTCCGACGATAAATAAACCCCATGAAATATGAAAAATACCACGTGACTGCACTCCCAGCCACATCGAAAGCAGCACCCTTGAACAAGCTCCCTCTGAGTTAGCCAGAACAAAATAAAGGAAATAAAGAAAAAACATAGTGATCGAGCTAGTGCCTTATCTGCCGCACCTCAGCCGAAGCAACACTTCGCATTTGGTATTAGTTGGAAACAAGCTGTGATAGCTGTTGTCTTAGAATAGATAAAGTGGATGGATGGTTCTTTTTCTTTTTGCCACTAAACCTATCACCACAAAAGCGAATTCACAAGGTCAGTGCAAATGTTTGAAGGTGTTTTTTTTCGTCCCAGTCACCATGTCTTTCTCTAATGAGCAGGAGGTAAAAATGATCCTTGCCTTGGGAGCTGCGAATGAGAACAAGAGGAAGGCTTCAACTACATATATATCAGTCATGGGAAGTGTGACGGTAGACCAAACGCGTCGACTATCATCAGAAATGATGAAAACTTGAGACAAACTGGCAGCTTCAAGAAACAGTGGCGTAGGACTTAATCTTTGAGTCCTAGCCTACCCATGGATGTTGGACGTTCTAGCATTTGTGGTCTCGGAACTTCATGCTAGCGTGAGGGATGTGGCCGCCCAGGTACCAATTTCCAAGTCATCAGTTTGGAGGATTCTGAACGACGGGCTTTCACCCGTAGCACCTTAACCAGCACCAATGCTAGGAAGATAGGGACCTGTAGAATCACCTAGATTTCTCGAATTGGGTCCTCACAAAAGCTGATGAGTCACCACACTTCTTGAGCAACATCATGTGCACAGATGAAGCAAATTGTCAGAGAAACACCCAGGTAAATTTGCATAATGCACACTACTGGGGTAACTACAATACACACTGGGTAAAACTCAATCGAAACCAATACCAGTGGTCGTTTAATGTGGGTTGTTGCATTTATGCTGGTGCTATAATCAGTCCCATCTTCTTCAATCACACTGACCGGACAGCGTTATGTGTATGAAATCCTTGAAGGAGTGGTGGATGACTTTCTCAACGAAGTCCCGCTGTCACACGTCTTCCACTTCTGTGGTATCAGCAAGACGCAGCACCAGAACACAGCAGCAGCCAAGCACGAAACTCACTGGATGCGACTTTTCACGCGAAATTGATTGGAAGGCACGGGCCTGTAAATTGGCCGGCTAGGTCACCTGACCTCTCTCCACTCGATTTCTTTTTTTGGGGTTATGTGAAAGATCATGCTTACATGATCAGAGATGGACGTCAGATTAGTTCAAGACAAGGATAAAACAGATATCTGCTGTAGAATTCGAGCATCGGTCTTCAAGAAAGCCACTCAAGATGTGATGAAGTGGAGCCAGTACTGCGTAGCTGCAGAAGGTCACCTATTCGAGCACGTCCTCTAGGTAGCAGGTGGTGTTCAACGGCGCTTATGAATTCATAGATAAGGGCACACTGAAATCTGATGTATTTCTTTTTTTATTATGCAGGCGTCCCGATTGCCAGTTCGGCTTATATACAAGTGGTTATTTACTTTCTTGAAAGCATCAGTTTTGACTTTTCTGAACACGTGGGTCGCTTCCCGGTCTGTTAATTTCGCTTTTATTTTATGCCATGAACCTGTTGCTGAAGAACGTATACACTCTCATGAAAACTAAAACCGTCACTTTAATTTGGCTTTGGTCCGAAGCAAGTGTCTGGCGTGAAATATAGCTGCGTGCGCACTGTCATTGCAGTGCAAGCAAAGCCAGGATTTTGAAGCATGCTACGCCTATTACATTGCTTTTCGCATTTCGTGCATTGTCAGAGCGCCGCATTATCAAGGGGCTTTTGTTATCAATGAGATCAGTCGGCCTTGACAGATGGATAATAAGTGTGATGTAGAGAGGAAGGAATAGCTGCAAATATATATATATACACATATATGTGGGGTTAGGAAAGCTGGTTGTCAACTCCCCCCCCCCCCCCCTGTAGAAATGAAAACTTTCCGCCGCCTATGCCCTGCACGTTACATCAATACATCTGATCCACATGATGTCGCTGAATTGTGCAGTCTCGAGTGCAGGGCCGGTACTGTAGTTCCTTAGAAATACCTGGTCATGTGGCATAAATGACCTAATCTTGGGCTGCGTTTCGTCAGTGTTCCCATTTAAGCTTTTCCATGAGTTCTCAGTTAGGTCTGAGCGGATGCTTTAGCTTGCCAGTAAACGTATTAGCATTCGTGGAAGAGCGGATCATAGGATTAGTGTACGGCAGCAGCATCGCCGATTGCAACATCTTGTGATGCAGAGCTTAACCAGAGAGTACACAAAAATAATACTGCAGTGACCTACCACATTATACTGAATTAACTGCTTATGGAAAGTGTTTGTAGCAAGATAATCGCTGACGTGCAGTTGCCCTATGATTTTCCTTCAATGATAGCATTCATGTGATAGAAAGTATTAATACACGTTGTAGTTGCATAAAGCGTCTCAAGATGCTACTGACAGCATGCATCGCCATCCATGGCTCTGGTAACCAGGTAAGCTGTAAACAATAACAGTCTTACGGACAAGCTCTCTACTGCTGGTAATGCGGTATCAGGCAGAGGTTATTGAATTGGGATGGAGTGCGATGGGATAAAAGACGATGTCTCACTTCATCCCACAATAGCGATGACCTGGGCATGGACACAACAAGGAACGCCAGGCACGCAATTAGTTCTTTCTTTTGGCCATGTGCCGCCTTTAACTGAGCTATTCAATGTCTGACCTACATACCTACCCTAGTTTTCCTGAGCACACCCTTTTCAAGCATGCGTCACTCGGTTGCAGACGGAAGGTCCGACGAATGTCTGCTGGCACTCGAAGGGCGATTCATCCGGCCAACGGTGCGTGTTCCTTGCCTCGTCCCACCAAGCTTGCGGGCAGCCTGAACGACATTCTGGTGGTGGCGCGTGTGCCTCTTCAGGCCAGCCTGGACGGTGAACGTGCGCATACAGGCCCGACACTCGTACGGCTTCTCACCCGTGTGCTGTCGCATGTGCAGCAGGAGGCCGGCCTTGCGGCTGAACGTGCGAGAGCAGACGGCGCACGTGAAGCCCTTCTCATGGGTGGCCGTGTGCTGGATGAGGTGGATGTGGCTACACTCAAACGGCTTCTCACCCCTGTGCTGGCATAAATGGGCCTTCATGTGCATTTCGCTCGTGAACGTGCATGGGCACAGCAGACACTTGACTGGGTTTTCATGGATGTTCACGTGCTCCAGGAGATCACCGAGGCTGGCGAATGTTTCCGAGCACAAGTCGCACTTGAACTCTTCCTGCTGGCTCGTGTCAACTGTCTCTTGCGGCTCTTGGTGGGTACGCATATGCAGCATCAGACGCACTTGCCTTGAAAACGTGCAGCTGCATTTTTCACACTTAAACGGCCTGCTACATGCGGTGTGCCGACTCATGTGCACAACCAAATGTTCCTTGTCTATGCACTTGTACGCGCATAAGGCACACTTATAGACCTTCTTCTGATGTGACGAGTCGACTGAAGACAAGCCACAGCGACACGTTTCACTGGCGGGATTTCCCACAACTGAGGCACCAAAACCATTTTGCTTGCACAAGCGATACTTGCACATTGTTTCTTGATCCTCACTGTCATCACTGGATTCTAACAGACCATCTCGACATCCAGGTGACACTGAAAAACATAAAACAAAAGAAACAAAAATATAAGTAGATGTTCAACAATAAAGTATATTAAATGGCCCCGAGACACTTTCTTCAAGACATGATATTTGCTCTAGATCTATTCTCAAGATGTCAGACAACAAAGAGCTAAAGGAATTATGAAAAATAAAGCACACAAACCCAAGTAAGTGATCAGAGAAATCCAGCAAAATGAGAGCTGCCCTCAATTCCAATTTTCATGGCTCTATATACCACATTTCGCACTCCCATGGCATCACAGGATTCAGGGCTCCGTGAGAGGGTCAGCAGGCATGTCATGTGATACCATGCAGACGGAGGCATTGCGAAGCGAGTTCTAACTGCAGCAAAACGATTAGGAACATATTTGTCAATACATGTTTCCCCCGTAAAAACAACCAGGAACCATGTCTTGGTTCCTGGTTCTTGGCAACACTGCTTTTCTGTCTAATTTCAACGCTGAACCTAGCACTAGCTATAATAGCTAAACCAAACATAACAGCTAACAGCTAACCAGCTATAACAGCTAACCAAAGGCCCCATCTGGTGCCAGTACACTTCTCTGGGCCCTAACTTCTGATCCTAAAATTGGTCTCCGCAGAATAATTTGAATGTGACTGGTCAGCCTGCCTGTTACTGATGCTGACCGAATAGCGGCAGCATCTCCTTTGACAGTGAATACATCAAGCACACATTATCTTCCACTGAAAATGCCTATTTGTTTGTCTGTCTTACGAAGATTTTCAGATGAAAACAGTGGTTTATTGCAGTGCTTACACAATTCCAGCATGCGCCTCCTTTTTCTAAGAAAACTGTTCAGAAATTGCCCGAGTGGTGTAATCGCATACAAAACCAAAGGCGTGTTCATGAGATTTGCAACAGCCTACCGTCAGAGGCAGCCTAGCCAGTGAAATCACTGTTGATATCACAAGATGGCAAAAGAAAAATTTGATCCATAGCTTTCAGTCTTTGATAATGAAAACTCATTAAAAAAATTAGCCATTTTCCATGATAGCTAGTGGCAGATAGTCTAGTTACATGTTTATGGTGTTCTGAAAATTTTCATGCATCACAGGATGAACTAGTGAAGTGGTTAGTCTAGGCATGGACTGACATCGCATTTGTGATTGTTGCAGAGTTGTTTGATAAATACCGAATACTAAATGCGCAATGGACCGTATGGAAGGCAACATGTTGAGGTCCACTGACAGCGATAACGAGCTGTCTGAGAATGATGAAAATGGATGTTAAGCTTAAATAAATTTCCATTCTGTGAAGGTTAGGTCTGAAGCTTTCAGAATCAATGCTACACTTGCTAGAAATTTGGAGGCACATTAGATTTTTATTTTGTTTAGAAGCTGTGATGTCATTTTTAGGTTAGTTTTCTACTTTAGGTCCACAAAAGATGGGCTGCAACAAGGGCTAGCTGGTGAAACATAAGAGTTTAGCCATGTAATTCGGCCTGCCAAATAATTCAAATAATTTGAGTGACCCCATCTGGGTTGAATTATAAAGTTGGCTGTAATACAGTTCGCAGGATCGACTTCCATCAATTCGATCCTGACGGGACGGACATCTTCCAACAGGTCGAATTAAACAAAGAGGCAAAAAAAATTTAACCAACGGTTATGATACTCCCTAAAGCGAAACTTGGCCATAGCTTTACGTGTGTTTTCATTTCGCAATATATCAGTTAGTGCATGCACTCTGTCTTGTGTGGCACGTAGCAAACGGAACGAAGAGTGGCGTGACTGCCTCGCTAATTGGGACATGGTGAAAGGTAGCGCGTGAGTGACGTGTGGTTGCGATTCGCAGCAGCCACCGCAGACAGACCTCCACTCATGCTGCACTTTGTTTCCATATAAGCTGCGCTTTGTTTTTATATATACTGGTAGACACACTTGCTTCATGCCATCGGTGAACAGACGGCACGCTACTCTAGCGCCATCTTGTAGTGGTCGTCGCCATGGAGACCGTTTTGCGCGGCACTATGTTTTCCTTCTCGCCATACACTCCTGTTCTGCTTTCCTCCTCGCGCTCTCTTAGCTATTGCCCTCTTTCATCTCTCACTGTGCTCCACGTTCGCTCGGTTACATCGAAGGATGTCACCAATGCTAAACACAGGAACGGGCGCCTATAGCTGGAACCGCATGCTGTGTTTTTCGTTCGCGAAAGCACGACGCTCGGCGAATGCCCACACCACCGCTGACGCGACAGCACCCGCATGAGCATGGCAAGCATGCGCAAGCCACACCGCATTTGCCGGGTGTTTCGCTAAGGATGGATGGATGGATGGATGGATGGATGGATGGATGGATGGATGTTATGAGTGTCCCCTTTGGAATGGGGCAGTGGGTTGCGCCACCAAGCTTTTGCTATTATACCGCCTAATGTGCTACCTAGGTTAAAATAGAAAAAAAAAGAAAAAGAAAAAAAAACATGAACTCCCACAACCAAATTTTATGACCCCCTATTGTGAACTTTGCTTTTGTAAATATTTGTTTTTTGTCGTTTCCCTACTTTTTTTCCACCAATCTTCCAATTGCCTCTTACTAATCTCTATTGCAGACATGTTTACTTTTTCCCTACTCTCACTGAACCCAAGGGCTTCAAGGAGGCCAGTGGTGCCTAAATTGACCACTGGGAAGATGTCTTCACATTCTAATAAAACATGCTCCATCCTAGCTTTACCACAGCTTTACCGTCCCTAGCTTTACCACAGCAAGCACCTGCTTCTTCTTCCTTCTTACATCTCGTTTTATGGGTGCGTGTTCTAAGGCATCCTGATCTCGCTTCGAAAAGTAATGAGCTTCCCTTTGAGTTATCACAAATTGTTTCTTTCCTTATTTCATTTTTTCCTCTTAAGTAGTTACTCATGGCAGGTTTCTTTTACATTGCCACCACCAATGAGATTATTTCACCCTCTCTGACTATCCGCTTGATGTTCTTTGTTGCTGTGTCGCTCACCCTACAGGCCACATACTTGCGGGTAAGTTTCCTAGTTCTATTCTGCCACTGTGAATCAATGTTTTTTCTGTACAGATACCTAAACACTCTCCCAGCCCATTGAATTTCTTCTATATTCCCCAGTCATTCTTCATAATGAATTTGACTGCGAGCTTCCCTCACTTCAAAACTAGTCCAAGCCCATATCACCCTGCACAGCTTCATTTGTAAGCCTTCCCGTGAATGAATGAATGCTTTATTTAGACAATACACTGTTTGGGATGTAGGGTCTAAAGGCAGGTGCAACTGCCTGACAAAGGCCCCCCTACCCGTAGATTGCTCAGGGGGTGGAACATCATGAAAATACAGTGCAACAATGTAGAATTTTTAACAGGGATAGGCGGGCTAGTTGGTGGTCGATACTGGAATGCATCATGTAACCTTTGTGCTTTGTAACCTTTGTCCATCATGTCCTTTGTTGTTTGCGCGGTTACACGATGCATTCCAATAACAACAATGTAGAAACAAGGTATGCGGCAAGCAATCAAGTATACAAAACAGTAAGATTGTTACACTTGATACATAATATATCATCAGTAATGCGCGAGAACATGGAAATATTTAAACAAGCAAATAATACTGATCAGTGTTACAAAACATTATATAGCAAATAGGAGAAAAAATGTAAGAGAGAGAGAAACGACTAAAATAAAAAGAAAAGTTATCGAGACCGCAAGGACAGTTAAGAAGCATTAGGAACTTAGCATAAGATAATTCCTAAACTTTTTCTTAGACTCTAAGCAGATCTGCATTCCTGAATCATAGTAGCAATTTCTGGATTATTATTTAGGAAATGAGGTACTAGGTAGGCGAGTGTCTGAGTACCATATTTGGTTTTAAACATAGGTGTTCTAAGTCTGTTATGCCAGTGAGCACCCAATGCGAGGCGTCCCACTGACCTTTGGTTCCCATCGAGTCTTGATTGTACTTCCGATTTAAAGCAAACAACTGCATTTCCAAAAGAAAGTCCTGGAACCATTACATCTTTCCACATACCTCGGAGGACCTCGTACCTATTGTATCCCCATAGCGCTCTGTGCTTCATTATGGCTGCATTTCTCTTCCCCTCTACTGTTATGGCTTTTTCCTGTGTTTCCATATATCCGTTGCCTTCGTTTATCCATATACCAAGGTATTTATATTCTGTTACCCGAGGTATTTCTTGGCCCTGTATCTCCACTGTCTGTTCACTGTTTTCATTGAATACAATAACACCTGATTTTCTAACACTAAATTTCAAACCTAAATTATTGCCTTCCTGTCCACAGATATTAGCCAGACGTTGCAAATCACTTTGCTTGTTTGCGAGCAACACAATGTCGTCCGCATAAAATAAACCTGGGAGTTGCTGCTCTATTACTGTACCTGCCTGTTTGTATGAGAGATTAAACCCGATATTACTTCCTTCTAGCGCCCTCTCCATCCTCACCATGTACATCATAAACAGCAGCGGGGATAAATGGCACCCCTGCTTCAGTCGCTTGTGGATATCAACTTATCCTCGCTCCTTATCCTTTCCCATTCAACGCAAACAGTATTTTCGAGGTAAATCTCTCTCAAAAGCTGTAGACAATCGTCACCTAGACTACACCTCCCAGAATATCCCACAAAATGTTGCGGTCTACGTTGTCATAGGCTCCTGTAATGTCTAAAAAGGTCACATATAACGGTCTGCTTTCTACTTTTGATATTTCAATACACTGAATAAGAACAAATAAGTTATCATCCAAACCCCTACCTATTCTAAAGCCATTCTGAAGTTCTCCCAAAATGCCATTATTGTCTGCCCATGCTTGCAGCTTTATTTTGATTGCCCGCATTGCTAGCCTGTAGATTACCGATGTAATGGTCAACGGTCTCTACAAGTAAATTCTATCTTTATCCCGCTTACCTTTATAAATTAAATTCATTCCACTTTGTCACCAACTGTCGGTATTTGTCTAACTTTTAAAGCTTTTTCCACTGGTTTCACCAGAGCTTCCGTACTTTTTGGTCCCAGTTCATTAATCAGCCTAACGGGAACCTCATCCAGCCCTGCGGCTGTGTGCCTAGGAATTTTCTCTTCGGCTTCCAGTTACAATTTGTCAGCACCAACTCCTCTTCCATCTGGTTCCCTTTCATGCTCTTTTTTCTTCAAATAAAACCTTGTCATTGCCTTGGAAAGATTAGGCTGTTATTTTTCAGATGTAATTTAATGCCACTTCCCCTTCCAGTTTGTTTCCATTTTCATCTAGGATATGCCGTTGTATTGTTGTTGACTTCCTGCCTAATCATTTTATGTGGTTCCAAAATATTTTAGGTGCGTCCCTCTTTCTGTCGTTCGGCGATCGCTTCTCGTATCTCCCTGTTCCACCAGCTTTTCGGTTTCTTTTTTCTTTTCGAACGAGCATGTTGTTTCTCTTTTTGTATTTCTGTTGTTATTAGAAGCTCACCATAATCTCACTCTTTACTTGGCCATTTGCTAAGTTCTTCCTCGACTCTAGCGACTATATTTCTTATTTGTTCAGCGTTCAAATTTGGACTGGCCATTTTGCACTCCTTGCTCTCTTTCCCAGCTACATATCCCATCTTCAAAATGATGTGTTTATAGTCACTCCCTATGCTGCTATACCCTTCCTCGTCAATGACCATTTCTCTCAACTTATCATGATTTCCTTCAGTCATCAGACAGTAAGCAATGGTTGATTGCTGGTTTCGCACTTCCCACGTGATCTGGCCTTATCACTTAGGCCCTGTATTCATGATAACGAGGTTATGTTGCTCACAAAGGTCTAGCATTGACTTCCTGTTGTTGTCAGTATAGCCATCTAAATCCTCTATGTGGGCATTCATGTCACCCAATAGGATAATTTCAGCATCATTCCTGAAACCCTTAACCCTTTCGCTGTCACGGACGTACCGGTACGTCATCGCGCTTCCCCCCCACAGTGTCACTGACGTACCGGTACGTTCTCTATCGTGCGTTCAAAATTTCGCGCCTGAGCGCAAAGCTGGCGCTCCTAGATTGGCCACGCCATCTGTTGAATCTTTCTACAAGTTCGTATATTTGCCCCGACCTGTGTTAGTCCACGTATTGAAGAGTACGGTGGGACTGCCACTCCCCACTTTCTCTTTGCTGAGTGGCGCGGTGGCTCCGCGTTCACTGGATCATGCGTCGCGCACGTGTGGTTATGGGTTCAAGGGTTGTTCTGCAATTTCCGCTGGTTTGAAGGTTTTTATTTTTTTTCTGTTGGTGTGCCTGCTACGGCGCGTCAAGTTCAGGCGCACGTGCCGTTGCCTCTCCAAAAAGGGTGACTCGATTGCTACTTTCGCTCTCTCGCCGCACCCTCGCTTCCGACTGGCAGCAGTAAACGTAAAGCCCTTCGAACTTTGTTTAGCCTTTTTCCCTCTCCCTCTGTCCTCTTGATCACGCAACGTCCCATTTCTCTCCGCTGTGCGGGCGACTGAAAGCGCATCCTCCCTGCGCGCGGTTACTTTCGGATGGCTGAGCGGCGCGGGACCTTCGTCTGCTCATAGGGGCGGTGGCTGAATTCCGATTCAGTATACGAGCCGAGCTCGGATTCGGACTCGGACAGAGTCGCATGTGAGGAAGAGGGTTCCGCATCGTCAGATTCGGATGTTGAACGGATTTTATAGTCAGGCTGATGATGATGATGATGTTTAATAACAGCAGCTGCAGAACACTGAAATGTGCATATTGCATTGACTATATTATTTGTATACCAATCATAATCAAAAATAAATTGCTATGTTCATTCCCTGTTATGCTCGTTCCGTGAACCAAGCCGACACTGGGGGTGCGTCACGGGCAGAAAGGTCCGACAGCGAAAGGGTTAAGAGGAAGCTTTAGCTCGGGTGCTCCTACCTTAATACATGTAAAAGGAGAATTCGTTTTTCTGGGCAACCACTGCACCAAACTTGACCAAGTTTGTTGCCTTTAAAAGAGAAACTTAAAATCTAGTGACTGTTGGTTTCGAATTTTTTATTTAGGTCCTTAATGTTTTATTAAAAGTTAGCAAAAATCGAAAATTTTCAAAATAAGAAAATATCAAGTTTACAACTCTGTAACTCAGAAACGAAAAACGATAATACAATTCTGTGTATCACATCTAATAGTACATCTAAAGCGGACAAAATTGATACGCTATACATGAATCTAAAAAAAAAAAAAAATTTGTAATATGGAACTAGGCGCTCTTTGGCCATATCTGGCCCTTGCGCCACTAAACCACACACATCATCATCGTAATATGGAAATACAGCTTTTGCAGAACCTTTGTAAACAACGTAACAAATACACGTAAGATATAAAATGGCATCGAATTTGTCCGCTTTCAATGGTCTAATAGATGCCGTTTACAGAACTGCGATATCTGTTTTTGATGCAGAGTTATGAATTTGTCAACTTCGTTCTTCTATTTTTTTTTTAGCTTCCGTATTTTTGAAAATTCTTTTAACAAAACCCAGGACCTAAATCGAAATTCCGCTTTTTAACTTTCTCTTTCAAATGCAACAAATTTCATTAAAATCGGTCCAGGGGTTATCTCAGAAAAACGTTTTTGCGTTTTACATGTATTTGAATAGGTCGCATAGGAGTTGGGCCCGAGCTAAGGCTTCCTCTTAATATCAGCACTTATGCATTCCACTAACTCTTCATTCTTCTCTGTGCAGTTGTTTCCGGTCCGCAAATACGCTACGTCCAGCCAAGTTCTCTTTCCACTCATTGTACCTGATAACCAAGTATGCTCGACATTTTTAATTTACTATTTTCCATTTGGCTCCCTGATGGATGAGCATTCTGCCTCCCCCTCCATTTCTTTCTGACTTAGTTCTGTAGCGCCCTTCCCAAACACAATTCTCAATCACTGGCAGATCCTGCGAATCTCTAAGGTGTGTTTCTGTAACCACACACACCCCTATTTGTTTTGTTCTCTATTTAACTGCTCTTCAATCTCTGCCCACATTTCCTTTCTTCTGCAACCCTGCATGTTAATGTAGCCTATTGCATGGCAAGCTCTCTTTCTTGTTTTCCTTTTTTTTTGCTGTTATTGACGGCGATGCTATTATGAGGGTCCCCTGGGGCACCTTCTTCATTACTACCTACTCTGGCCTCCTGAGCGCCTGTGGGCCCCCTAAAAAAGCAATAGCGTGACCAGCAAGTCGCCGGCACACTTCTCGTCCAAGCCTGTAATTGAAGTATATCCCGTCTCGTTCAAAACAACACCTTCTCACTTCTCTGTTTACTTCGACAACCTCGAAGCCTTTCTCTCGGCTCATTTTCCCTATCACCTCATCAGCAGCCACTACGGCTCTTTGTATGTGACTCATGTACAGGCACTTCTGGCACCGTGCACACAACGATCTGCACCTGAGGGGACAGCTCGCGCAGGTCGTCCACCCCCTTCACCAAGCGCTGGGCTAGTCCTGTCCCTTTCCTGTTTAGGACGTCATTTAGCCCACCTGCTACTATGACAAGGTTGCGCACGTGGGCATTTTCCACGCTTTGCGTTTGCTCGCTCCATGACAAAACCCAGTGTCCGCCCTGAAAATGTCCCTGCTGCCACTCTTTTATCACCTTTCACCCTCTCCACAATTGCTTGTGAGCACTTAGCCAGGTTTGAGTTGCCAGTGATTATCACCATTTCATTCCCTCCTATCTCTCCCTGCTTCCCTTTGTCCTTTTCCATTTGATTCGGATTTGACAAGGGGCACTGACCCCTATGCTCCCGCTTTTTGTGTGTGGCATCCTCAAGGTAGGTGCCGCTCTTTCCAGCTACCTCCTCCCCATGCTGCATACATTCCACATGCTTTGCTGACACGCCCTCTGCTGTCACATCCGGGGGCTGCGTTCCATTGTCACGTCCATTCTCATTCACAATGGTGGCCCTGTTCAGCTTTTCCTCGGCTGCCTGAAGTCTTTCTTCCACTACCTTCCGTGCGTTATGTTCCCTCTTTAGCTACTTTTTGAGCTCTTCAACCTGTTTGACAAGCACTTCCTGGAAAGCCTCCATTTTCTTCAGCCTAGCATCGACATCACAGTGTGTGCTGATTGACTCGTTTTCCTCTCCATTCTCATCCGTCCCCTCGTCTGTCTTGAGGGACCCCCTGCACACTGCATGCTTTCTCGGCTTTCTTGCCATGTATTGCATGGCTTTTTTTAATGCAACTACTATAGTACTATAATACTGTAATAATGCCGAGCACGTGCCTTCTAGCAAAAACCGATACCACAGGATCTAAATCTTTAAAATGTCGCAAAGTAATTCTCACCAATGTTTTAAAAGCAATTAATGCCGCACAGACTTAAGGTATGACACGTTTTCGCACATGTTCAACCAAGCAGCCACACTCTTACTTTCCTACCAAAGCAATATTCCTGATACCAAAGCACACACAGTAAAGCCACTAATAGCTATTAGTCTTGCCGCTTCCGAGCTACTATTTAAAGGCTAAAACACTTAACGTCCGACCCATTTGCACGTCTTGAAGCATGTGACGCGAAAGAGCGCTCCGACTATCCTGCAAAACCAAATGTACACAAAACACATCACACGAAAAAAGAGAGAGACAAATAGAAACTCCCAATTATTATTTAAAGCCTAAAAATAGCAAATCCAAAACAAAAGCAAGCTCAAAGCATGCACAAAAAATTTATGATTTCATTACCACCACGGAGCCCTGAAAAGCATGTCCATTTGCCACAAAATCCCACCTGCACTCCAGGATGCACGGAGGACAGCATCATCTGGTGGCATTGAGGGAACTAAAGCGTGACGTATAGCGTGACGTAACACTTGCGCTGCACTCTCATTGGTGGACGCGGGGGCGGCAACGCGACGCAGCGCGTTCTTTTCTACTCCCAACAGCACCACGCGGTTACGCGATTTCCCAACGAAAGGACGCCCGAGCGCCTCTGCCGCGCGTCAATCGCGCCATGCGGTTTCAGTTTAAGAGCTGCGCTCTAAAATGCCGAACACGCCGTTGACTCACTTAGCAGTATTTGCCTTTAAAGTTAGCTTCGCCGCAATATAGAAATGTCACGCAGTGAAGCGCATAAGGCGGGAAAGCTGCCACTGTTACGGGATGCAGCGCGTGTTCCTTTATTTAGACATGCACAAGCGCAGCCTCCGGTCACAACACGAGCACCGAGACAGCTAAGAAATTTACCGGCAGGCCTTCAGAGTTAGAGACCCCTGCGTTTTTTCATCTTACCGCCTTCTTTTCGCTACCTTTCCCAAAACGCAGATGGCTTTTCTCCGCTTCTCGATGCTGGCGTGCGCGCGCGCGCATAATTATGTAACGCGCACTTGGCCCCGTTAACGATTTAACGCATGGCGGGCGAAACGAGGGCTCAAATCGTCACAGCCACGTTTCACAACATCCGTTTACTCTCAAGGTCTACGAAGTGTCTGCTAGCCTGTCACAGCGCCAAAAACGCACTTAAGCAATGCTCCGCCTCTAGCAATCACATCCCTGAAGGAGCCGGTCGGGCTCCGAAATATCGAGATTTTAAATATAAATTTTGGTTGAGTTTTCTTTCTTTTTAATTCCGTTATGCCCAACCAGGCAGATATCTACCGAATGTTTACCTTTTACGTCAGAAACAGCTCTGAATTGCTGCCAGTATGCTTATTAGGCGTCTAGACGCTCGCACTGTGACTGGAGACGGTGCGTGCGCACGTCTATAATTAAGAAGCGCGTACTATGTCCTGTGACAGTGGCCCCTTTTCGTTATTGGTATACTTCACTGCATAATACGGCTATATTGCGGCGAAGTTGACCGGTCAATTTCGAATTACTTGGCTAAGGCCAATATTAAGATCGAAATAACAAAAAAGTTTGGGCACAAAAAAATATATGGGCGCAAGTCGGGACAGTCGGTCAAGATCTAATTAACAGAAAACGAATTAACCGGAGGCGAATTAACAGAATAAAATGGGAACAGGTGCCACTGTTATAGGACATAGCATGTGTTCCTTAACTTGCACTTGCTTGTGCATGGTGTTCCCTTGTCTCACATTCAAGTTGTTGAGCTGAAATATTGCATCATAAATGACCAAATAGCCCGCCGGGGGGGGGGGGGGGGGGTTCTGTAAGAGTCCACCTAATGGACTGTTCATTTCGGCAGCTGCTGACTGGCCCTAGGGCCGCTCGTCTCCTCCTCTCTTGTACACCTGCATCCAATCAGCAGCGGCCAAAATGGACAGTCCACTGGGTGGACTTTTACAGAAAACACCCAGGATATCCACACTGCTAACAGAAGTCTACTGTAATAATAAAAATGGCACACCTGTGCTTGACGCTCATTTTTTCCGAGCTAAAAATGTTACTCAACAGTTCCCAGTTTAACTGACCGCTCAATCTTTCTTATTTTGGAAATAGAGGAACAGAAAAAAAACAGACACAAAAAGAAAACACAATTCATGTCTGTATTTCTTGATTTGGCACAATTTCCAAAATGAACACATACCAACTTGCTTAACTAAGTCTTTAATGCTCACTTTTTGTTGAGTGTGATGCCTTCTTCACATCCTTCCCGAGGTTCTGCGTAAGCTGAGTCAGAACACCCTGCTGAGGTCTGGAATGTTCTGAGGATCCCATGGTATTCCAAGTGGCTCGCCCCATTGCATGCATGTCCTCAGACAGCATACGGCGAGCCCCAACTGTGCGTCGTACACTGGCGTAGACAGGGACATGACCTGCACATTAGAACAAGTATAGATCGTTGCCATCGTGAGCCTGTTTATAGTTCACTGCAGGACAAAAGCGAGCTGCAATTCGTCTGTCTTGCATCAGCCAACTTCATCCTAAGCCTGCAAATTCTGTCAATTGTATATGGGCGCTCCCGGTGAATTTTTCTCCTTCACTGCAATGTTCTTCAAGAAGTCCAATTGCAATAAAGATCCTACTGCACCTTGCATTCTGTATGCTGTGGGTGCAAGGGAAAGTGTGAGAGCATGACCAGAGAAGCATGGCGGCTTGATGCACGCTGACTTCGTGCACACCCAATGTTGGAGGTCACATGATCAAGCACAAACTAGGGCAGGAGAGTGCACACCTCCTCCTCTGCCTAATTGCCTTAACAATTCAGAATGCATACTTTATGTTGATGATACAACTACATTCGCTGGAGATAAAGACCTCAATAATTTAACAACACGACTAAACAAAGACCTTAAAATAATTGCGTCTTGGTGTCTTGACAATGCACTGCAAATAAATGCCACAAAGACATGCTTCATGATTTTTCATACTCATCATAAGCAAACCTCTTTAGTTCCGAGTCTTAATCTAGATAACCACATAATTTATCCATCTGATACAACATTTCTTGGCATCGTTCTTGACTCTCACCTGAAATTTAACAAACATACCATATCCCTTGTTAAAAAAATTGGTTTTGGTTTACGTGTATTAATAAAATCTGGACATTACTTTCAGCAGCACATCTTACAGACACTGTATTACGCATTCATACATAGTCACCTGATATATTGCCTCACTTCATGGGGAAACACGTATGAAACACACATGTCATGCCTTCATCACTAACAAAACCAAGCAGTACGCCTGATTAAATTCAGCCCACACCTGGCATCTGTCCTCCCACTTTACCAAAATCTCAAAATCCTTCCCCTTACTTACTCGTTACAGCTAAAACTAGGTCTTTTAATTTAAAACCGTTGCAATCTTTGTTTGACATTGTTTCGGAGGCATCCCGGCAGCCTATTTTGCTTGCGGGTGATTTTAACTTACCTGACTTGGAATGGCTAGAAGGTGATTGTGTATGCAAAGTTGACAGCCGTATTAACTTAGAAATGAAAAACATTGTAAACACCTTCGGACTATTACAGTATGTCAATGTTCCAACTTGGAATAGTAACATTCTGGACCTTTTGTTGTGCAGCTCACCTACCCTTACTAGCTCGGTTTATATAATACCAGGAATAAGTGACCATCACGCTGTCATTGCAAACATTAAAACAGATATTAACCGATCAACGTCACCCACATCAAGGAGAGCTTTTTTTCTTCGAAAAAGGTGATTATCCTAGTATCTCCCAGGAGCTCCTCAATTACTTGCTGGTTTTTGAATGTCTTGCTGAGGATTACAACATCCATGATTTATGGCGCGTATTTAAAGATAAACTGCTTGAGCTTACGGACAAGTATGTTCCAAGCATAGATTCCACCAGACTAAAAAAATGTAAGAAACCCTGGGTGAATTCGCGTATTCTCAGAATAATTAAAAAAAGAAAGAGAGCATTTAATAGATACAAAAAAACTAAAAGTATGAATCACATAAATAAGTTATCTGAAGTAACACAGGAGTATAAGTTTGCTATAAAAAATACGAAGGAAGAGTACTTTAAGACAGTCAACAACAGAATGAAAACTAATCCTAAACATTTTTGGAGGTTTTTAAAAGGATGCGGATCAGATTTTGTAGGAATAAATGAAATTATCTGTAATCAACAAATAACTACAGACGATACCGAAAAGGCAACGCGTTTGAATACATATTTTCAATCTGTCTTCCTACCTAAATGCAATCATAGCTCTACACCACATGCAAGCACACTTCCTTTAATGGAACAAGTTGAATTAAGCGTTAGAGGCATCGAGGCACTCCTAAAGGTCATAGATGAAACCAAAGCAAACGGTCCGGATGGTATATCTCTACGTATACTAAAGCGGTGTGCTACACCTATCTCGATGTACCTTTATTTAATCTATGTGAAATCGCTATCCACAGGACTCTTACCTAATGATTGGAAAACCGGTCAAGTTGTACCTATTCATAAAGGGGGTTCGAAAAGAGATGTTGCAAATTACAGGCCTATCTCACTAACATCCATCTCGTGCAATATCATTGAGCATATTATATATACCAAGATAATGCGTCATATAACCAATAATAATATACTAATCAAAGAACAACATGGGTTTTGGAAAGGTCTATCTTGCACAACACAATTAATTAATTTTATCACGAATTGGCATTCAATGTTGATGAGGGAGGACAAACAGATTGTGTCTTTTTAGACTTTCGCAAGGAATTTGACACAGTGTCACATCCACTTCTTATTAAACTTAAAATGTTAAATATTCACCCAAGCGTACTCGCTTGGATTGAAAATTATCTGTCTCAGCGCCGACAATGCGTTGTTTTGAATGGCAAAAGCTCGGCATACGCTGATGTGACGTCAGGAGTCCCACAGGGTTCAGTCTTAGGGCCACTTTTGTTTTTACTTTATATAAATGATATTTCTGTTGGTATTTCTTCATGTATGCGATTGTTTGCCGACGATTGTGTTGTTTATAGGAAAATTAAGAGTGAACAAGATGCTGCCATGTTACAATTTGATTTAGAATGTATTAATACTTGGTGTTCCACATGGAAGATGAATTTGAATTTAAAGAAGTGTGTTCATGTATGTTTTACAAGAAAGAAGAAACGGATTGTAAGTCTTTACCAGATAAATAATACCCTGATAAAAAACGAACCTATATACAAGTATCTAGGTGTGACGCTATCATCCGACTGCTCATGGTCTGCTCATGTGGATGACGTCATTGTAAAAGCTGGTAGGGCACTCAATTTTATTCAGAGCAACTTGAAATGTTCACAGCTGAATCTAAACAAAACTGATTACTTAACATGTGTGAGACCAATTTTAGAATACGCCTGTGCCGTCTGGGACCCCACGCAAAAACACTTGATTGATAAACTGGAAAGAATTCAAAACCGAGCTGCTAGGTTCGTCCTGGGGCAGTATAGGCGGAGAGAAAGTTGTACTGAAATGAAATTTGAATTGAATTGGGAACTGCTTTCCTGTCGGCGGAAAAAGTTGAGACTGAAGTTTTTATACCTCATATTTAACAATAAGACTGGAATTAGCAGCAAAAGCTACTTGAAAGAACCACATTATATTTCTAGGCGTAATCACTATTCACTTAAAATCCGCGAGTACCGTGCCAGGACGTACTTGTTTGCGGATTCCTTTTTTGTAAAAACTATTGTGGAGTGGAATCAGCTGTGTGAAGAGCAAGTGTGCTGTACGAATGAAGATCTGTTTTTTTCCCTCCTGTAACCCCCCTACTATAACGCCTTCAGGCAATGCGGGGTAATTCTTGAATAAAGAATAAAGAATCGCATCCGAAATTAAGGTACTGTCATTAATATTTCTGCCCCCCAACTACTCAACCGTAACATTACAAGATTCTCGGAACAAAATAATATGTTATAACCTAAGGTACGCGCAAATTACGGCAAGCAGACAACGCTCTTTTTGGGAACAATGTTTCGAAATTCATTGGCCACGAACATCAAGTACGTCTATTCAGAACACTCATTTCATAAAGCATTGCAAATTCACTTGTGGTCAACAGCCTGTTAGTAATAAATAACCTTTATTGACAACGAACCGTGCTTTGTTTTTTACACTTTTACATTATGTATAACTGTCTAGTACTTCATTTGTTTTATGTATATTTCTCTGTATAATGTTTTACTGAAGTTATGTATTCTCATTATTTAATTTATCTTTGCTAATACCGTTTCACTGATCTGCAACACCACTGCCTGCCTGTACTTGATTATTTTTTGTAATTAGCGCAGGAGGTCCCCTCAGCAGTTGAAACTCTGGGACCTCCTTCTGTACTAATATTTACCATATACTTTCCTGTATTCAAATATTTTCAATAAATCCTCCAAACCTTCAAAACCTTCAAACCTTCTAGCCTGGCCAAGACTGCGCATGGCTGTCCGCACAGCTAAGCATGTACACTGCCTGTGCCATATCTTGGAGGTGCAATAGGACCCCGCTGATATGTTCCCCGTTTATATGTTTTCCGAAGAATAACAGTGTTAGAGCCCGCTCCCAGCAAAGGGATCATAGACACCTATATATTAGAATCCACTGTAATAGGTCGTCGTTCCCCTCAACATTCCCGCATGATATGTTGCGACTTTGGTGTATAATTACAAGAAAACATCAAGTGTAGTGCATATAACTTAAAAAAACCTAAAAGAAAAACATCAACCACGTTAGACATCGTAGCTGTGCACTTCTGGCAGGAATTTCAGACAACTTACAGCGTGCCGTTCAATGTTTGCACACCGCATGCACTACTGCATACCATTTAGAACTGAGCAAAAATAGTGATATTCTGGTTTTAATACATTGCCGGCATGGTCATCAGCCATGCTGCTTGTGCCACCTCGAAACCGAAGCTGGCAAAGCCTGTCAATCTAGCAGCTGTCGACCTCGCCTAAACTGCAGAGCAAGCCAAACCAAGCAGCTACTTGTTTAAAGACTGCAGGGCTGCATTTGCTGGTTGTCGTGAGAGTTCCATATATACAGTGTTTGTTAATTTATGTGTTAAACACCGACACAGCCCCGACTTCCTCAAGTGGCGCATACTCCACCCACGATGTATGCACTGACGAGGATGGGGATCAAGTGAAGGAAGCGTTAAATGTTGACTGTTGCGAGTAGACACGATATTCGCCTAACACAGCTGGATCAACTTTGCTATATTGCTGGTGGATGAAGATTCGGTGCATGCACTAACTGTACCTTTGTCTATCTGTAGTGAGAGCATGACAATGGTCGATATACAGACTGACCAGCTTGTAGGCAAGCATGTTTGCGTGCAGCAACACATGGACAAGCTTGGGCCATATTTTCGGACAACCACTTTCACTTTCACTGCATCGGAAGCATCAACGGGTGAAAGTGATCCTGGCACTGTGATAAGATAGCGTGCTTGGGACTGTGTCAAGGATGGCATCGCTCATAGATGTCTATGCATCCTGGTGCTAGTAATGTGAAATCTTGCAAAATTAAAAGCATTCCCGGAAGTGGTCATCAGAGAATACACCTTCTTCGGCCACTTGTGGTATAAGTAATTCATTCCCTGCTTTATCCAATACTTTTAACTCCTGATTATTCAGACCTTTAGGCAATTCCCACCATTTCCGCATCGCCTGTCGGCAACAATAATTCGTTTAGGTGCTGAGCCATGCATAGCGTTTATGTCTTAATACTTACAGCATGTTCATGTGATTCAGCATGTTCATGCAATACGTTTCCCAGGCATTGCATTCTTTTTTATCGTGCTGCCCCTGGAAAACATATTAGAGGGTTTCTATTGTAATCTCCAGCAAGTGCACAGGCTGTGCAAGCAGAGATGGCTGGTGGTTTCATGTAACCCATCATCCTGCGTAACTCGTGTTTAAGTTCAAGTTCTTTTATTAACCACGTGAAGATAAGTACATTGGGTATGGTATAAAGGTGGGGCCCTATAACTCTCGTAGGAGTTGTGAAGGGGGCCCCTATGTTATATGCTGTTATATAAACACTAGAGCGCATGAGAAAAAAAAAACAGGAACAATGCGCGGGACAGTACAAATATGGTATGTACTCACTGAGCAAGTGATGCGGGCATAAAAAAGCGAAGGTTAGTTTTGTAGCTGATAAATGGCTGGTGTGCTGTTAGATCTGTTGGTAATTTATTCCAGAGCTGTGATGCGGCGTGCGAGAATGTAAATGATCCATAATAAGTGCGAGATTTTGGAAAGGTTAGTGTTTTCAAGGTGATTGATCGTAATGGGTATGTGGATGTGGTATTTTGACGATTTTATACAAGGACATAGTATAATTCTGTGCAATTTTGTAAAGCAAAACGAGAATGTGGTAATCAATGTAATGTTTCGCGGGCAGTATATTAAGTAATGGGTACGCAAATTGACTGATTCTGATCTTTTTAGGAAGAGAATAGCTCGAAGTGCTGTATTTTATGGTGCAATAATTGGCAATAAAGTGGTGGGGTACGTGAGTCCGTATATGGTAATAGCATACATAATATGCGAGTGTATAAAACTGACATAAAGAGTATGGAGTGTGTTCAAAGGAAACATGTAACATAGTTTAAACAGCATTGGGATTTTCTTATAGATGGTTAGTATAGTTTCATGGATATGTTTATGCCACTTTAGTTGACTGTCGAGGTAGACACCTAAAATTTTCATCTCGTTAACCCTTTGTAAAGGAGAGTTGTTGAAGTTTAATGATTTAGTGTTCATTAGTCTGGTGTTTTCTCCAGCGAAAATTATATAGTTACTTTTCTTTGTGTTTGCTAGAAGGCAGTTAGATTAAAGCCAGTTAGATAGTTTCAGCAGGACATCATTGCCTTTTTTGTAAAGATCTGTTTCTGTACCAGCTGTCAGGAAAATATTGGTATCGTCTGTGTTATAAAATGCAGTCTGAGAGATAGTCAGGTAAATCATTGATGTATGCCAGAAAAAGGAAAGGGTCTAATATAGACCCCTGGGGAACCCCGCTGTTAGTTATCATTCGTGATGACGGCATATTGTTAACTATTATGTACTGCTGCCGGTTTTTCAAATATCTGTTAATTAGGCTTAAGGGTGCTCCCCGAATACCATACTTTTCGAGTTTTTTTAGTAATATGTCGTGGTTCACTAGATCAAAAGCCTTGGTTAGGTCCATGAAGATACCCATGGTTCATAGTTCTCTTTCCAAATTTATTTTCGTTTTTTCCACAATGTTAATTGATGCTGTCTCAGTGGACTTTCTTCTTATATATCCATATTGCTCTTTAGTGTAAACGTCCACTGAAAAACTTATCTAGTCGGGCTAGCACTACTTTCTCAAAAACCTTAGAAAATGGTGACAATATGGATATTGGTCGGAAATTGGACATATTCATCTTATCCCCTTTCTTGAACACTGGTACAACCTTGGAAATATTTAGTAGCATCGTGAACGACTCTGAAACGAACATTTCGTTAATGATATGTGATAGGGGTTCGCATAACATAATCAAACAGTGGTTGAGCAGTAGTACAGATACTGTTGCATCTGGGTCGCAAGGCCCAAGGGTAGCGTTGGCCTGGCGGCCTGGGGCACAGTTGGAAGCATCCGAAGGTCCTGGCAAAGGATGAGTCGATTGCTAACAGAACAACTTGTTTATTATAGCATCGCAAAAGAGCGGCTGGTTAGGTCGACCGAAGTGGAGAGACAGGAGAGCACGTTACTCGACGGAAGAATTCGAAGCCTCTCTCTTGGTGTCCGGGGGCAGCTGCTTTTATACTCTCGGAGTCGAGGGCAAGAAGGAACGCCTCGATAGAGGCGCACGTGACAGCGGCGCACGGACACGTTAAGACGAGAAGTGACACATCCGCCGGGCCGGCACCGGTCAGACCTCCTCGCTTCACAGTTGGGGAGCTCCTCTCCTCGGCTACCGCGCTTTGACAAGCGTGGGCACCAACATGCACACACGCACACACGAAGACACGTGGCATTGAAACATGCCTGGACGCGCATGGCGGGAGGCATTGCGGCAGTGCTGAACTGGCCAAAATGTCCGCCGCTTTGAACGAAGCCCCGGCGTCCGTTGCATCCACGCCGGCTATACCACGCGTCGTAGGCGAAACGCAACAATACCAAGTCTAGACTGGTTGATGAAGTATTTTTTAAAGAGAGGATTACTTTGTTGACTTCATGAGGGTCAGTAGGCTTAAGAAAGAGAGAACTGGCAGGGTTAGTTGTTGCGACTGCGTCTGATTGTAATGTATGTGAGTTATTTACAATTAAATTATTGGCCAATGAGTAAAATAACTGTTGAAGTTTTCAGCAATAATAGAAGGATCACTTACTATCGTGTCACTTACTGATATTCCACATATACTGTTTGTGTTGCACATGTTTAGGGCAGTATTTATCACTTTCCATGTAGCTTTTGAGTCACCCTGTGCTTCTTTAATTTTTGTGTGAAAATAATTTCACTTAGAAACTGTGATTAGGCTTTCAAGCTTTTTCTTGTATGTCCTATACGTGCTTTTCTAAAGTGACATTGTATGGTTTTCGCTTTAGTTTTCTATACATGTTATCTTTGTGATGTATTGACTTTAGAATACCAGCAGTTATCCACGGTTTTCACTTTGCATTTCTCCTGGAAATGCAAAGGGCATTTCCAGGAGGGCATTAGGGCATCAAAAATGATGTCACGTTTGTATGTCATATGCTTTTGCTGAGGACATAACTGGCTACTGGATGTGATGGTTGCAAAAACAGGAAGGTGATCAGTAATGTCAGATGCTAATGTTTCACTTGAAAATTTAGTGCCAGATATGTTTGTGATTGCGTGATCCCATGTGCTGTCTTGAGTTAGTAATGCGTGTTGGTAATCTAATCAACTGTTGTAATCCGTAGCTTGTTATTAAGTCTGTGTAGTTATAAGTGTTGGTTCGATTAATGTCAATGTTCACGTCACCCACTATAATAAACTGAGTAGTATTGTTACTGTTGTTATCAAGCCACTTACCATATTTACTCAAATATAACGCACACTTTTTCCGATAAAACGGGTCCCAAAATTGCTTGCGCATTAGAATCGAGTACAACCCTAAATATGCGTTACCATATATTTGGTGGTATTTCGTAATGAGTACTTCGCACCATGTAGATTTAAAAACGACGTCTGTTCTAACTATATATATTACATCGTTTCTTATGTAAAGAGCGACACCCCTATGTACAGTTTTGTTAGTTGTAGTGCTTGATGATAAGCTTTGCCTACAAGCAAGCTCCGGTGATAGCCGGGAAGTGGATATGTTTGACACGTGTTTTCAGATAACGAAGTTTCTGATAAAGCAGTGAAGTGAAACGTCTGGTTTAGTGTTGCACAAATGTCAACGAATTCATCGTAATGTTTCTGGAGGCTCCTTATGTCCAGATGCAGTAATGATAAATTAGATGAAGTGAATAACGGTGTACTAAATGTTCGTGGTTCTAGAAGTTCAAACGCCATCTTGGTGTTTCTTCCCTTTTTTTTTCTTTCCGTCTGTCGTTGAAGCATAGCCTTATGTGATGACCTGTAAGTCATCTGGTGATCTTATCTTGTTGACAGCACTGGTTGTAGTTTTTATGGCCTTTATGACACATTGTTCTGTCCACAAGAACTGCCATTGTTTGCTTTTCTTCAGTTTCAATGCTTCAGAGAAAAGTGCTTTGCTCTGTGGACATAAATGTTCGTTCGAAAACATTTGGCTTGACCTTTGCTTTTGCCGAGGTCTTTCGCAGTCAGCCGAGCTTTTTTGGCTTTTCTCTGGAAAATGTTCCTTTTTTCTCTCGAGACAAACTGAACTATCATATTTGCTCTCTGGTTATTAGCAGTGGTTACTCTGTGAACAGTATCAATGTCTGAAGGGGCAATAGAGTAATCAACTTTCATGCCAATGTCAACTACTAGTTGCACAAGGTTTTCGTCTGTAGCATTCGGCATACCACGTATCTCAATGTTGTTCGTGCACAAATATTGTTCTAATTGCTCGATTTCTTTTGTGACGATGGCATTCGATTTTTTCAATTCCTCATTTTTTTTCTTCAGAACGTTGCTCTCGGCAAGTATAGCGTTTTTGTTCAGCTTTAATGCTGTCATACTCATTGGTCAAAAATGTAAGCCTACTTTGTATTTCCAGAATTTCCTTTTTCTGAGATACTGCCTTGTGTGACAGAAAGACGTTTGAACCTTCTCTGCTGTTTGGGCTGGGGCTGGGCTATGCGGATCGCTCAAATGGTTTAGGTTGCACAATCTCAAGTTTAGCAGACGCACTGAAGTGAGAGGCAGCATAAAGCATTCTCTACCTTCTGTTTGCACTCTTTGTCGCGCATGCTTTGTGACAGTGAGTGTTCGTGATCAATGAGTGAGGTCAGTTGAAGCTTGCTTGTGCACACGTAACACCATGCGTAATTTAATTAGTCAGTGAATGTGTACTGCAATCTATAGACTGATAAAACTTCGAACTGTGCTTCGTGTAGTTGTCTAATGCTTTGCTACTGCTATCAATGATTTGCCTTATCAGTGAAACTGTTTTTCTGGTCAGCTTCCATCCTCAACTGCATTTCCCGTCCTATGGCAGCCATTCAGTCACCCCAACAGGTAACCAGTTTCTCTTATGCAACGGATGACATGCCCAAACAATTTTGAGTTCATAATGTCAGTATGGTAGCAGCAGTGCTGGTACCTATGTCGCTCTAAGCTGTCTTCGAACAATGTCGGTTTCTTATTACTATAGATGACTGCATTCACCTAATCTACTGGCATAGTAAAATGACTTTCATAAAGCAATCTTTATTAATGGCGACAACTGGATCCTAGACTAACAAATTAAAAAAAATGTGTCCTTCAAGTTATGGTGCTGAAAAGCTGTGAATATACACAATTATATGTGCCTATTTGCATATGAGGTACACTTTCATTTATGTCCCTTGCAAGACCAAAAACTATCACAACTATCATGCTAGAACAGTCCAAGCAATAAGGCTGATCTTATTGGATTTCTTGAACAATGCAGAAGCATGTATAGCAAAGCGTCAGGAAATGATTTTCAGCAAATCGTTCCAGAAAACTAAATATACAAAACTTGCATAAAGTCAGAACTGAACGAAATTTTTCTTAAATGAATCAAATAGTCGAAAGAAGCACATAGAATTATGTCTATTGACATGTTTTCAACACCGAAATTTGAAAAATATAGATTTAAAAAAAAATTTTTGGTTTAAGTAGGAAGCCGAAGGGAAACATGATTAAATACTGGATGAAGTGAAGGTGAAGCATCCAAAATAACAGATCACCTGAAGGAAGTGGACATAAGAGGAATGGGTGAACAAAACAAAAAGAGGAACACACCTCCACGTTGCATCTTCAGGACGTCGTCATCATCAAAGTCTGGACCAGAAGCCTGCGTGCCTTGGGACACTTTCACCACGTCATACTGCGTCCACCTCGACATGATTCTGACTGTGCGCCAGGTAAACTTGGTGGCTGTGCTAATGTCACACTGTGTGCCTGCCTCGGACTGCAAGCTCGGTGTTGCTTGCTCCGTGCCTGAAAACAATAGAAGAAAATAGATCACGTGGTTTCAAAATAAATGGATGCTCTGCATGGAATGTACACAATGCAACAGATGATAAATGTACCACATACTTGAAATGAAAATTTCGTTTGAGAATGTATTATGCTCTTTGAATGATACTTCCACCCTGGACTATTTGTCCTCTGTCACAAAGGCACAGACAGTGGGGTGTTAGAGAAGGTAAACTAGGTGGTAGTAGGGTAATTCAAGAGCTAGGCTTTCCTGCTTGTGCTCTGATGATGATGATAGGGCTATCTTTTCCACTCAAGTTCTCAGAAGGATACCCACAAGGGAACTGGGATTCTGCATTCAACTTAGGAGGAGTGGCCATGTCACCATGGGTTTTAATGTGATTGGCATTCTTTGCGAATATCATCCAGTTTTCTGTCTGTCTGTCTTTCTTTAACCTCTTTAATGGCAACTTGAGTCACCGGGCAGAGCAGAGAGAGAGAGAGACAGAAGGGAGAAAGGAAAGGCAGGGAGGTTAACCAGACTGAATCCACTTTGCTACTCTACGCATCTACACATGGGGAGGAGATGGGGGATGGGGAGTGAAAGCGAGACAGAAAACATGGGTCTATATTGCAGTTTCACATGCACTAAGTTTGTTGCAGAATGTCTACAGCCAGGCACTAAAATCTGTTGCCTTCAGGTAGTGAAGAAGCACTCGAATAGCTTTTTGGGCTAATGAACTGTGAGGCCAGGTTCCCAAGACCTTTGCTTCTGTGAATGGCCTATCATCCAGTCTATTCAAGGCACACTGGAGAGTCTGACGTTAGTTATCATAGTGAGAACAGTGGCACAGAAGATGACTGATGGTCTCTTCACACTTGCACTTGCCGCACATTAGCGAGTCCGCCATTCCAATACGATGGTTGTAGAAGTTAGTGAATGCTACTCCTACCCACAGCCGGCACAGTAGTATTGCGTCACATTGTGAAAGGTTTGCTGGTGATTTCAGTTTCAGTGATGGGTCAAGGCTGTATGAATGACAGTTAGAGTTCTGTGGTGTATGGCAGTAACTGAACATGATGATAGAAGCGAGAATGTGAAGCTCTCTTGTAGTGTCCACTCTCGATAAAGGTATAAGCAGTTAGAGTTCTGTGGTGTATGGCAGTAACTGAACATGATGATACAAGCGAGAATGTGAAGCTCTCTTGTAGCGTCCACTCTCGATAAAGGTATAAGGAGTGTTGGTGCTCCAGCCTAGGCACGTCGAGCAGCGTCATCGGCGAGGTGATTACCAACAATGCCACAATGTCCCAGATTTTCAGCAATTTTTGTAACATATTCCAGGCCCTCAATTAACATTCTGCTTCCTACAGTCACTAGAATTTAACTACCTCAAGTGCCATAAGCTTTACTCAAATCAGTCCAGCAGAAGCTTTTGGTCCACAAGGCAAGTGTTAAGATACCAGCTGGGCCGGCTAATGTGGCATTTCCCTGAACATGTTGTCACATTTTTCTGTGCCCCTTGTGTGCTGGACTGACAGATCGTTGGCACAGAAAAAGAGTGTCCATAGAACACTGACCTGCATCTGGAAGACTCTGTGCACCCGGGCTGTCTGCACTGCCCACAGTTTCCTCGGAATCAGGCTGTGCCTGGCAGAAAAAAAAAAAAAAAAGGTATTGTCAGCGAAGTGGTTTTTGAGGTTAATTTTTCGGTGCAGTGATGCATTCAACAAAAAAGAAAATTGTGTTACATCTAAAGCTTCAGATACAAGAGTGCTGATGGCTCAGTCTGTTGAGCAACAAACTCAAACTCAACAAACTTCTTGACCCTGCCTCTAGAACTCTGCTGTGTCCAGCCCCTTCCCTCAGCATCACCATCAGCAGTCTCCCTTGCATGAGCCACCAAATTTCAGTTAATTTGCATCCACCACCAGCATCATACAGCTGCAGATTTCCTAATCTCATCACTCCAAACTCTATGCCACCCTTGCCACTCTTGCCTCCCGTAGCCTCCATTCTGGCACTCTTGTAATAGAACACCAGATATCCACACTACGTATCATGCTATCTAGCCCTTTCCACTTCTTTTAACCACTTAATGGCTCTCCTTTTATTCTGAAGAATGGTACCAAATGGCTCACTATTTTTATGACCATACATGCCTTAAAAATACGTTTAACCCTTGTGAGGGTCACATTCTAGTGAAGATTTAACTTCAGGTTAGATTTACTTTAAGAAAAATAAACAAAGAAATTTTAATGTGACTATAAAGCAACAAGTGTTGTTCAAGTATGCAGTTTGACTTGCACAACTCACAGTTTGACGTTAAATATATTGTTAAGGGGATGTTGGCAGTATAGAAGATTGTATTTACAGTATATATATACAAAATGAGTGTAAGTAGTTAAGATGGCTGACCACCAACAGCACGCAGCAGCCAGCATACTGCGATCTTCTTCCTCTCTTCGTTCATCCTTCTGTAACAGGTCCCCCGGGTGGTGAAGCGCCGTCTCGGCACATGGTAGGTGAAGAATTGTGAGCGAAGTATGGCTTTAGCCGCAAAACATGGACGACGTCAACAGGCGTCGGACTTGAGGATGCATGAAACTGTAGCGGCGCAATCTCGTAATTTACGTCGTTAACTTGACGTAGGGCTTTATAAGGCCCTGTGTAGTGAGAGAGAAGCTTCTGGGAGAGGCCCACCCGGCGACATGGTGACCAAAGGAGCAACCAAGCACCTGGCGCGAACTTAACATCGCGATGGCACCGGTCACAACGCTCTTTTTGTATATGCTGTGAGGCTAATAAATGAGATCGCGCGACTTGACGTCCCATGTGAGTGCGATCGATGACTTCACGAGCGTACTCAGTTGCAACACGTGGCACAGAAGGGAGGATGGTGTCAAATGGCAATGTGGGGTCACGACCATACAAAAGATAAAAAGGGTGAATATCCTGTGGTGTCATGTCGGGACGAGTTAAACGCGAACGTCACGTAGGCCAGTGTGGCGTCCCAGTTGCGGTGATCGTTAGAGACGTAGATCGACAGCATCTCTGTGGTTGTCCGGTTGAGATGTTCCGCAAGACCGTTTGTGGGTGGTAGGCGGTAGACAGCATGTGCTCAGTGACACAAGAGCGAAGGAGGTCGTCAACAACTCGAGACAAGAATGAGCAGCCCTGGTCTGTAACCAACTGTCGAGGTGCACCGTGGTGAAGAATGACGTCGTGGAAGAGAAAATCAGCGACATTTGTTGCGCAACTAGTCGGCAACGCCTTTGTTGTCGTGTAATCAGTAGGGACGATGATCCACTTATTCCCTCTAGTCATCGTCAGAAAAGGGTCAAGCAGGTCAAGGCCTACGCAAAAAAACAGTTCAGAGGGAACTTCAGTTGGAGTGAGTCGTCTAACAGGTGGCTGGGGAGGTTTCTTCTGACACTGACACAATTCGCAAGTTGCGACATAACAACACACAGAGCGGTAGAGACCCGGCTAGAAGAACGGGCGTCGTACGCAGTCATATGTACGCAAAACTCCAAGGTGTCCCACTGTCGGTGCATTGTGAAGTTGTTCGAGAACGACGGATCGCAGATGATGAGGAAAGACAAGGAGCAACTCAGGGCCATCAGGGTCGATACTGTGGTGGTAGAGGATGCCGTCGTACAAAACGAACATGCAGCACGTGGCGTCAGTGCTGCCAGATAGCACTCCGGCGATGATGGACTGTAAGGATTCGTCGCATTGTTGTTCAGCGCACATGTCGATCATGTCACTAAAACCCACCACGCAGGTCACCGGATCATGCACAGCAGGATCAAGGGGATCCACGGGGTGACGAGAGGCAGTCAGCATCCTTGTGCAGACGTCCAGACTTATAGTTGACAACAAACGAAAATTCCTGGAGCCGCAAAGCCCAGCGACCAAGCCATTCTGTCGGGTCCCTGAGGGAAGACAGCCAGCAGAGTGTGTGGTGGTCTGTAACGACCGAAAACATGCGGTCGTACAAATATGGCCGGAACTTAGTGACAGCCCAAACTAAAGACAAACGCTCCCGCTTGGTGATGGAGTAATTTATCTCGGCAGGTAACAGCAAGCGGCTGGCGTAAGCTATCAAGGCCTCGGTACCATTCTGCTGTTGGGCGAGCTCAGAACTGACGCCATGGCAGCTTGCGTCAGTGTGGACTTCGGTCAGTGCAGATGGATCAAAGTGGCCAAGTATGGGAGGGGTGGTCAGAAACCCGATGAGAGCGGCGAACACGTGAGCTTGCTCAGGGCACCATGAGAACGGTGTGTTTTTCTTTAGAAGATCTGTCAAAGGCCGAGCATTGTCGGCGAAGAACACAGGCCAACAAAGCAGCGCACGTCAGAAGCAGAACGTGGCACAGGGAAACTGCATACGGCGCGAACTTTTTCCAGATCTAGTTGGACACTGGATGCATCAATGAGGTGTCCCAAAATGGTAATCTAATGGTGCCCGAATTGACACTTCGTGGAGTTCAGTTGGAGGCCGGCTTTTCGGAAGACCGCAAGAATGGCAGCGAGTCGGGTAAGGTGGCTGTTGAATGTGGGAGAAAAAACAATAACATCGTTAAGGTAACAGAGACAGATGATCCATTTGTAGCCCTGCAGAAGAGAACTGATATAAGCCACTTTGAACTGATATAAGCCATCCGGCGTGACGAAGGCCGTCTTCTCTCGTGGTCCATTTCATCAACTGAAATGTGCCAGTAGCCGGATCGGAGATCGATGGACGAGAAGTATTTAGCCAAGTGCAAGCAGTCCAAGGCGTCATTGATGTGTGGTAGTGGGTGGACATATTTTCGCATGATCTTGTTTAAGTGGCGATAATCCATGCAAACACACCAGGTGCCATCTTTCTTTTTCACAAAGACGACAGGTGAAGCCCAAGGACTGGCTGATGGCTCGATGACCCCTTTGTGGAGCATTTTGTCCACTTCTGATTGGATGACTCAACGTTTAGCATGCAATACACGATAGGGACGCCGACGAATAGGATTCATGTCTCCAGTGTTTATACGGTGCTGAACAACAGATGTTTGGCCTAAAGGCCTGTTGCCAAAATCAAAGATGTCACTGTACAATTCAAGCAGGAGACGTATGTCCCTGGCCTGTGCAGAGGTAAGGTCAGGTGCAATCATTTTCGCGAAGTAAATTGTTAAGGAACCAGAGCTGTGAGCTGCAATTAGCGCTAACAAACGACTCTCGGCATTCAGACTCTCAAATGATGGGGCAAAGCACATATTCACCGTCAGGAACCTGTGGTTGGGCGGTCAAAGTGACATAAGTAACTGCCTCGGGTGACAGATGCACATTGTGAAGCGAGCACAAGTGCGGTGCGGTGGTGCTCGGAGCATCTGTGAGTTGAGGCAGTTCTAGCTGAAGAATGCCAGTCGTGCAGTCGATGAGAGCAGAATGAATGGATAAAAAGTCCAATCCAAGGATAACATCGTGAGGGAAGTTGTCGATCACAGCAAAGAGAACAGAAGCAGGGTGGCCAGCTATACTTAAACGCGCAGTACACATTCCAAGAACAACCAGCACGCCGCCGTCGGCCACACGAAGCACTTGGGCACCTGCTGGGGTGACGACCTTTTTAAACGTCTACGTAGGCTAGCACTCATCACAGATACGTGGCTCCAGTGTTGACGAGTGCTTGGACAGATACGCCATCTATTTTAACGTCAATGACATTTCTCCTTGTGAGCACAGAGAATTTGCTGCTGTAGTCGGCAATGCAGCACCACCTCCGAGGGCTGCATTTCTTAGTTTTCCGGAAGGGTGCGGCCAAAAGCCACAGGGGACGAAAGGTGACGTGGCTGCGGTGAACGAGATTGGTGTCCGCGCAGTAATGAGCAGATGTACCACGTGTTCCTAGCAGAGTTGTTGGCTCTGTTAGACTCGGCGGTGTGTGAAATGTTGCGAGCATTCCAATCAAAACGGCTCAGCTTGTTCAGCATGCGAGGTGTTGAGGGCCACGAGTTGCGACAGTATTGGGCGATATGACCAATGCGGCGACAGGTGAAACATATTGGCTGGTCGCCCGCACTAAGTCGGGTTGCGATAACACAGAGAGAAGCGTCGGGGTGGAGCGAAAATAGTAGAAGAGCATTCGTTAGCTCTGGGATGGGCGACAGCACGCACAGAATGTAAACCAATGTTTTCGAGTTCCTGGTGAACGATGGCTTGTACGAGGGGAACTGAAAATGTAGTAGCATCAGGGCTATGCGAACAGAAACATGCAGGCGCCATCGCATCCAGTTCACGTTTAACGATTCGCATCACGTCCTCTGATGGTGACGCATGCTGCTGTGCGGGTTGATGTTCACATGTCAAAATTACGGCAGTATTGGGAAGTCTGGCGTATCATTGCAAGACGCATTGGCTTTTGGCCTGCTCGAATTGTCGGCACTCTTTAATGATTGCATCAACTGTAGAGCAGCTTTTGCAGATGAGCAGATTAAATGTGTCATCAGCAATGCCCTTAAGCACGTGCCCGACCTTCTCAGCTTCTGTAATGTCATGATTGGCTTTACGACACAGTGCCAGCACGTCCTGGTTGTACGAGACGTAGGACTCCGTGGGGGATTGGGCACGGGAGGCCAGTTCCTGCTTTGTGGCGATTTTACGGCCGGCTGGTTTGCCAAACAACTTTGTCAATTTTTCTTTGCATTGGTCCCAGCTGGTTAGCTCCTCTTTGTGGTTTTTGTACCACACTTTTGCCGTGCCTCTTAGGTAGAACAACAGGTTAGCTAGCATAAGCGTAGGGTCCCATCTGTTGATTCCACTCACGTGTTCGTACAAGGCGTGAGCGGATCAGACTTTGGATCAGACTTCTTTGACGATGGCACCGACTCTACGACGTCGGTGCCATCGGTCCCGCATAAAGTTCCAGGACCCTTTGGTTGCACAACGACAACCGAAGGTGACAGTGACGTAGCATGCGACGGTGACGTAGGAGGCGGCAATGACATTGGTCCTGAGTGCTCACCGTCATTCATGATGCAGACAGTGATGCGACGGCCACTGCGGAGCTCCGTTTCCAGCCGTCATAACCCACACATTTCACCAATATGTTATGGGGATGTTGACAGTATAAAATATTGTATTTACAATATGTATACAAACAATTGAAGAAGCTAAGGATCATTATTTCAATTATACCCTGCCCACTTTGTTAAAGTCTGATCCAAAAAAGATTTGGCGTGTAATTAACCCTAAAGATACGGACACTGTAACAACCCTAAAGGACGCAGATGGCTGCATGGTGCCCAATGAAGCATGTGGCGGCCTCTTGAACAACACTTTCAGTCAAGCTTTTACCGACGAACCGCCACTCGACCAGTTTTGTACCGTCTCTCTTTCTACGATAACTCATCCAAGCGAGCCCATCACGATTACTGTCGCAGGTGTATCACGGGCTATTGACAGGCTCCCGCTTAGCTCCAGTCCTGGACCGGATGGCATCAGCTCTAAACTACTAAAACTAACTTCCCACGTATCATCATTTCTACTGTGTTTAATTTTTCAACAATCACTGGATACCGGCTGTGTTCCAGATGATTTGAAGTCTGGCCATATCATACGTATATTCAAATCTGGTGAGCCCTCATGTCCAAGCAATTACTGCCCGATTTCACTGACATCAGTTTGTTGTAAACTCCTTGAGCATATAATTTACTCCCACATTATGAGTCATCTTAATGCAAATAATCTGTTATTCAAAAATCAGCATGGCTTCAGATACAAACGGTCTGGCCAAACACAGTTGTTCAAACTAACCACTGACCTACACGACTCTTTGCACAATTTCCTTTATACTGATGCAATATTTATTAACTTCTCAAAAGCCTTCGATCGTGTTCCCCATAAACGGCTAATCATGAAAATAAACAGCCTTAAGTTAGATGAGAAAGCTACCCAGTGGATTAACGAGTTTTTATCTGGTCGCTCTCAATCGGTAACTATTAACAACCAATCTACTTTCTGCCGCGTTAGGTCAGGGGTGCCTCAAGGGTCAGTGTTAGGCCCATTATTATTCCTAATATATATTAATGACATAGCTACGAATATAACTTCAACAATACGGCTGTTTGCCGATGATTGTGTAATTTACAGACAGATAACCACCCCTGATGACGTTGCCATATTGCAAAAAGATTTAACCACATTAGCTGAATGGTGTCGCGTATGGAAGATGGAAATTAATGCAGATAAAACTAAGGTCATGACATTTTCTTCCAAGCTAACCTTTCCATCTAACGTATACACTCTACGCAATTGCATACTCGAACGAACCTCTTCCTTTAAATATCTGGGCGTTATTCTTACATCTGATTTAAGCTGGGCCATGCATGTTGAGCATATTACTAACAAGGCAATCAAAAACTTGGCTTTTTAAAACGCCATCTGTACCTTGCAAACAGTGACACAAGACTTTGTGCACACATCTCCCTTATCAGAACAACCCTCGATTACGCCTCAATTATTTGGAACCCTCACACTGCTAACCTTTCTGATTGCATCGAATCAATTCAAAATAAGGCTGCCCACTTTATTTTGCGCTCCTACTCTCCATATAAAAGTGTGTCGGCATTAAAGCAGACCCTTAATCTTCCGGATCTTGACACACGACGGAAATATTTCTGTCTGTCTTTTTTGCACTCCCTTTACTATTGTGGTTCATCTTTTTCATCTGCTCCCATCTTACCCGCCCATTATCTGTCCACCCGCAATGACCATGTATGCAAAGTGTCTTCCATATTTGCTAGGACCAAAAAATTCCAAAATTCTCCTTTGGTGTTATCAGTGAATGAATGGGACACCCTACCTCCAGATATTGTAACTATCACTGACCCGTCTGCCTTCCAATCAGCCCTGCGCACATTTTTAAATGTGTAAAATGTTCAGCTGCCACTTCTTGACTGGCCTGTGTTATATATATGTATAATTTCTAAATGTCCGTTTACCCGCACCCACCTGCCACTTGTGCCTTGTTGAAAAGTGCCATGTACAGCAAATATGAATTGTACCATGTACTCTCACCCCAATTACTTTTCATCTTTTTTTTTACAAAGTGTTTCTTCTACCGAAATCTGTGCTTGATTGTTACCTTCAGTCATTTTTATTACAATATCATGTGTGAATTGTATCCCCCCCTATGTAATCCCTCTCGGGGCCTTTAGGGTATTGAAAATAAACAAATAAATAAAATAAAAATGAATCTGAGTAGTTAAGATGGCTGACCACCAACAGCACGCAGCAGCCAGCGTACCGCAATCTTCTTCTATTCGTTCATCCTTTCGTAACAATATAATAAAATACCATAATTAGTTTTTTTTACATAGGTGATAATAATCGCACAACATATTTTCATGTGTGAAACAGGTCTGATCTACTAAGGCCCGTATATTGAACTGTTGCATTTAATTTTCCGTATTTATTTGTTCATATATTAGAATGCCATCCCAGCAAAAACAGCCTTGTGACCGCCTCTGACCTACGTCCGAACCAATAACAAAGGGCCAGAAGAATTCAACAATAACATGGATTATTAATGAATACAGCCCCAGGGACGCGTGACCACAGCGAAAGCGAGATACAGGACGTGGGCGCCCCAAGCAAAGTCAGTGGCATGCAGTTCTCAGAAAAATGAAGTGAGTGAGAAACTTGCAGTAACGAAATGTTAACAAACGTTGTTGCTCAGCTAGTTGGTTCATGACTTAAAGACAAAGATTGCTGCACTAAGCAGACAAGAACGAAGTGAGACATAAAAACACCCGTATATGTCGTTTTATGTCTCACTTCGTCATCTGCTTAGCAATGTAATCTTTGTTTTTATGAAATGTTAGCTTGCTAGACTAAATTGTAGAAGCCCTCGTGTGCCTTGAAGAAAGAGGCACAAGCATGACAGTATCGCCAGTGTAACAATTCACCTCCTAGAGGAACAATTCATGTCACATCGCCAAAACCATGGCAAGAGGCCGAAAGACTAAAGGTGCTGAAAAGCTAGCGACGTTTAAAAGCTGCTAGACTTTTTCTTTATTTATTTTCCACATCCTTAATCACTGAGGCATTGCAGACGGTCATGCCCTCTTTTCCTCCGCATGCATGATGCTGGCAGTGTCTGCATGTGCATCCGTGCTTTCTCCCTTCAGAGCACGCGACAGTCCTGCTACAGTAAGACCTCGTTAAACCGTACCCGCTTAAACAGTAGTTTTGTTTTAAAAGTAGTGAAGTCGAATCCCCGATTCAGCAGCCATTGAGCATAATGCGTTTTGGATCTGCATAAACAGTACCACATTATTGCTTATGTGCCGGTTAACGCGTAGTGTTTCTACTTTTCGTCGTGAATCATGGCAGTGCATCGTCCCTATCAGGTGGCCCAGCAGAACAAGCCTCAGAGATCGGAACAACAGCCTCCAAGTGCTCTGTTCGTTTGTGCGTGAAGCCACATCATTATTTCAGCGCAGCACCAGAGAGAATTGCTGTGTTGTGCAAGCTAGGACTTACATTATGCTCAGATAAAAAACACTGGTTGCTCAGCAAAGAAAGAAAATTGGACATTGTTCGTGCTATCAAAGGTGCCACAAAGTCGGCACTGGCACGCCACAAAGAACTACCATTGACTACGGTGTGCGCCATTTCGAATGCGAAGAAGTTGCTCAGCAGCTCTGCTGCGAACGCAAAGAGATATCGGCTACGAGGTTCAACTTTTCGCCATTGTTGCCTTTGCTGTTGTCGAAGTGTCGCCCAACGGCAGTGATGATGACGATACAGAAAGCAACAGCACAGGCGATTAAGGCCCAACAGTGGCAGAAGCTGCGTGTTACGTCAGCCTCATGAATACAATCGTTGCGACGAGAGCAGTACCCCACAACGAAAAAGGTGCCCTGCGAATTGTGCAGTGCTACCGTGCCCATGCATGGAGAATACACAATGCCAACGAGGAATTCCATAATTTCATAATTTATTTATTAGTAAAAATACAGATAACTACATGTGCGTAGTATACATAAGGAGGTCCCATAGTCATACTGTATTGGGACCTCCTGTTAAAGACACTTATGATGTTATACAATGTTTAAAGCAACAGTAGTATAGATGAGAGCTAAGAGTAATGTCAAAACATGTTTACAGCATATGAGTAATAAGAACACTTGTTAAGAGCATGACAATATAAAAAACCAGAATAAAATAAATAAGAATGGACAATATCAGTAAGTATTTATTATGAATGATTTTAATTCTCTTTTAAATTGGTATAAATATTTTGCATTTTTCATTATGGGTGGTAGAGTATTCCAAAGTGATATAGAGAAAAATTCCGCAGTCTGTTTACCATAGTTAGTTCGCACTTTAGGTAGACGGAAATTATTATCGAGTGCAAATCTAGTGTGACTATGAGCTATCAGGTCACAAGGTGAGAAGCAGATCAATGGTAGTTCCTTAGTCATATACTTGTAGAATAAAATCCCTAGATTATATTTGGTAAGTTCTGAAATTGTTAGGATGTTGTTTTCATGTAGTGATTTTCTATTTGCAAAGCGTGAACTGCTTGCAATAATTCTTATGGATTGGTTCTGGATTACCTGGAGGGATGCCAAGTGAGTTCTATAAGTGTTACCCCAGCAATTATGCCGTAGTTAATATGAGAGTGAATGAATGAATGGTATAGCGAGATTAATGTATTAAGTGTAAAGTAGGGACGAGCTTTAATTAGAACACGAATACTGTATGCTATTTTCTTTTCGATGAGAGAAATGCGATCTTTATATTTCAAGTTGCAGTCAAGAGAAATCCCAAGAAAAGATGAGCATGGACTGGTAGAGATAGAGTGTGAGTTAAAGAAGGGGAGGATGCCGAATGTTGTTGATGTGAGGAAAATACAACAAATTTAGTCTTGGTGGCATTAATAGATAATAGGTTAGCATTACACCAACATGAAACATTTTCTAGATCAGTATTTAGCTTGGTAATAAGAAGTGACATGTTTTTATCAGAGGCAAATATGGTAGTATCATCAGCGTACAGAATGCACTTAGTAGACGACAAACAGGTAGGTAGGTCACTGATAGAAATAAAAAAACAGTAGTGGTCCTAAGATGGATCCCTGAGGGACGCTAATGTTAGTGGTTTGTTCTCTGGAACAGACATTAGACACAGACACTCTCTGAACTCTGTTTGATAAGTAACGTTTTAATGGTGAGAGCGCAGGACCACGAACACCGTTAGCCTCAAGCTTAGCAAAAAGGATACTATGGTTTAAGCAGTCGAATGCCTTTGTTAGATCGATGAAAACTGAACCTGCAAATAGACCATCGTCAATTATTTTTTTTAATTGGTCAGTTAGATGTACGAGTGCCAAATCTGTGGAGTATCCATCACAAAAGCCAAATTGGCACGAAAAGAGAATATTAAATTTAGTGAGACATTTGGTTAGACGCAATTCAATTAATTTATCCAGAACTTTGCCAAAAAAAGGTAAAATATAGGGCGGTAGTTATGTATTAATGTGCTGTCACCTTTTTTTAGAACTGGAATGACTTTACCGCGCTTAAGCTTGTTAGGAAACACACCAGTCTTGAATATCGAATTAGTAATATAAGACATGATATGAGAAATTAGGTGGGCAATCATTTTAATGGTAGCAGGTAGAACTTTATCTATTCCCGCACTGGTGGGTTTTAGGTGTGACATATAACGTTATATTTCTTCTGCCATTGTGGGGAAAAGAAAAAAATGAGTGAGGGAGACGATTAAGTTGAGTTACTTGTGAAGGAGAGGGTGTGTCATTATGAAAAAAATAGGAGCTGAAGGCGTTGGCTGTTTGGATAGGGGAGTTATACTCTGAGTTATTGTATTTAATTTTTTATACCTGTTCTGGTTTAGAATTCCTGTTTAGAAAGGAGTTGACGATGTTCCATTTCAATTTGCTGTTATTACCTGCTTGTAAGATTTTTTGTTCAAGATATAATCATTTTGCCTTTTAATCGTTTTTTTAATCGCTTAACTGGCGGTTCATAGAGTTACGTAACCTTTTATATCGGGCAATTAATTTGGTATTAGAAGGCTGGTTTTCTTTTTGTACAGGTTATCGCGTTTGCGCAAAGCTGCTAATAATGTTTTAGACATCCATGGATTGTGAGAGAATGCAATGGTTTTTTACATTTCCTTTTACAAGTAAATTTATGAATAAGTGATATAATCACAGTAAGAAATTTAGAAAATGCTTTCTGAGGATCACTAAAAGTTTTTATTTCACACCAGTCTATATTAGCAATGGCAGTTATGAAGCTCTATTTGTCCAGAACGTATTTAGAGTGTGGAAGAGGGCAGGGACTCGAGTTATATTTAAAATGTAGAAGCAATGGGCAATGATCTGTTATGCCAATATCAAGAACTTTCACCTCTGGTGAAGTTAATAAGATAGAGAGTGCGTGATCAATTAGCGTACCTGTGCTATTAGGAACCTATCATGTAGGAACATCAATTAAGCGTTCAAATCCATAGCTTTCTAGTAGACTGGTGTAAGAAATAACTGTTGGTGATGTGTCATTGAGTAGGTTAATGTTAATATCACCCATTCCAATGACATTTTTATTTTCTAGTGAAAGGGTATGTAAAGTATGATCAAGATTATAAGAAAAGTCATCGACTGATGATGAAGGGGAACGGTAAATGCAACCAAATATGAAATCTCTGTGATCATTGGAGGGAGAACAATTAACTATTTCAATCCAGATAGATTTGCAATTAGTGATGGGTAAGTGCAGATCATGTTGTCTGCGATAGGTAAGATCAGGAGAGATACATATTGCTGCACCATCATGTCTGCTAGTTAATCTGCTACAATATTCTGAATAGTAGTTGAGGAAGCAATGAAGATTTTCGTCATCGTCTGATAACCAAGTTTCAGTCAAGGCAATTAATGAGAATGAGCTAGAAGATTATAAAAGGAAATGATCAATCTCATCAAAGTGTTTGTGAAGACTTTTAGCATTGAAATGAATGACGAAATGAAATCCACTTATGAAAGAGTTAACTTTATTAGGTTCCAGGAAAGAGGCCATTATTGATATGATAGGCGGTGAGACAATGAACACTGGTTGCTATGGTATTAGTCTATTCTAGTCAAGTCGGAATCATCACGGATGCGCAGAACTCTGCTGTTAGTAGTCTATCTAGCCTTGATTTGACAGTTGTCAGTCCAAAGAAACATCCACTTCTTTTCTTTCTTCAGTGTTAGGGCTTTGGAAAACAGGGCCTTGTTACATGGGGTCAGATGATCATTTACGAAGGTAGGTGCGTTATAAATGCTAGAGAAGCCTAGATCACTGACGCAAAGCTTGGCCTTACGTATTTTACTGATGAAGTCAGATTTCTTAGTACGAGAGCAGAAACGTGCAATGATGTTTTTTTTTGTCAGTAGACCGTATAGGCACGCGATGAACAATGTCGAGATCATTAGGCGATATGGGACATCCAGCTTTCTCCCCTAGCATTTCAATGATTGCGACGCAGTCCTCCCCTTAGGAACAGGGAACGCCCTTGATCTCAACATTGCTGAGGCGTGAATATTGCTCAAGTTCTTCGACCTTACGAGTGAGTGAGGAGTTTTGAGATTTTAGTTCTTTATTCTCATTTACCAATGAGGTATTTTGGCCCCGTAAGTCCTCGACAAGTTGATTCAAGTGTTGTGCACTTGATTGAAGGGACTCAACTTCCTTCTTTAACTCCGCAACATCAGTGCTGCAATCTTTCATTTTTAGCACGAACCTGCTGAACACCTTATCAGAGATGTCTTTAGCTAAACTGTTAATTTTAGCCTCTAGATCCTCGATTTTTTTGGAGAGTTCAGCATTAGTTGGCATGGTGTAAAAATAAAGTACAAACTCGAACACAAGAAGGAGGAGAACACGGTGGAAGCAGCGGCAGTGGTATGGAAAAAGAAAAGAAAAAGAAAAATAAGAGTTGGTAAGAATACCTGCGTAAACAAGGAACCTTTAAGATGTGGCTCGTGCAATGCCACTGCTGCCAATGAAGGGTCGGCATTAGTGCATGCTTATTTAAAGGGATGGTGCTCCAGGCAGCGACCTCCAGTGGTAATCTCGTTGATGTTGTCAGCAGGCCACAATGTATTCACGCAAACGCAGCTTCATCATGTGGCGATGATTCAACGACCGGGAGGGCAGTACGTCGATGTGTCACCACGAAGATCGCCATTTGAGACAGAGGGGGGTGGGTGAAAAGTGTCCGGTCAGAGTAACTGCGTAAACAAGGAACTTTTAAGATGTGGCTCGTGCAATGCCACTGCTGCCAGTGAAGGGTGGGCATTGGTGCGTGCTTATTTAAAGGGATGGTGCTCCGGGCAGCGACCTCCAGTGGTAATCTCGTTGATGTTGTCAGCAGGCCACGATGTATTCACGCAGCCGCAGCTTCATCATGTGGCGATGATTCAGCGTCCGGGAGGGCAGTACGTCGATGTGTCACCACGAAGATCGCCATTTGAGACAGAGGGGGGTGGGTGAAAAGTGTCCGGTCAGAGTAACTGCGTAAACAAGGAACTTTTAAGATGTGGCTCGTGCAATGCCACTGCTGCCAGTGAAGGGTGGGCATTGGTGCGTGCTTATTTAAAGGGATGGTGCTCCGGGCAGCGACCTCCAGTGGTAATCTCGTTGATGTTGTCAGCAGGCCACGATGTATTCACGCAGACGCAGCTTCATCATGTGGCGATGATTCAGCGTCCGGGAGGGCAGTACGTCGATGTGTCACCACGAAGATCGCCATTTGAGACAGAGGGGGGTGGGTGAAAAGTGTCCGGTCAGAGTAACTGCGTAAACAAGGAACTTTTAAGATGTGGCTCGTGCAATGCCACTGCTGCCAGTGAAGGGTGGGCATTGGTGCGTGCTTATTTAAAGGGATGGTGCTCCGGGCAGCGACCTCCAGTGGTAATCTCGTTGATGTTGTCAGCAGGCCACAATGTATTCACGCAAACGTAGCTTCATCATGTGGCGATGATTCAGCGACCGGGAGGGCAGTACGTCGATGTGTCACCACGAAGATCGCCATTTGAGACAGAGGGGGGTGGGTGAAAAGTGTCCGGTCAGAGTAACTGCGTAAACAAGGAACCTTTAGGATGTGGCTCGTGCAATGCCACTGCTGCCAGTGAAGGGTGGGCATTGGTGCGTGCTTATTTAAAGGGATGGTGCTCCGGGCAGCGACCTCCAGTGGTAATCTCGTTGATGTTGTCAGCAGGCCACGATGTATTCACGCAGACGCAGCTTCATCATGTGGCGATGATTCAGCGTCCGGGAGGGCAGTACGTCGATGTGTCACCACGAAGATCGCCGCTTGAGACAGAGGGGGGTGGGTGAAAAGTGTCCGGTCAGAGTAACTGCGTAAACAAGGAACCTTTAGGATGTGGCTCGTGCAATGCCACTGCTGCCAGTGAAGGCTGGGCATTGGTGCGTGCTTATTTAAAGGGATGGTGCTCCGGGCAGCGACCTCCAGTGGTAATCTCGTTGATGTTGTCAGCAGGCCACGATGTATTCACGCAGACGCAGCTTCATCATGTGGCGATGATTCAGCGTCCGGGAGGGCAGTACGTCGATGTGTCACCACGAAGATCGCCGTTTGAGACAGAGGGGGGTGGGTGAAAAGTGTCCGGTCAGAGTAACTGCGTAAACAAGGAACTTTTAAGATGTGGCTCGTGCAATGCCACTGCTGCCAGTGAAGGGTGGGCATTGGTGCGTGCTTATTTAAAGGGATGGTGCTCCGGGCAGCGACCTCCAGTGGTAATCTCGTTGATGTTGTCAGCAGGCCACAATGTATTCACGCAAACGTAGCTTCATCATGTGGCGATGATTCAGCGACCGGGAGGGCAGTACGTCGATGTGTCACCACGAAGATCGCCATTTGAGACAGAGGGGGGTGGGTGAAAAGTGTCCGGTCAGAGTAACTGCGTAAACAAGGAACCTTTAGGATGTGGCTCGTGCAATGCCACTGCTGCCAGTGAAGGGTGGGCATTGGTGCGTGCTTATTTAAAGGGATGGTGCTCCGGGCAGCGACCTCCAGTGGTAATCTCGTTGATGTTGTCAGCAGGCCACGATGTATTCACGCAGACGCAGCTTCATCATGTGGCGATGATTCAGCGTCCGGGAGGGCAGTACGTCGATGTGTCACCACGAAGATCGCCGTTTGAGACAGAGGGGGGTGGGTGAAAAGTGTCCGGTCAGAGTAACTGCGTAAACAAGGAACTTTTAAGATGTGGCTCGTGCAATGCCACTGCTGCCAGTGAAGGGTGGGCATTGGTGCGTGCTTATTTAAAGGGATGGTGCTCCGGGCAGCGACCTCCAGTGGTAATCTCGTTGATGTTGTCAGCAGGCCACAATGTATTCACGCAAACGTAGCTTCATCATGTGGCGATGATTCAGCGACCGGGAGGGCAGTACGTCGATGTGTCACCACGAAGATCGCCATTTGAGACAGAGGGGGGTGGGTGAAAAGTGTCCGGTCAGAGTAACTGCGTAAACAAGGAACCTTTAGGATGTGGCTCGTGCAATGCCACTGCTGCCAGTGAAGGGTGGGCATTGGTGCGTGCTTATTTAAAGGGATGGTGCTCCGGGCAGCGACCTCCAGTGGTAATCTCGTTGATGTTGTCAGCAGGCCACGATGTATTCACGCAGACGCAGCTTCATCATGTGGCGATGATTCAGCGTCCGGGAGGGCAGTACGTCGATGTGTCACCACGAAGATCGCCGCTTGAGACAGAGGGGGGTGGGTGAAAAGTGTCCGGTCAGAGTAACTGCGTAAACAAGGAACCTTTAGGATGTGGCTCGTGCAATGCCACTGCTGCCAGTGAAGGCTGGGCATTGGTGCGTGCTTATTTAAAGGGATGGTGCTCCGGGCAGCGACCTCCAGTGGTAATCTCGTTGATGTTGTCAGCAGGCCACGATGTATTCACGCAGACGCAGCTTCATCATGTGGCGATGATTCAGCGTCCGGGAGGGCAGTACGTCGATGTGTCACCACGAAGATCGCCGTTTGAGACAGAGGGGGGTGGGTGAAAAGTGTCCGGTCAGAGTAACTGCGTAAACAAGGAACTTTTAAGATGTGGCTCGTGCAATGCCACTGCTGCCAGTGAAGGGTGGGCATTGGTGCGTGCTTATTTAAAGGGATGGTGCTCCGGGCAGCGACCTCCAGTGGTAATCTCGTTGATGTTGTCAGCAGGCCACAATGTATTCACGCAAACGTAGCTTCATCATGTGGCGATGATTCAGCGAACGGGAGGGCAGTACGTCGATGTGTCACCACGAAGATCGCCATTTGAGACAGAGGGGGGTGGGTGAAAAGTGTCCGGTCAGAGTAACTGCGTAAACAAGGAACCTTTAGGATGTGGCTCGTGCAATGCCACTGCTGCCAGTGAAGGGTGGGCATTGGTGCGTGCTTATTTAAAGGGATGGTGCTCCGGGCAGCGACCTCCAGTGGTAATCTCGTTGATGTTGTCAGCAGGCCACGATGTATTCACGCAGACGCAGCTTCATCATGTGGCGATGATTCAGCGTCCGGGAGGGCAGTACGTCGATGTGTCACCACGAAGATCGCCATTTGAGACAGAGGGGGGTGGGTGAAAAGTGTCCGGTCAGAGTAACTGCGTAAACAAGGAACTTTTAAGATGTGGCTCGTGCAATGCCACTGCTGCCAGTGAAGGGTGGGCATTGGTGCGTGCTTATTTAAAGGGATGGTGCTCCGGGCAGCGACCTCCAGTGGTAATCTCGTTGATGTTGTCAGCAGGCCACAATGTATTCACGCAAACGTAGCTTCATCATGTGGCGATGATTCAGCGACCGGGAGGGCAGTACGTCGATGTGTCACCACGAAGATCGCCATTTGAGACAGAGGTGGGTGGGTGAAAAGTGTCCGGTCAGAGTAACTGCGTAAACAAGGAACCTTTAGGATGTGGCTCGTGCAATGCCACTGCTGCCAGTGAAGGGTGGGCATTGGTGCGTGCTTATTTAAAGGGATGGTGCTCCGGGCAGCGACCTCCAGTGGTAATCTCGTTGATGTTGTCAGCAGGCCACGATGTATTCACGCAGACGCAGCTTCATCATGTGGCGATGATTCAGCGTCCGGGAGGGCAGTACGTCGATGTGTCACCACGAAGATCGCCGCTTGAGACAGAGGGGGGTGGGTGAAAAGTGTCCGGTCAGAGTAACTGCGTAAACAAGGAACCTTTAGGATGTGGCTCGTGCAATGCCACTGCTGCCAGTGAAGGCTGGGCATTGGTGCGTGCTTATTTAAAGGGATGGTGCTCCGGGCAGCGACCTCCAGTGGTAATCTCGTTGATGTTGTCAGCAGGCCACGATGTATTCACGCAGACGCAGCTTCATCATGTGGCGATGATTCAGCGTCCGGGAGGGCAGTACGTCGATGTGTCACCACGAAGATCGCCATTTGAGACAGAGGGGGGTGGGTGAAAAGTGTCCGGTCAGAGTAACTGCGTAAACAAGGAACTTTTAAGATGTGGCTCGTGCAATGCCACTGCTGCCAGTGAAGGGTGGGCATTGGTGCGTGCTTATTTAAAGGGATGGTGCTCCGGGCAGCGACCTCCAGTGGTAATCTCGTTGATGTTGTCAGCAGGCCACAATGTATTCACGCAAACGTAGCTTCATCATGTGGCGATGATTCAGCGACCGGGAGGGCAGTACGTCGATGTGTCACCACGAAGATCGCCATTTGAGACAGAGGGGGGTGGGTGAAAAGTGTCCGGTCAGAGTAACTGCGTAAACAAGGAACCTTTAGGATGTGGCTCGTGCAATGCCACTGCTGCCAGTGAAGGGTGGGCATTGGTGCGTGCTTATTTAAAGGGATGGTGCTCCGGGCAGCGACCTCCAGTGGTAATCTCGTTGATGTTGTCAGCAGGCCACGATGTATTCACGCAGACGCAGCTTCATCATGTGGCGATGATTCAGCGTCCGGGAGGGCAGTACGTCGATGTGTCACCACGAAGATCGCCGCTTGAGACAGAGGGGGGTGGGTGAAAAGTGTCCGGTCAGAGTAACTGCGTAAACAAGGAACCTTTAGGATGTGGCTCGTGCAATGCCACTGCTGCCAGTGAAGGCTGGGCATTGGTGCGTGCTTATTTAAAGGGATGGTGCTCCGGGCAGCGACCTCCAGTGGTAATCTCGTTGATGTTGTCAGCAGGCCACGATGTATTCACGCAGACGCAGCTTCATCATGTGGCGATGATTCAGCGTCCGGGAGGGCAGTACGTCGATGTGTCACCACGAAGATCGCCGTTTGAGACAGAGGGGGGTGGGTGAAAAGTGTCCGGTCAGAGTAACTGCGTAAACAAGGAACCTTTAGGATGTGGCTCGTGCAATGCCACTGCTGCCAGTGAAGGCTGGGCATTGGTGCGTGCTTATTTAAAGGGATGGTGCTCCGGGCAGCGACCTCCAGTGGTAATCTCGTTGATGTTGTCAGCAGGCCACGATGTATTCACGCAGACGCAGCTTCATCATGTGGCGATGATTCAGCGTCCGGGAGGGCAGTACGTCGATGTGTCACCACGAAGATCGCCGCTTGAGACAGAGGGGGGTGGGTGAAAAGTGTCCGGTCAGAGTAACTGCGTAAACAAGGAACCTTTAGGATGTGGCTCGTGCAATGCCACTGCTGCCAGTGAAGGCTGGGCATTGGTGCGTGCTTATTTAAAGGGATGGTGCTCCGGGCAGCGACCTCCAGTGGTAATCTCGTTGATGTTGTCAGCAGGCCACGATGTATTCACGCAGACGCAGCTTCATCATGTGGCGATGATTCAGCGTCCGGGAGGGCAGTACGTCGATGTGTCACCACGAAGATCGCCGCTTGAGACAGAGGGGGGTGGGTGAAAAGTGTCCGGTCAGAGTAACTGCGTAAACAAGGAACCTTTAGGATGTGGCTCGTGCAATGCCACTGCTGCCAGTGAAGGCTGGGCATTGGTGCGTGCTTATTTAAAGGGATGGTGCTCCGGGCAGCGACCTCCAGTGGTAATCTCGTTGATGTTGTCAGCAGGCCACGATGTATTCACGCAGACGCAGCTTCATCATGTGGCGATGATTCAGCGTCCGGGAGGGCAGTACGTCGATGTGTCACCACGAAGATCGCCGCTTGAGACAGAGGGGGGTGGGTGAAAAGTGTCCGGTCAGAGTAACTGCGTAAACAAGGAACCTTTAGGATGTGGCTCGTGCAATGCCACTGCTGCCAGTGAAGGCTGGGCATTGGTGCGTGCTTATTTAAAGGGATGGTGCTCCGGGCAGCGACCTCCAGTGGTAATCTCGTTGATGTTGTCAGCAGGCCACGATGTATTCACGCAGACGCAGCTTCATCATGTGGCGATGATTCAGCGTCCGGGAGGGCAGTACGTCGATGTGTCACCACGAAGATCGCCGCTTGAGACAGAGGGGGGTGGGTGAAAAGTGTCCGGTCAGAGTAACTGCGTAAACAAGGAACCTTTAGGATGTGGCTCGTGCAATGCCACTGCTGCCAGTGAAGGCTGGGCATTGGTGCGTGCTTATTTAAAGGGATGGTGCTCCGGGCAGCGACCTCCAGTGGTAATCTCGTTGATGTTGTCAGCAGGCCACGATGTATTCACGCAGACGCAGCTTCATCATGTGGCGATGATTCAGCGTCCGGGAGGGCAGTACGTCGATGTGTCACCACGAAGATCGCCGCTTGAGACAGAGGGGGGTGGGTGAAAAGTGTCCGGTCAGAGTAACTGCGTAAACAAGGAACCTTTAGGATGTGGCTCGTGCAATGCCACTGCTGCCAGTGAAGGCTGGGCATTGGTGCGTGCTTATTTAAAGGGATGGTGCTCCGGGCAGCGACCTCCAGTGGTAATCTCGTTGATGTTGTCAGCAGGCCACGATGTATTCACGCAGACGCAGCTTCATCATGTGGCGATGATTCAGCGTCCGGGAGGGCAGTACGTCGATGTGTCACCACGAAGATCGCCGCTTGAGACAGAGGGGGGTGGGTGAAAAGTGTCCGGTCAGAGTAACTGCGTAAACAAGGAACCTTTAGGATGTGGCTCGTGCAATGCCACTGCTGCCAGTGAAGGCTGGGCATTGGTGCGTGCTTATTTAAAGGGATGGTGCTCCGGGCAGCGACCTCCAGTGGTAATCTCGTTGATGTTGTCAGCAGGCCACGATGTATTCACGCAGACGCAGCTTCATCATGTGGCGATGATTCAGCGTCCGGGAGGGCAGTACGTCGATGTGTCACCACGAAGATCGCCGTTTGAGACAGAGGGGGGTGGGTGAAAAGTGTCCGGTCAGAGTAACTGCGTAAACAAGGAACCTTTAGGATGTGGCTCGTGCAATGCCACTGCTGCCAGTGAAGGCTGGGCATTGGTGCGTGCTTATTTAAAGGGATGGTGCTCCGGGCAGCGACCTCCAGTGGTAATCTCGTTGATGTTGTCAGCAGGCCACGATGTATTCACGCAGACGCAGCTTCATCATGTGGCGATGATTCAGCGTCCGGGAGGGCAGTACGTCGATGTGTCACCACGAAGATCGCCGTTTGAGACAGAGGGGGGTGGGTGAAAAGTGTCCGGTCAGGGTAACTGCGTAAACAAGGAACTTTTAAGATGTGGCTCGTGCAATGCCACTGCTGCCAGTGACTAATCTGCCATGCAAGTGTTTTCCGAGAAGAGGGCGCTGGCTGAAAAGCTGGCTCACAGCTTCAGTAAGTTTGAGGCTGCTGTCGTCGCTGCTAGGCTGCTGCCGTATCAAACAAAAATAAGTAGACTTTTGCCGCACGAAGTGAATAAATACTGCATGTTTTTGCCCTTTCATCACACTCTCTCTGAGTTCCGTTTTTGACAGGTAAGTGGTCGACCTCATGCTATTTCGGTTAAGTAGTACTACTGTTTAGTACATACTTTTTCTGGGCTCCAGCCAACTACGGTTTAATTAGGTTTCACTGTACCGAGTACCGGCCACAAGTGTGGCAAGCGTCCGCTCCCTCCTGAGGGGTGAGGGCATTCCGCAGCTGCTATAACGGACACCCCTGCCAACGTACTTGCAGCCTTCAGCATAAGCTTGGAGCATTCGTGTTGATCTAAAGCGAGAAGCGTGTTGAGCTGACTACTCCATACGTAGCAATGTAATTCAACATTTTGTTACTCGTTATGTCGTCCCCTCATCTCTGCCTGGGCACCTCTCTGCTGCTGGTCAAGCACCAGACTGCTGGACCAATGCTACCTCAATGGTCCCAGTGCCGTTCGTGACACTGGTTTGCGAGTGTCCCCCTGGAAGTAAAGTAATTATATGCCGCCCGCAGGAGAGTCACATGGGCGAGAATCTTGCAGGAGCGCTTTGAATGGCAAGAAATGAGATAGAAATCAGTTTTCGTGATGCCTTTACCTGGAAACAATATGTGCGAGAATGGCAATAATAAAATGCGCAAGCGTGGGCATAAACATGTGGTAGTAAGGTGAAGTGGAAGTACTCCACCCAAACTACCAGATTAGAAGACGCCACAGAGTGAAGCGAAAAATCAGTTTTCACGGAAGCCAAGGGGTGACAACACAATAAGAATTTTTTCTAGAAGTCGCAAAAGGTTGCAGCACCTCCGAAGCACCATTAAGCTGCGCTTTGTTCCGAAAAGGCACTTTATTATGAAACATTTGGTCAGTGATTTATATGAATGGAGGTGACCTTCAACAGGCTAAGAATCCAGGGTAAACAAGGGGAAGTTGGGAGATGGAAATTCAAGACAATGAGCAAAATGAGAACAAGATGAAAGCAGGAGCCAACGTTTCGACAAGTGGACTTGTTTTCTTGCATATGTCACCTTGAAGAAGACAAGTCCACTTGACGAAACGTTGGCTCCTGCTTTCACCTTGTTCTCCTTTTGCTCATCTTCAACGGGCTAAGCACATAAAAACATTTTGAAACCCTGTATAGCAAAGAATAACTGCTTATTTACTATTCTCTATTTTATTTATCTTTATCCCACTTTATTACCAGTACAGTCAATGACTGATTATTCGGACACCGACAATGCAGAAATGCTTGATCATTCAAACAGCCCCACAGCACCGCCACTAACCCCATAGGCTTAAAGGCGAACTGCAACGAAATTTCACTTGGGCTAAATTGGCTATAAATGCATAGCATGTACTAGTATGAAAGTAATCTTGGCAAGGCCGCAGGGCTGGTAACTGTCTAATTTTCTTATTATACTTGTGGAGAAGTTTCTGTGCCTATGAAGGGAAAGCTACGGAGGCAAAGTGCGCACAAGTTAGAACACTTCTGAAAAGAGAAGAGAGAATCAACTTTTATACTGAGCCCTTAGTAACGGTTGGTGTGCGCTGGCACCAGATGGGGTGGAAGCTTCTTCTCAGGTCCCATATGCGTCCAGCAGCTTTTGGCCCCTAGCCGCCAGCGCAAGCTGGGTCGGTAGGTCGGGGCTGGACAACAAGGTCTCCCATCGCTCGGGGGAGGGTTAGGGCTGAGGAGGGTGGGGGGTAGGGATGGTGGGGGGTTCTTGAGCTTAGTGCACTCTGCAAGGGGCTGTGCTAGAGTGCATTTTGATCGTCTGCAAAACGGGCATGAAGTGTCATGCTCTGTTGGGAACATCTTGTGCAAGAGCACGGGATGCGCTAGCGACCCCGCTCTGAAAAGAGTCCTGCGTTTTAATCCATGATAGTTTAGGCTAGACATGACAAAATATAAACACCTTATTAGCAACAGTTAAATATGACAGAACACACCGAGCGTAAAGGATTACATCAAGCGTAAAGGCTTTTCCCTTCCGCATCTGGGTAAACATGAAACCATTGCACGTGAAAGCTGCGTCGATTTACCGTATGTTCCGAGCAAACAAGAGCACCGTCAAATGCTGCCAGACCACTTGGCAAGGTAACACATGTGCAGCAGCCATGCGCTCATAGCTTTCCCTTCATAGCCACAGAAAGTTGTCTGCGAGTACAGCAGACTTTAAATAGAGCCTAAGCAGACAATGCATGCACCTGGTGGTTAGCAGTAGTGATGCAGATGTGTCGAAAGTCCCAGAACCGCATGCGACTGCTGATATTTCACTGCGCTAGAGTGCGCCCAGGCGCACTGCATGCTCAACATTTTCCGGTTGATGGGCACCTCTGTCAACGTGCTTTGTCTTTGATACACACATGAATTAAGCTGTTGCAAGACTGCCAACACGTTGCGTAGCCATCGCATGCTTGAACGCGTGCTCGAGCACGAGCGATGGTAGTGCAGAACAAAACGCTGCACAGAGGAAGGCAGAACACATTTTTCCTGTCCCAGCTTTCAGGGCTCAAGCGTGCGACGTGCCGCAGCATGAGACACAGACCAGCCAGTGCGTATGAAGCATGTAAAGTGCACTTGACGAAGCTGCACAGGTTTCTTTCATATGGTCACTTACCTATGCAAGATTCCTTGTCAAACGCTTTCTCGGAATGACTATAAGTGCACCCAGTTCTTTGAAACTGTATTCTTTCGCTCCAGGATACCATGCATTTGAAGATAAGACCGCCAAAAATGTAAACAAATGCATTCTTCATACTGCCTTCGTAGCACTCGTTCATTAGAGGGCCTATTTGCACTACTGACTTTCGTTTTTGTTGGCAGTAAAATGCGAAACATTGCGCAAATCAATGCAGCACAAGATGCTGATGCACACTGAGCTTGCGAGACCTGAAAGGCCCAAGACGTGTTCTGTCGTTTTGCTATTGCACGAAAGGCAATAAGTGCCGCCAGAGCGAAACAGGCAAAAGGTTATGCACTTTGCACCAAGCCTTAGCTACTTCCCATCCTTACTACAGACGGCAGTACTTGCCTGCTCGCTGTAAGGTAGCCAAGGTCCCTTAGGTTGGTCACCTCCATGAGCTCATCTCCAAGCAGAGACGGAACACACCGAGCCTCTGCTCATTGAACGTAGACAGCCCGACACGGAAAACCAGCCTGACTAGAAGAAGAATGCTTCACTTTGGAAGAGCATCCTGAAGAAGCTCACAAAGCAGCTTGCAGTATACTAACTGTGTAGCTAGCAGACGTGCGCTACATGTTCGCTGATACACGAGAATGGTAAAAGCATGTGAAGCAGTCAATACGGGTGCTGGTTCTCAACGGTCTAAGTCATATGTCACTTCTGGCGGGGGGTAATGGTGGCATTTTTTTCAGTTTCAGGATGAAAAACAGATTTTTGTGATCGTATTGTGGTGCATCCAATCCACTCGTACTTCCAGCATAAAATTTTGCACAGAGGCTACTGTATGTCTAAATTATCTGAAACTGGGCTTCTCACACGGTCGAAATTCTTGTTGCAGTAGGCCCTTGATGTATAAGGATGACCTAAATTTCGGATACCTTATAGTGCATAGCTCCATAATTCAGACTCAGACTGCACGACCGTGTGCTTATGTGGCCAGTGGTTATGCTATCAGTACTTTGTGGCACCAAATCTACTGAAGCCTACTCAATCTTGTAGTCGCCGAAGAGAATTCGGTGCATGTACCTTCGTCTATCTGCAGCAACAGCATGACAATGGTCAAGATACAGGCCACAGATTTGTAGCGACACCTTCCACTTGATTCTAAGCCGCTGTTACCACCTACTTTTCAAGGCCAGCTAACATGCATCTCCTGGCTGCAGAGGATGCATAACCGGGGTTGCACAGTATCTGAAAACTTTGGATTTTTTTTATATACATAAACCTTACTGCATGAACTTCTGAGACAGACTGTACATGCTGGAAGTTGTAGGGCACCATCTGAGGAGTGCCTCACCCCAAGCATGTTTAAAAATTGGTTCCTTGTTGTAGGAGATAGGAGAAATTAAAATGTTGCCAGAAGCAGAGCTCAAATGGCAATGTAAACACTTTCTCCTTCTGTCTTGGCTAGCTTCAACAAGTGACATTTCTATCCTGCCTTCTGCCATATTGCAACCGAGGGACCATGTGACGTTTATACCCCTGTCAAGAGGGCAAGTTAAGTGCCCTTAATGAGAGTGTCACTCGGTTTAAGTGCACTTTGCCAAATCTAGACATCGCAAGTGGAGTGTACTTGGCGGAGAGTGCACTCCGAGCAGAGTGCGTTCACGGAACGCACTTGCCACTAGCGGTTTCAATGGTACACTCTCATGATCCGGATTAGTGGTCACTACCTGCCCTTAGTAGATGCATTCCTTTACCACTTCCAGTGCCACGCTACCTATCTTAAACTGCTGTTCCCTTCCAAGATTGTTAAACATTACTTTAGTTTTCTGCAGCTTAGTTTTTAGACCCACCTTTCTGCTTTGCCTGTCCAGGTCAGTGGGCATGCATTGCAATTGGTCCCCTGAGTTACTAAGCAAGGCAATATCATCAGCGAATCGCAAGTTACTAAGGTGTTCTCCATTAACTCTTATCCTCAATTCTTTCCAATCTATGAACCATGTCTCTGAATACCTGTCTCTGAATACCTCCAGTAAGCACGCTGTGAATAGCATTGGAGGGATCGTATCTCCCTGCCTGACACCCTTCTTTATTGGGGTTTTGTTGCTTTCTTTATGGAGGACTACGATGGCTGTGGAGCTGCTATAGATATCTTTCAGTATTTTTACATACAGCTCGTCTACACCTCGATTCCGTAATGCCTGCATGAGCACTGAGGTTTTGACCGAATCAAACACTTTCTCATAATCAATGAAAGTGATTACCTGATTGTTGTATGTTACCAGCTATATCCTTATTAATCAGGAATGTGACTCATGAGAGCAATTTTGTGTGCGGCGAGCGACGAAACAGGCTGTCGCCCGAGCAGATCGCTTGTTTCTGGAAATCTAGGATTTGTCGCCCGTTGCCCGGAAGCGCTCTGAGCAACTAGCCAATAGCACGAAGCCAGAACTGGATGTACCTCTGTCAAGCACTAGGTACTGATTGTCGCATGGAATGAGCAAACCACTAGTCAGTTTTGATATGTGGAAGGATACCAACCTACTGCAAGACCTTCAGAAATATTTTAAGCTACTCTTTACAGTAAAACACATCAACTTAATTTCATATAGCATGCGTCACACCAGTTTCGGCACGTACTTGCTGCCCTCATATTGGCAACACCGGGGAGATGTCGCTCAAAGTCGTTGCTTGCTTAGGGTATGACTTGTAGGTGACGAGCAAACACGACAGCCATCTCCATCACGTCGCTTGTCACCATCATGCGCAAGAATGCTTGTATGGGGTTTGTTATGCTTAAGGCAATGTTGTAACAAGGGGACTATCAAAATTTTAGCTCTAAACAGAGACATCCCTCGTTCAACTAACATCGATAACAAGCAATCTGCACGCTGAACATGATTTAGTACAATGTTTTAATGGTTTCGGAGACATGACGGGTTGAACGTACCTTGATATCCATGGTGTTTCTGCCACTGGCTACGGCAATGAAGCCATGTTCCTGGCTCAGGTGCAATGTGGGGAGGCCTGTCGGCTTGGCAGGGTAGCCATCTATCGTTAGGCACGTGTCTGGCTTCCAGTCCCAGATGCCAGAGTAGCCTTCGCCATTGCTGACTGAGAGCTTGTTTGTGTCGTCTGTGCCTACCGGTTTAAACTGTTTGGCATTCATAGGAACCTGCAGGTCAAGCAAGGAATGGTGGAACATGTTCGCTTATGCATCTAGAAAAATTTCTGAACAAGGGCAACAGGAAAGTAAACACAAATTATACACATTTCTTTTTTTTACCTCGTGCAATGAGTTTGGAGCCTAATCTGGGTTGTCAAGTGCATCTTCTGTTTCCTGTCATGTATGTTGTATGTCTCCTGTATGTTTCCTGTCATGTTGCGTGTTGATGCATTCTGCAAAAATGTTCAGCTATGAGTCAGTGTTGTCTTTATTGTTTCCATAATAGGCGTGTCCTTTATTGAGTTTAAATTTGTTTTTTTAAGTTGCTGACTACGCATTTGGCTGGCGCTACTACTTTTCTCCTTAAAGCAAAGCTTTCTTTGTCTCTTCCTGTCACTCTGTGTTAGCCGAAACCAATTATTCCCAAGTATAACTGAAACGGTGACTTCGTGGGTGGATCCCAATAACACTGCACGATTTCTGGCCCTGTAGGAGTTTGAACATGGTTTGCAACTCGGGCCGATTGTGGATGCAGAGAAACTTTGCAGCACACACACACTTCCCAGCATTGAGAGATAACCAATAAGTATGCCCAGCAGCACATATAAGCTTAACTATGAGCAGGCTATTGCTTCACTTTGGCAATCACTTCTTAATGGTTTCCGCTTCATTCACAAGTGACAAGGTATGTAAAAAAAATTTTTGTTAGACACAATTTTCCTTTTTTTTTCTTCTTTTCCTTTTTTTTTGATGCAGCAGTCATGGAGAATAAAGTGCACTAAAAACAGGTTTCATTGTAACATTACTGTCATTTATGGTAATCACTAGTTGCACTCTGTGTCTGCAGCTTACAATGCTGGCTTTCCAAGAACGGAGGATCAGAACTATTTAGAGCCTGCTCAAGCAAGGTTATTTTTATGCAGAACTTAGCAGCCTAATAAATAATCTCACAGGCAAAAAAAAATTGTACATCGTGAATTAGGGCAATATAGTCATTCAAAAAACTTTTCTTTTGCAACAGTGAAGTGAACACATACATATTATTTTGTTATTTTGTAATTTTGAATTGTTATTTCGGAACAGGGTATTCTAAATTTATTGGTAAAGCGTGATATTAAAAAATCTCCAGGCCAGATGATATTCCGAACTGTTTTCTAAAGCGTTATGCTGAATGGTGTGCAAAATACCTGTACATTCTATTTGCGAGGTCAATCAATGAAGGATCATTACCGGAAGACTGGAAAATTGCTAGAATAAAACCTTTACATAAATCGGGGGATAAATCTCGCATCCAAAATTACAGACCGATTTCATTAATATCAACATCTTGTAAGCTCTTAGAACATATAATTCACAAACATATAACTGGTTTTCTATATGAACGTACCATGCTGCATGTTTTCACAAACATGCAGCATGGTTTTAGAAGTGGCCTTGTGATGACTACTCAACTAGTTGAAATCATTCATGACTTTGCTAGCACTGTAAACAAAGGGAAACAAACAGGCGCGATATTCATGGATTTCAGCAAGGCGTTTGATAGGGTGTCTCATATTAAATTGCTTCATAAGCTAGAAGCTGTGCTTAAAAATGATAAAATATTAGCATGAATTAAAGCCTATCTTACAAACTGCCATCAGTTTGTTGCTGTAAATAAAACAACCTCTGATATAGCTGCTGTCAATTCTGGCGTCCCACAGGAATCCGTTCTTGGTCCCCTTTTCTTTTTGTTATATATAAATGATATTGTCACTAACCTCTCTGTTAAAATCAGGCTTTACGCTGACGACTGCATTCTGCACGATGAAATAACAACGGAAGAAGATCAGCTCAGGTTAAACAAGGACTTTAATAAGGTACTTGAGTGGTGTAAACAATGGCAAATGTGCATTCATTTCGAAAAGACAGTATATATGCAGACAACTTTAAAAAAGAAGCCACTGCTATATCGCTATGGCACAGAAAATGCTTTTTTGCCAGAGGTAGTGCAATATAAGTACCTTGGCTTGTACACAACAAAGGATCTTTCCTGGTCAAAGCACCTTGACACAGTAATAGCAAACTGTCTCCGCAAGTTGTTTTTTCTAAGACGCATATTAAAATCTTCCACACCAACAGTACGTCTGTTGGCATACAAAACACTCGTCCGCCCCGTTTTGGAATATGCTGTGTTTATATGGGACCCGTTCACTAAAAGTGATATTGGAAAGCTAGAAAGCTTACAGAAAAAAGCAGTTCGATTCATCCTACAATACATATGGGCGTAGTTCTATTACTAACCTTTTATCTCGGAGCGGCTTGCCTTCTATAAGTGATAGAAATCGTGTATGTCATCTAAAATTCCTTTTCCAACTAATAAATGGTGACTACAATATCGACACGTCTCACATTATCACCTATACAACAGGTTATGCTACCAGACAGCGACACTCACTAGCTGTAACTACATTTACAACACGTGTCAACTGTTTCAAATATTCATTTTTTCCTAGAACTATAGTAGATTGGAATAATCTGGCCAATAAAACTGTAACACAGGACTCATTATCACTTTTTGAGACATATCTTAAATAAAAAAAAAATGTTTTTTTTGCACTTGCTGAGATTGTTAGTGATAGCACTGTTTGACTGTATGATTGGAAAAGATCGCTGAAATAACGTTGAAGTGCTTGTTTTTGCACCTGTTTTTTGCGCTTGTGTGAAGAATTTTTTTAGTGCAGTTCCCCATTTTTGTATTTATTTTGTTTTGTAAACCTACTTGTGTACCACACTGCTAAGACCTTGTTGAAAATCGCAGTATTTATAAATAAATAAATAAATAGTATACAAACTGGCATATGAACACCAGTGGAGAGAGTTTGTACATTAAATGTTGAGTTTCAGCTGCTTCTTAGTTGCTGGGGACTTCAGGCCATGGTTTTTAATTGCAAGAGTCATGAGGGAGGTAGTGGCTAGATACTGGAACAGGGTGGCTAATTCTATTTCTGGCGAGGGAGTGTCTTGAAGCTCAGTGGGTCTTTGTAGTATGGTTGCACCTAGACTTGTACAGGGTGTTTCAGCTGACTCGTGCCAAGCTTGAAAAAATCCACATTTGTTTTACGTGAATCCAACCAACTTATTGTTTTGTTCAGTCCTCTTGAGCAACTCGAAATATTTTTTACTGTGAGTTTAGGCGATTAATTAACAATTAATTAACTCACTTTTAAAGTAAGCTTTAATTGTAAAATCTTCAATGGAGAAGTTGTAGATCTTAGTGACAAAGGTTCAAATATTTTCCATCTGTGATGATCGCTACTGCAGTTTTAGCTTTTCAGGCTGCAATAGAAGCGCATGAGACTTGAAAAAGTACCACGTAAACAGATGCTCATGCATGGCAACATTAGTGTCCTCAAACATGCTGCAAATGAATGATTGATACTGCATGCAGACCTAAGGCAAGAACAGGCTTTAAGCAACAGAGATGGACTGAATATAACAGTCCTGGCTTCCACTTTATCTGGGATATCACGTCTATTGAAGCGATGAAGCAAACAAAACCATGGGACAAGCTGTACACTATGCATGGAAATTCTTAAAGCTCTATATGTGTTTTTGTTGTTGAGCGATGGCATAAAAGCTAAGGGGTTCTGGCAGGTGATGGTGATGTATGAGAAACGACAAGACTATTCATCACTTCAGTGTGCATACTGCATCAATCATACATTGGTAGCATGTTTAGTATTAGGGCACAGATGTCGCTGAAGGCAGGCACTAGTAACATGCTACTTTTTCAAACCTTGTGCACTTTAGCTCGGAAAAAATTAACACTATGGCAGGCAGCATAGAAATTATTCATATAGAAATTATTTACACAATTTATCTGGATATTTGTCAATATGCTCTACAGCAGTAGTCTCAAAGTGAGCTCTGACACTGGGCTGTACCTGCCCTAATATCGAGAGAGATAACCCACCTAAAGTATAGAGCAGAATGGGTGGAAAAAGGGAGTGGACTAACTTTTGGCGTGCAAACAAAAAAGTTGGAAAAAAATAAAAACAATGTTGCAGTCAAAAGTTATGAAGGTCTGTTTATATGCTCTTGTTCAGTCTTCCTCAAAACCTTCAAAGGAACAGTCCCTATCGCTGTAGCACAAGATGTCGACGACCTCGAGGAAGCTTTAGGCTGTCACTTGTCGGTACTGGAGCAAAACATTATACCACTTCTTCCCCCACGACAGGTACTGGTGAGAGGCATTGAAATTTCCCAACATCACTTTCAATGCGGGCTTCAACGCTTTCTCTTGGAACAGATGGTTACTTATGACCCTTCCTGCCGCTCTCTTCTTGGAGGCACTGGAAGAGTCCATCATCGATCTTCTCAGAAAATACGAGCCTTCAGTTGTTCATGGTGCGCTTGAATTTGCCTTTTCCATCGCATTGCTTCAGTTGAGTTTGATAGGTCGAATTTCATTGCTTCACTTGCTTGCAGTAAACCCAAAATTGATGGGTGGTCTTGCTCATATTGCTGTTGGTCTTCCAGTGCCATCAGACTGTTTCCATTTTCTTTTCAACTGTGGAGCTCTGTCACATCCTGGTGTCTTTGCTGCTCCGCAACAAAAAACAAAGTGGCCAAGTTTTGCAATTTCAGGCATTGTTCAGCATTGCTTGCTTATCCCCATGGTACCTAGCTTCTGCCAAGGTCACCACTGCAGCAAAGGGGGAAGAACCAAAGATGTTCTTGACCTCCGACAGTAGCTAACTGACACCACTTTTTGCCAGCATCACCTATGGTGGTGGTAGCAGTGGCACTGCCCCACCCCCACTTTCCTGGGCAGTGGTATTACAAGAAGTGGGCTATCTTTCAGTGTTCTGGCAAAAATAGCAAATCAAGACAAAAACAGGGGTGCGTTTTCTTTCAGTATTTCTCGGACTATTTTAGGTAGCCTACATAGCTCCTCAGGGGCCATACTGTTAGGTGGCACTGCGGAAAGACGGGGGGAGGGGGGGGGGGGCAGTGCTTGCAGGAGACACTTAAGCAAACAGGTCCACAAGAATTTGAGTGGCCAGAAACACGACAGAAAGCACCCTAATGAGGATTCCATACAGGTTTTATTCCCACTGACTGATAATGCGCTGCCTCCATAGATGCTGGCTGGACACCTGGCAATGCTTCGCTGCTACCACTAAATCTTGTGCTCAGGCCATCCTCACGAGAGACCACAAAATGCGCATCGGTCATCTTCAATCACAGTCAGGCCTTGTTCACTTTCATTAAAGAAAAAAAAGCTGCATGCACAAGTAGGTGCTCCGAAACATGCTGATGATTTTCACAGATTTTTTATGCAATGCTGGGAAGGTGCACGAGTGAAGAAATTGATAAAATTCAGGTACATCGACGTCTTCAAACTTCTGCTTAAAAGGAAGCTTTAGCTCGGGCCCAACTCCGACGCGGCCTATTCAAATACATGTAAAATGCAAAAACATTTTTCTGGGATAACCCCTGTACGATACTTATAAAACTTGTTGCATTTCAGAGAGAAAGTTAAATTCTAGTGACTGTTGAAAGCGAAATTTCGAGTTAGGGCTTGAATTTTGTTAGATATTTTCAAAATTTTGAAATTTTGGAAAATATAGAAGCACGAACTTTATAATTACTAGCTCTGCATCAGGAACTGATATCGACGACTGATCTATAAAAGCCGACGCGCTTGATCCGCTGATCGGATTTTCGACGATCGCAGAGTGTGTTCGCCGCTATCGTTCTTTGAGTATAGCTTGCTTTTGAGGGCACAAGTTCGCCCAATAAGACGCCAGTTTCTATAATCACAGTTTGGCTGCCTGCTTCACCGTCACTACTACGTGACATCTGGTGGAGGTGCTTTACGTTCATGTACAGGATGTCCCGACAAGCCGTAATTCAAGCCCGGACCGCGAAGACAACACCAACGTTGTCCCGGAACATCGAGCAAGCCGCCGGCTACAGCAGCTGCCGCCGGAACACGGAATTCTACCAGAGAGGACGAAAAAGATAGTCCGAGAAGATCGTCCAGAGACGACCAAGAAGACAGCCCCAATGGCAGCCTCAGCGGCCCCAATAGTTCTGCAGCAGCCCAGGGAGCCACCGACGTTCCGGGGTTCCACATTTGAGGACCCGAAAAGCTGGTTGGAGACGTATGAGAGGGTTGCTACGTTTAACTGTTGGGACAGCGACGACAAGCTGCGACATGTCTATTTCGCATTGGAAGATGCCGCCAGAACCTGGTTCGAGAATCGAGAAGCCACCTTAACACTGTGGGACCTGTTCCGAAGCGGCTTCTTGCAAACATTTACAAGCATTGTGCGAAAAGAGCGAGCCCAAGCTCTACTAGAAACCAGAGCGCAGCTGCCAAATCAGACGATCATGATCTTCACGGAGGAGATGGCTCGTTTTTTCCGGCACGCCGACCCGGATGTCAGAGAAGAAAAAATGCGGGGCATCAAGCAAGAACTTTTCGCCGGACTTATTTGTAACCCACCGAAGACTGTAGCTTAGTTTTCTGCAGAGGCATCGACGACAGAGAAAACTCTGGAGATGCGCACCCGGCAATATAACCGCCAGGGGCTCACACTGCAGTACGCCATCCAAAGACTGGGTTCCAAAGACCTTCAAGAGACCATCAGCGCCATTGTGTGCGAAGAACAGCGCAAGGTCCTGCCTTCGTCGCAGCCTCAAGTGGCCTCTATCGCCGACATTGTGAAAGATAAGGTTCAGCGATCGCTTGGGGTTCCTGAGGTGCAACCTCTATTACCGCAGCCCCAGCCAGAAGCGATGACCTACGCCACCGTCACACGCCGTCAAGGCCCCCCTCCGCGACCGCGCCAGGGCCCTGTAACGCCGCAATTCCGTTGTCTGCCGCCGCCAGCACGCCCACTCGTCGCCCAACGCACCTACGCGAGGAAGACGGACATTTGGCGAGCCCCCGACCACTGCCCGCTCTGCTATCACTCCGGAGAAGCTGGCCATGCGTACCGCCGATGCCCATACCGTGACTTGGGACTGAGAGGGTTCGCTGTCAACGCGCCGCGTCCACAGTTTGGGGAGCGCCCATGTGACATCGCCGATTACCTAGCCGCCACTCAGTGGAACTCTCGATGACCGTCGCGTTCGCTGTCACCAGGCCGCTACCTGTCGCCGCAGCGCCGTCCATACACTGGCCCAGCCCGGGGCTGATCAGCGAGTCCATATCCGGAAAACTAAAAGCAACAACCGATGGAGGTGCGGTTGCTGTTTGTCGAACTGACGAAGATCTTCCGCCGCCGCCGAAGACGCCAAAGAAACTACCTCGACGACATAATGACACGCCGCCGTCCCGACGAAGTGTGGAAGCAAAGAATACCACGACGAAAGACGACCTCACGACATCCCATACCAGCAGCCACAGGTCAACGCAGCACAGCCGTTATCTGACGGCAAAACCTAACTGTAACGCAAGACAAAGAACCACCGACCTTGACGTGCTTCTCGACGGCCATGCAGTCACCACCTTAGTCGACACAGGGGCCGATTACTCAGTCATGAGTGGACACATTGCCGCCCAGTTGAAGAAGGTTAAGACTGCATGGGACGGCCCTCAAATTCGGACCGCTGGAGGACACCTCATTAGCCGACTGGAATCTGCACGGCAAGAATTACCGTTCATGACCGGACTTACCCTGCCACGTTCGTTATCCTCCAACAGTGTTCACGAGACGTCATTCTCGGCACGGACTTCCTGAACCAACACGGCGCAATCATCGACCTGAAGTCGAAATTGATAACGCTGTCGGAAGATCAAGCGATACCGCCGGAGAGGTCTGGTAGTCACCACACCTTGAGTGTGCTCGAAAGTCAAGTCAGTGTCCCGCCTCGCTCCAGCATTGTCATTTCCGTTGGCACCAAAACACCTGCCGACGTAGAAGGCGTCGGGGTGACCAAAATCTACTGCTCGACCGTGAAATGAGGGATCGCTTGACTCCACGGAGGGAAAACGGAAGTGATGCTAACCAACTTCAGCCAAGAGTTCAAGCACATCAGCAAGGGCACGACAATCGCGTACATCGAGGAAATTGTGGAAACGAGCAATGCCTTTGTCCTCTCAGATTCTGTCGCATCTACCCCGCCGACCATAGTCCCCGAACCAGACTTCGACGTAAATCCAAGTCTTTCCTTGAGCAAGCAGCAAGAGCTCAGAAGTCTTCTCCGACGATACAAGGACTGCTTTTCGACATCATTAAGGATTCGACAAACACCAATTGTAAAGAATCGCATAATAACCGAAGAGTGCGCTCGACCACTCCACCAGAGTCCTTACCGAGTTTCGATGTGAGAACGTGAAGCTATTAGGCAACAAGTCGATGAAATGCTCCGTGACGACATCATCCAGCCGTCGAAAAGCCCGTGGGCATCTCCTGTTGTCCTGGTGAAGGAAAAGGATGGAACTCTACGTTTCTGCGTCGATTATCGTTGACTGAACAAGATCACGAAGAAAGACATATACCCCCTTCTACGGATAGACGACGCATTGGATCGGCTCTGCAACGCTCAATACTTCTCGTCGACGGACCTCAAGTCTGGCTACTGGCAAATAGAAGTCGACGAGAGAGATCGCGAAAAGACCGCCTTCATCACGCCAGACGGCCTCTACGAGTTCAAGGTCATTCCATTCGGACTGTGCTCGGCGCCTGCAACGTTCCAGCGCTTCATGGACACAGTCTTAGCAGGATTGAAGTGGCAGACCTGTCTTGGTTACTTGGATGACGTCGTCGTCTTTGCCGGAAATTTCGATGATCACCTTAGGCGGCTTGCGACAGTACTACAGGCCATCAAATCATCAGGCCTCACTCTGAAGCCAGAAAAGTGTCACTTCATTTACGATGAGCTTCTGTTCCTAGGCCACGTCATCAGCAAATCCGGAGTATGCCCCGACCCACAGAAAACAGCTGCCATCGCAAAGTTCCTGCAGCCTATCAACAAAAAGGCAGTGCGTAGATTCCTTGGCATGTGTGCCTACTACAGGCGCTTTGTCAAGGACTTTTCACGCATCGCTGCGCGGCTAACGCATCTAACCAAATCTGATGTCGAGTTCAAGTGGCAGACGCCGCAGGCCGACGCATTTCAAGAAAACGACGTATGCAGTCGCTACCGGTACTTGCACACTTCGACAAGGACGCCGAAATCCACACTGACACCAGTAGACTAGGCCTCGGTGCCGTCCTAGTCCAGAACAAAGACGGACATGAACAGGCGATATCTTATGCTAGCCGGTCGCTGTCAAAAGCAGAAGGCAATCATTCCACGACTGAAAAGGAATGCCTCGCCATCATTTGGGCTACAGCAAAATTCCGCCCTTACCTATATGGCAAGCCATTCAAAGTCGCCAGCGACCATCACGCATTGTGTTGGCTAGCTAACTTAAAGGACCCGTCAGGATGGCTGGCGAGGTGGAGCCTCAGACTACAAGAATATGACGTCGCGGTAATCTACAAGTCCGGACGAAAACACTCAGACGCCGACTGCCTATCACGAGCCCCCATCGATCCCCCGCCGGAAGACGGCGAGGATGACGACGCCTTCCTCGGAATAATAAGCGCAGAAGACTTCACTAAACAGCAACGAGCAGACCCGGAGCTAAAACGCCTCGTCGAGTATTTGGAAGGGAAAACCGACGTAGTACCTAGGGCATTTAAGCGCAGATTGTCTTCGTTCACATCACAAAACAACCTGCTCGTAAAGAAGAACTTCTCACCAGTCTGCGCCAGCTACCTTCTTGTTGTTCCGTCAGCGCTGCGTCCATAAGTTCTGTACATGATGCCCTGCATGACGATCCAAATGCTGGGCACCTCAGATTCTCCTGAACGCTGTCGAGGATACAGGTAAGGTATTACTAGCCGCGTCTGACTGCCGACGTCGCCTGTTACGTCAAGACATGCCGAGACTGTCAGCGATGCAAGACACCACCTACAAGGCCAGCAGGATTACTACAGCCGATCAAACCTCCTTGCCGACCATTTCAGCAGATCGGGATGGATTTGTTGGGACCGTTTCCGGCGCCAACATCTGAAAATAAGTGGATCGTCGTGGCGACGGACTATCTCACCCACTTCGCTGAAACTAAAGCTCTACCGAAAGGCAGCGCAGCCGAAGTGGCGAAATTTTTCGTTGAGAACATTCTGCTGCGACATGGTGCCCAAGAAGTCCTCATCACCGACAGAGGAACAGCGTTTATAGCAGAGCTCACCCAAGCCCTTCTGCAGTACAGCCATACAAGCCACAGGAGGGCAACTGCCTACCACCCGCAGACGAATGGTCTCACGGAGCGCCTAAAGAAGACCCTCGCCGACATGCTGGCAATGTACGTCGACGTCGAGCACAATACGTGGGATGCCGTCCTGCCGTACGTAACCTTCGCTTACAACACGGCAGTGCAAGAAACAACACAGATCATGCCGTTCAAGCTGGTTTACGGCAGGAACCCGACGACGACTCTCGACGCCATGCTGCCGCACGTGACCGACAAAGAGAATCTTGACGTTGCAACCTGTCTCCAGCGCGCCGAAGAAGCCCGACAGCTCGCCCGCCTAGGGATCAAGAACCAGCAGCGTACCGACAGCCGACACTACAACCTCCGATGACGTTTCATCGAGTACCAGCCCGGTGACCGTGTTTGGGTTTGGACCCCTATACGCCGACGAGGACTGAGCGAGAAGCTTTCGCGTCGCTATTTCAGACCGTACAAGATCATCCGACGTATTGGCGCACTGGACTATGAGGTCGTGCCAGACGGCATTTCGCTATCACAGCGGCGCCACTCACGACCTGAAATAGTCCACGTTGTGCGACTCAAGCCGTACTACCAGCGTTAATGAAATTTGGGACTTCGCGTAACTGACCTTTGGACTTTGTTTCTTTTCGTTGTTTTGTTAATTTTGTTTAATAAGTGTCCTTTTGTGTTTCGCTCTCTTATATTTGTAGCATCGGGACGATGATTTTTAAGAGGGGGGGTAATGACACGTGTACTTCTTTATCTTTATCGGGCGACCACTTCTCAGCGCCTAACAAATGTCATCGCAGAGAGCAGGACGCGCCTGCATGCAAAAGAAGTTTCTGGAATGTTATCGATGGTTCCATCCGCTGTCTTTCCCCGCAACTTGCGTAATCTGATTGCATGAATGCGTGACGCAAATAGCGTAGAACTTTGTGGAAGACACGCGGGTCCCAGCGGTCACTCTGGAACATTCGACGACTGATCTATAAAAGCTGATGCGCTTGATCCGCTGATCAAATTTTCGATGATCGCCGAGTGTGTTCGCCGCTATCGTTCTTTGAGGGCACAAGTTCGCCCAATAAAACGCCAGTTTCTATAATCAGAGTGTGGCTGCCTACTTCCCCGGCACTACTACATGACAATATCGTCATACGAGCTGGGAAACTAGGAGGCGAGGGCAAGTTCTGTGTGCACTTTAAGAATGCTTCCACAGTCACCTGTGAATAAAAGTGAACAAGGAATCTGACTTTATCTGCACTTCTCCTGGGCACAATGGCAAACCTAACCTACTGGGTAGCTGGCATGCAGTCATGATGTACCGTGCTCGATGCTTTCTTTCATTTTTTTTTCTCCTGGCAGTGTGTGCTTGAAAGAATGTGGGCTAGGCGTGGCGACTAGACTGAGCCAAACACTCAAATCTGGAGAAAGAATCCATCCGCATTTTGCCCACTTTGTAATGTTTAGTGGTGCCAAATTTGACGAATGTTGGAAATGACATGGAACAGCTTGATATATTTTTAGGACAGATGGCACCAACAGCAAAATATGCCTGTGAGATTTATTATTTATTGGAAATCTTTTGTTTCAAGCCATGCTTAGCAAAAATCATGAGTGCTGATAATAACAGGACACTGTATGGCTCTACTAATGTGCAACACTCGTGAATTAGTGTATAAATGAAAAAGAATGTGAATTTGCATGGACCTGGGCAGCAGAAAAATGAGCTAAACTCACTGGTCCCTTGTAGATTCCTTAATAGACATAAGACAATATTCTCTTCATAGAACTGGAGAGGAGGGCTTGTTGCTTGATTATTGAAAATTTCAGAGTTCCAGCTTGAATAGTTTTAACTCTTCTTCAGTAATGTGTGATCAAGTGAAGCCATAAATTGCCAATTTGAAGTAATAATAACTCGTGAACTGTTCATCAGAACACAAAACAACTTCACATAGATGATTTGTGCACTGTAGCCTAAAAAACCATTAAATATTGTTGTTCTGCATTGAAACGCAAGAAAAGATATTCATTCATACACTTTAATTGTTTTGCCCATTTTTATTATAGCCAATATAAATTTCTAATTGATTTACGTGCAATATCTCTTCATACATACCTTGTATAAAATTTAATTTAAAGGCACAGTAAACTTCATTTTGTTATGTTGAGCAGTTTTGCTGGAAACACTACAACAGAGGCTGGTACAGCAAAAACGCCGTTTTTTCACACACTGTTTTGAATGTCATCAGGTAACGCTTCAGGTAAGGCTAAGCGTCAGCTGAATGTCATCAGGTAAGGCTAGGCGATAATACCAGGTGTCATTGGAAAGCACAGAAAGTAAGCTTTCTAATGCAATATAGTTCACATCCGTCCAACAAGCAAAGAAAGCACAGTGCATCTGCAAAACGATGACTAAAATGCAGAGTGCGTGCCACCAGAGCGGGACTGCCACCTTAAGGTACTGATGGTCTGTGCCTCACTTATATGCCTCTTCCCTGTTCAGTATATCATACCTGCAGTAAGTTTCAAGCAGAAGAATGACCATGGTCACATTTAGTCACGTCTAAGCTTTTTAGCATGCTATTATCGCTTTGAAAAGCCTGTCTTGTGCTGGTTATTCCATCGCCGGTGTTTGTATATTGCTGAAGTAATAATTGCTATGTCTACCTCACTATGAAAAGGAACACTGAAAGTTGGCCGACTAAAGGGAAAAGAGGGGGTGCATCATTCAGTGGGGCCATGCAGGTCCCACCGGAGAGTTCCACAGGCTGCACATGGCCCACAAGTGATGGGTTTGAGACCCCTTCTCTACAGCTTCTCCATCGAAGGTTCTGCGTTTAAAGCAATACTTTCAAGCTTGCTTAATTAATTATTGTTGCATAAGCTCATATAGTAAAAGATACTTTGAGTTGCTCAAGAAGAGAGTGAACAACACTAAGTCAGTTACACTCTCATAATGCCACATGTGGATTTTTTAAAGCTTGACACCAGTTAGCTGAAACACACTGTTTAGCTGCACTAGTTTTTGCCAACTTATTAAAATGATTTTCTTTTTTTTATTTCAGGCACCACTATAAGCCTGAAATATGTAGTGGCCTTGACAAGGATTTTAACTTGGGCCTCTGAGAATAAAAACGTGATGTTCTATCTCTACTCCATCCCACTTAATGAAGCTAGCTTAGCATAGTTCTTTGTGAAATTATCAGGCATTGACGGGCATATCATTGACCTTAGCGAGGTTAGGGGAACTAGTGGGGCATATGCATTCCTGACTGAAGATGCCATCTGCTACAGAGATGTGAGAGAATACAGGCTAGGATATCTAATTGGGGGGGGGATCAGGACATCGCTGGCAACACTGATGAATTCTATAGCATAAACGAAAGCGCAGCAGCCACTGTAATAAACCTAAATATAAGATATAAATTAAAGATAGTACAAGCCTGTGCTCAAACATCCAGTCCTGATGATAAACAAATAGAACAGTTTGATGACAATGTTGAAGTAGCAATGAGGAAGCTGCAAAATGTATACAGTATGTTCCAGCTAATGTTAACCAAGCTGTTCAACAACAACAAAATAAAAATAAAAGAGAATGAAGGACGACGGCGCAAGATATAATCATAAGACCTGCGGTGTTTCTGACAACAAAACACCATAGGTCTTACGATTAAGTCGATATTCCGCTACCTCAAATTTAGACATCTACATGTCCAATCAAATGTCATAGCTATCTCTGAGTCAGTTAATGCTGGTTCATTTAAATGATGTTCATGCTCCTTGAGCAAATATATGTGCATGACTGACCAACATGTAATTTTCTGTAATGGACCTAGTACAGCGGCATAGGCTATTGGTGCAACTATTTCTACACTTTATTTGTATAAGGAAAGCTCATTTTTTATTTATGAAGAGGGTGTTCTGTTTTGCATTCTTGCATTTGTTTGAACTGCATGTGCGCACTCCAGATGCCTTTCCTGGAGAAAGCGAAATGGACCCTTGGTCTGGCTGGAATGGAGAGTGGAGACGGCACCACCTCAGAACAACCTCCACGGAGGCAACCTTTGCCCTCAGCGATTGACGAAGAGCAGGGCGTCGCTTCTGTTGTGTTACATATTGGAAGTAGCGTGGAGCTTCGATGATCAGAGGATACGCACCGTGTGCGTGTGTGTGTGCATGTGTGAGAGAGGAGACGCTCTTTAGAGACCGTAGAGAGTGGACATTGCGTCTTACGCTGCGATGTTTTCCTATGTTCAACTGTACTGCATAACTAGAATATAAGTTTTCTTAAACTTTTTCCTTCAAGCTGAGTTCTGTGTTATCAATCTTTCACAGAGAGTGTGTAACGGACCTGGGTTTGTACTAAAAAAAATTCCAGCAGAACCTATTTCGCGATGGACTGAATTATTGTGATTAACATTGAAGCAATGTAGCGACACACAGTAGTACCACCACTGAAACGCGTTATGTATGACGAGTGTATGTAACCTGGCTGCTCTCTTTGCACTTATTTTGATGCACTGTGCCATCTGGCAGCAATGCCACGAAGTCTGTGCATGACGCATGTGTGAATACACATTCAGAGAAGGTTGTACGTATATGACACGGGTTCGGTTCTACCCAAGATTGGAGGAAATTTAAAGGTTTTTCTTTTTTCTGTCGATGAAGAATGGCACATTCACAGCACTCCAAGTTGGCGTCAAAAAGGTTCACTGAGGAGCTGCACACATCCAGTGGCACATACCCATCGACCCAAGTCAAAGACGGTTTCTCGCAAGGTCCCTTAGAGGAAAATCTGGCAGCACTTTCTATGGGAACTTTCTAATGGGCACTGCGCCGTCATGGAAATGACGGTATATGGGTGTGCCAGGCTTGTACTGGCTGGAGCGACGCTTTGCCTAAAATGTGGATACAGCTGCACAGAGAATGTGTTCTTAAAATAATATCCTCACAGAAGGTTTTCATTCACCTGTATCACATCTTTCAATGAAGTTTACTCACCTGCAATGCATAATAATGTTAAGAAAGGCAAGAAAATATGACAAAGTGACACTGCGAGTGCAGACCTTGTTATCTGTCCTTCAACATTAGAGGCCCGCTAATACATTTTTACGTTTCATATAACTGTACATCCAAGCACAAGCTTTGACGATTGAAAAAAAAACATGTTGTGTGATATTAAAACTATAATTGTTTTTGATATGCTGTTTTATAGCAAATGAACCACTGTGGCAGACAGAATGGTGCAAGTGAGGCACACCTTCAGGATGTCCTGGCATTCCGAGAACGATGCCAATCCAAAGCCACCATACAGGCATTCCCATGCATGGAACTAGAGAGTACCAGAATGGGGGAGAATGGGGAATGAGAGAGTCATGCTAAAAATGCTGCAATTGCGGTGGCACTGCTGTCACCTTATCCTGAAGCCCCAGGGCTGCACCAAACTCACGGCCCCAGTCACTGTCGTCTGCTCTACATGCTGTCATCTTCTCAATACACCCATCATTATTGCATTGTTTCTGACACTCCTTCTCCACTTTCTTTACAACAAGTCCGTGGGGAATAAAATGACTGTTTCCGCCATGCTGCGTACCTTTCAGGAGAGAGTGAACGGTGCAGGAAGGATGGTTGTCACTTCTGCTCTACGGAGTCGTCTGCACGATGTATACATGTTAATATTTTCTATGGTAACTCGGAAGGATGAGTAAACCCCAGTGAAGGAATAACTGTTTTCCGCTGAGTAGCAAAACTAGATTGAGCAGAGTCAAACACCTGTCCAAGCTCCATGCAGGTGCAAAGGGGCCTCCGACGCGATATGCGCGTGGCTCATCCAGCTGGTGTGCAGGGACATTCATTGCAATAGGACCAACATTTCAATAGAAAATGCCTCAGCACGGAGCCCATGTTGGACCTGCTCCTCCTATCTAGTCACTCTAATGCAACAGTGCCACAGCGACAGGTTTCCCTCTGGGTAATATTGCGAGACATTTTATGGTCAAGCAGGTTCACTCAAGTTCAACAAATACCCATTTGCACATTGCTGCCAATTGCAAAGTTGGCATCAAAAAGGTTAATAATTCAACGTACCTAGTACCACATACCCAGTGACACAAGTTGTTCCGACAGTGGATTTTGAACCCTGGTCCTTCAGAACAGCTGCCCGGTGTGCTACCAATTAGACCATGAACTACCCAGTTATCCAAACTGGAGGAAAAATGGTTAGAGACATAGACAGACAGACAGTCATACTTCGGAAAACGCGTCCACTCCTAAGAACCTAATCGCATTAAAAACTTTTACGCTCGAATTGTTCGTAAGCGAAAATTTCAGCCAATCGTGATGCTGAATTAGGGAAGGCGGCCGGCCAATGGCAAAGAGCACTTACGAAAGGGAAGCTCGGTAAATTCGGCCCCTGAACCACCCGGGCGGCTGCAGCGCTGCTGCTGTTGGCCTCGGCGATGCGGCGTCGTTGCTCCGGGCTCGGGTAAAGCGTGGGCACCGCGCACGGGTTGATGAGCAGCATCTTGGTGTGGTGAGCCGAGCCCCTGCTGCGCCTGAGCCAGTTGGAGGTGAAGTGTAGCGAGCAGACGAAGCCGGTGCGACTGTCGGGCAGCCAGTTGCCTTTGCCAGGGCAGCCGCGCACGAAATCGACCCAGGCCCCGTACAGCTTCGAGTACTGCCGGTCGGGGAACGGGAGCAGCACGGCGTTCGGGGCGCGCTGGAGGCCGCACACAGCGCAGCGCGGAGGTTCCGCACCTTCGTTTGGCATACTGAGGCGGCTGTCAGGTGGCCACTCAAGTCGCGGATGACTAGCCCCTGTGTGAGCGATTTCGCGCACGACGACACGCCATCGGCCTCCCAACTGGAAACCGGCACCAAAACAAATATTTGCAGAGGGAACACACGCTTGGAGGACTGTCCCTTTAGTACCATGGCACGATTACAAACACGATCACAACAGGCACGATGTTTACGATGTGGAAGGAAACGAGATGAGGAAGGAACAGTGCACGATGATGTCGCTGACCTCAAATCGCAGATGGGGGCAGTGCAGCGCGCGACGGCAGCAATGCATGGGGCTCTTGCATAGCCCAGGAGACGCTGCGAAAAAGGTGCTAAAAAGCGCCCTCTGTGCTAAAATGGGTCGTACCAAGCTCGGTCGTCTGCTTCGGAAAGCACGTTTACATATGGACCCGCCACTTTCGGTTGTGTTGTATCACGGCCTGCAGCGAATATCGGGCGCCGAAGATTTTTTCAGGAGTGGCACGCTGCGTAAAGGCAAGAAATTATGCAGTGCCGAATACGTGTATGCCGTTCAAGAATTAAGCGGCGAAGTTTTAGCGCGGTGTCAATCGCAAGTGAAGCGAGTCGCGTAGGAAGTGGAACTTCAGGTAAGGTTTGCACGCTGCTAGATTCAGGCGCACAAACGCGAGGAAATGCTTGCTATAAATGAACCCACAGCAGCGATAAGCAGACATCATGTGTACGGAACTGCTCGAGCACACGACGGTACGCGCCGCGACGGCAGCGGTCTTTCAGCATGCCGCGATGTACGAACTGCTCGAGCGCACGATCGTACGCGCCGCGACGGCAGCGGTCTTTCGACATGCCGCGAAATGGCGGGTCTCCTGCAATCTTTGTTGACTGCATGCCGCTAAACAAGTAGTTAGGCCTGCTTTGTAGTAGCGGCCATCTGTCCCTTTTAGTAACTGGTAATAACTGATGCAATGCGTATGAGCTCGCACGTACGTGCGAATCGCGCAGCGCGAGCTCGTGCGCTGCTCGCTTGATGTAGCTTTTAATGACAACGCTCGAAAATCGATCTGCTGTAATCAGTACTATCTTGCTGCGCTGCCTCAACATGCTGGCTTGAGGTCAAGTATGAGCACATTTAACTCTCTAACCTGTGCTGCTCGTAGTGGGGTAGTGAATTATCACCGAATCAACCCGGCCATTTGAGGTCATTTGCACACACCTGGGCACTTCACCACTTCGCACCGGTCGAACTGTTAATTGTCGCTGTGGCCGGGTTTCGAATCGTGAATCACCAGCCATGCCTGCTGCTATGTCGGTCTGCCGTCGGGACTGTAGGTGCAAAAGACCGAATTTTAGAACGCAGATCTATAATTAAGCAAGCTTCAAGACAGGTGAGGCAGTCAGCATGGCGCGAAGTTTCGCTTACCCAGCGCGACGAACTGCAGTTATACAGCGCGCCCGATCGACGCTCCGCTTCGTGAGGCCTTGAAGGGAAACGATAGAATCGGATGTTGGGATTCAGGCCTTCTTGTTCATGGGAGCCCACGACGCAGCAGTATCGACGGTGACGCTTTTTCGATGCTGAGCTAGGTCCCTCCGGATCGGCGTCGCCGATTCCTTCTGCTTCCAGCATTACGTCCCACGGCACACGGAGAGTCCGTTTTCGTTAAACTTATAGGCTGCGACCAGCTCGCAGCGTGGTCGACGTGGTCTGTGAGAAGTGACGAGCCTTTTCGCACTCGCAACAGGGCAGAAAAAAGTGCGAATCGACGCAAAACTCGGCCTATAAACGTGCTTCGCCACAGCCAGGCTCAATACGACCCAAGCTGGTACGACCCAGATGTCGTTTCCCGCGCCGCCACCAGGCGCCGCTACTATACCTCAAACTCCAGCGCAAGACGCCCATAGGGGCACTCATAGAGTTACCAAATAGGTAGTGACTACAGGCGTGCGTCTATTTGTCGTACAAAAATCCCTCACGTGACCTGATCCTAGGTGCCTAGGGACAGTTAGTGATTTTTGAGAAGGCGCGATGCTGGCGCCGAGCCATGCCGAGCGACGCCGTGGTGTGTTCGTCCTTGGCGTGATCGTTCTCTGGACCGCGCGTTGTTCAACACATGTTCAACATTGCAAACGTGATTATGTTTGCGTTGCTTGTGTGTTGGTTGTAGGTTCTGTGTTACTTGGCGGAAAGCCGTGAGTAGTGCCGGTGCGGTAGTGCGGCTTTGGCTTCGGTGAGCTCTGGCAGTACAGAATCTGCGTTGTGTGACCCGTGCTTTCTTGAGAACCCGGCGGTGGTGACAATTGAAATATCGAACTGGCCTAGCGCCTCGGCAGCGAAGTTCTGCGAACCGCGATGTGGCGTCGCCGTGTCCGACTTTGCTTAACGGACATCGAGGGATGTGCTGCTCGCTGCAAGTCATGTAAATGCAACTGCGTCGACCGCCCACTGTTCAGCGCTGAATGTGTGTTTGGTGTGCTGTGCTTAAAACGAGTGGTGCAGCCGTGCAGCGGGGGTGGCGGAGGAGTAGAGTGGCTTAGGGGCTTCGTTTGCGCGTTCACAGACATGTGCTCCCGTCTTGGTCTCATTAGCGGCTGTCGCGGGAATGTGGTGTGCTAGCTACTTGCCTAGTATGAAGTTTACGACGCTAACACACAGCATGTTCACGTTTTCCCGCGCTATATGTGATTTGCATGACGGCCGATTTGAAAACGAGACATATGTCTGTGTTCTTTGCGTTTGTGTGTTGTAAATTACTTTCTGTTGTGGAAGTTCTGGGAGTCTTATTACGCAAGGAGTGTGAACGTAAACATAAACACGTGTGTCTGAAATTTTTAATTACCCATAATACCCTTTACGACTGATAAGTGGGCTACACGGCCTGTGTGAATCAGCTACCGTACGTTGCGACGCTCTTCCGTGCTGTAGACGGATGCATGGTGTGCGATTATTTCTGTACTGTTGTAAAAACCATTTGTTTATTCACTCAATACAAATGTGCGGCTTCTTCGCCGCAGTACATTTTAGTTACGCGGTGAAGCATACTAAAAGTGGGAGGGGGCTGCTATCAGCCAGCATAGTATGTCCACTTAGGCGACCTGAGAGGCGGCGGGTGCGCGAGTGTATAATTAAAGAACTCTTATTATGTCCAGTAACAGTGGCCCCTTTTCACTTTTAGTATGCTTCACCGCAGTACATTGCTTAGGCTTCACCGCGATATATTAGTGTATTGCGAGAAAGATAATCGTAAAAAGCCTGATTATGCAATGTTTCTTTTGTAGCTTGCTACACCACAAAACAGTGGCGTAAATAAGCATCGTGCAGTAAAGCATACTAAGAGTGGAAAGGGCACATAGGTTTACACTGTGCTCATTATTTTCAATTGTGACATAATTTACAAATGCATCTGTACTCGTGGTAAGCTTCATTGACAATTCTTCATATATTACAAATTCATATTGCAGGGAAGCTTACTAAAGCACATTCGCCATTATGGTTCGTGTTGTTCACCTTCAATGCAGGAGCACAATGCAGATTCTTGCCCCTGCTTTTGGCTGGACTGCACATGCTCTTTGAGAATTGATTCATTGTTCGTAAGTGCACTGGTACTTTACTCTAAACTGGAGGGCTCAAGTTGATATGAAAGCACAATTTTTATTAAGGGGATAAGATGTTGCCGAGATGGTTGCAGCACAGCTTTTTTTTTTCTTCCAGGCACCTTTTCTACTTGAAGCTGCCATTGCAGTGTTTCGAGCCTCTTTGAACCAGCACATAGTGTATATAAAAATTGGACACTGATTGGGAACATAACCCACGTTCATGCCTATCTATAGTAAAAAGATGTAGCACGACCAGACAAAATAAAAGAAGGGGGTGGGCTGCAGCAATACTAAGTGTTAAATGGTGCTTTATCCTTTCCCTTGAGCTTTCTGTTTTTGTGCTTTCTATAGATCCTCCGCAGTAACCACGCGAGTGCCGAACTTGAGCTTGTTGGTTTCAAGTCTCATAGTTGTTACTAACAGAGCAGTGTGATAAACGAACAAGGGCTTGGAGGCATCCGTTCACCTTGCTTGCCTCATGGTGCTGCTTCATAAGCACCGTGAGCATCCAGGCCAACTAGGAGGGGAGGTTTGTTGCAATCGTTTCTGAAGTGTAATGCCACCAAACCAACAGTGCTCTCAATGACAGCTTTTGGACAGTAGAATGCTTGCACCCAGCAAAGTCCTAAGAAGGAAGCATTCAGGATGTGCAGAGTAGGCTTTTGAAGCTGGCAGCATTACTGAAGGGGCTTTGCCCATCTGCCCGCTTTATAGATACACAAAGATGATTTGCTCTTTAAGAGGGATTGTTTCAGAGGTCGTTACATGGCAACAGTGCTGGGTGTTTAGTAGCTTGTCTTTGCTCACTGTTAATAATCTGTTCCTTCTCCAGCGCCCCTGTGGAAGTGCCTACTTTCTGGACACAATGTGCTCTCCATGCATGCATGCATTTTTAGCTTGTAAAGATGTCTATTGCCCCATACCTCAAGCTGGTCCTTGCTGATGTCACCCAAGAAGGCATTGGGGTTGTTGGAATCGCACCGCTGGCACGAGTTGTTGGAACCTCAGTGCTGACGCCCGTTATTGCAAATGGGTCGCAAGCCCCAAGGGTAGCGTTGGCCTGGCGGCCTGGGGCACTGGAAGCATCCGAAGGTCCCGGCAAAGCATGAGTCGACTGGTAACAGAACAACTGGTTTATTCTAACATCGCAAAAGAGCGCGCGGTCAGGTCGACCGAAGTGGAGAGACGGGAGAGCACGTAACTCAACGGATGAAATCGGAGCCTCTCTCTTGGCGTCTGGGGGCAGCTGCTCTTATACTTTCGCAGTTGAGGGCAAGAAGGAAGGCCTCGTGACGAGACCACGTGACGGCGGGTACGGACAGACTGAGAGACACGTTGAGACGAGTGTAGTGACGCATCGCCAAGCTGGCGCCTGTCAGACCTCCTCGCTCCACACTTGGGGAGCTCCTCTCCCCGGCTGCCGCGCTTTGACAAGCGTGGGCACACACACACACACGCACACACGAAGACACGTGGCACTGAAACACGCCTGGACGCGCTTGGCGGGGAGACTGCGGGAGCTCCGAACGGGCCAAAATGTCCGCCGCTTTGAACGAAGCTCCGGCGTCCGTTGCATTCGCGCCGGCTATACCGCGCGTTGTAGGCGAAACGTAACAGGGTGTATGGCAATGTACACTTACAAAACACTGATGATACCAGTGAAACCAAATTAATGGAGCTGCTGTTCTTTTTTTGTCCACTCCATCCTTGTTAGTTACAATGAGCAATGTCCGAACAGAAGGCATATGTAGTTGGTCGTGCATAGCCTGCACGCTAAGACTTGTTGGCATGTTATGACCTTAGCACAGTGTTTATATGTAAAAACCTTTTGATGTGTTGATGACTTCCTTCTCTATCATACTTTGCCTGATGGAGCCAGCAAGTGGGTCAACCAGATGTTCAACAGGCTTCCCACTAGTTTTCCCAGTCTCCTTTACCAGGGTGCTGCTCATAGATATGTTTTCTTGACCTTGCACTGCACTTCAACCATGGCCACACCTGCTAAACCTATAGCATGCGATCAAAAAGTGCTATACATCATGTTGCTCCAAACTCGTGACATGTGCTACAAGGCCTTGAGGAACACCCTCATTTATTTACGTCCTCATCGTACTGTACGAAGCTTTGCATGATAAGTGCGACAATTAACATCTGCTGGTTTTTCAGTGTTAGTCCTGTCCAGCTTGATGAAAGCTATCCCGAGTGTTTCAAAAGCAAACGACCGCTGCTGGACAAGAAGTGCTTAAAGCATGGTCACTATAACCACATATGTCACACGAAATGAAGAAGGCCAATGAGTATACAGGCAGTTTACTTTATATCCAACAAGCTTGGTTCTCCCTTTGCTAGTGAGTAAACTCAACTTGCCTCGAATACATGGCCTGTGACAAACTATGTGCCAGATGCTGTGTCCCCTGCAAAGCTGAAGATGTGTACGAGATCCTGACACCCTGCAGTGGCTTCTACACTGGGCTACTATAAAAACAACTGCCTTTACTAATATGCAAATAACATGAAAACGTGCAGAAATTTGCCTATTCATTGGACCCAACTGCAGGTGCAAGCCACTCTTCCACCAGATGTGTGTTGTTCACAGAAACTGGAGCTATACAAATGCAGATAAAAACAATGATGTTTGAAAGTATAGTAGAGTTGAACTACATTCTGCACAAGCAGTGCTATCTGCAGCGCTGGTACCTTATAGCCACAATTCATGGCTGCACCACCATTCAAAGGCACTATTCTTGAATTATTAACTTCTATTATATTTATGGTGGCCATATATTGCAATTACATATTATCCACATTGTGTGCCATATGGTCAAATGTCAATTATAATAGCCATTCCTAATCTGACATGCAACAAAAGAGCTAATATAGGCAACAAATTGCAATTCAAAGAGACAAAAGACAACCAGTGCACAGGTTAAGTGACAGACTTCCTTTTATTGAAATGTCGCATGTGTCATGCCACCAGCAGTGGGTAGCAATCTTTCAAGCTTTGGTGTGACGCTGTAAAACGACCTTGGACACAAAAAACAGACACCATATTGTACAGAATGAAAGGGCAAGACTCCATCTAAGAACAGTCTATGGCACCACAAACTTGACATGGTGTAAAAAGTGTTGACATGCCCTGCCCATAAAGACAAAGCAACAAACGCAGAAAACACGCCTTAAATGCAATGTGCAGAGTCTGAAACCAAGAAAAAACAACCCGAAAAAGGTTTCGCCAAGTCTTTCAACGATTAAAATTGTCAAACTGTCTCATCAGTTCTTACCTTGGGAAAGGGCCCTATGCTGAACTGGATCAAAGACTACCTTACTTACCGCACTCAATTTGTAGAAGTCAACCAGCAATATTCCATGAAATCTAGCATAAGATCCGGAGTTCCACAAGGAAGTGTTCTGGCTCCAGTTTTATTTCTCATATACATTAATGATCTGCCTTCTAATATTCCAGTCAACGTTAGACTTTTTGCTGACGATTGTGTTCTATATCAGGTAATCAATTCTCATAATGACCATGTGGCCTTGAACGACGCTTTGTCACTTGTGTACAAATGGTGTAACGAATGGCAAATGACTTTAAATATTAAAAAATCAGCTATTTTATCAATTACTAGAAAAAAGCTCGCATCAGAATTTAACTACACTATAAATAACGCCACACTTAACAAAGTAAAGGAGTACAAGTACCTTGGCTTAACATTAACACACGATTTCAGATGGGAGCGCCATGTTAACAACGTTGCCTCGACCGCACAAAAAAATTGTTTTTCCTGAACAGACGTCTTAGACTAGCACCCCCAAACACAAAACTACTAGCTTATAACACATTTGTCAGATCTGTATTAGAGTATGCTAACGTTGTTTGGTTTCCTTTCACCAAAGAACTCATTAACAAACTAGAAGCAATTCAAAGGAAGGCACTAAGATATATTTACAACAAACATAGGTTAACAGACTCACCCACAGAATTGCTAAAACAGGCCGGTATACTGACCTTACAAAAACGAGCCAAGCTTGCACGATTAAAATTTATGTATCAACTTATTCATAATGAATTGAAAATAGACAGTTCCAAATACTTATCTTTAGCACAAACACGACTCACCCGACATAAACATTCACTATCATTAAACGAACACTCATTTCATACGAAAAGCCATAAGCATTCGTTTTTCCCTTTAATGACACGTGAATGGAATAAGCTGGACCCTAGTATTACAGGCAGCCCATCGTTTACTTTTTTGACATTAGCCGAAAATGAATTGCGTGCTTCACAATTATGATGTACCTGTGTCACCATCTATTTTTGTGCCATTTTATTTCATTAGATTGTGTACATAATCACAATTTCTTTAACGACACCTTAAACGTATCTTATGGATTACTACCTCTTGTGTATACCTCACTTTTATAACTTGTATTACTTGCCATTACTGAGTACTATTGTTTATTTACGCAAATTTACTTCTTTTCTTGTTGTAATTATTGCTTACCACCATAGATATTTGACAGACTACCTCATTACCCCTTGTTACTCTTAAATTTAATGCTATGCATTATTGTATAATTTATGCCTACCATTTTGTTCACCTTTGTAAATTTTCTACCTTTGATTACCTGTTGTTTTTTTCTCGTAACATTATTACAGTGTATAACGTTACTTTTCTGCCTAGTACATTGTCTGCCTCTGCTAACTGCATGTCTAATCTTATTATTGTGCTAATTATTATTGTTACACTGCAAGATAACTATGTATGCCCTTCCTGTTATGATCCCTGATGGGATCGACAGCATGAATAAATAAATAATAAACAATGAACCTGCACAGCTGAAAAGGAAGGAAAGTCCAATAGCAGGGCTGCAGAAAATGTCACCGAATAAATATACTTTGCTTACCAACGATACCTATGGTTTAGTTGTGGTCTGTGTATAAACTAATTGTGTACAAAGTTTTCTTGTTTAGAATGGTTTAGCAGAGAGGAAAAAATGACCATAAGAGCACCAGGTGTATGCATAGTCTACACACGAAAAGCCACTGCTTTCTTATATATTTTTTCTCTACTACTATTCATGAGTATTTAAGTGCCGTAATAGCATGGCTAACATCCTGCTGCAAAACACAAAATTGGGCAAGTTGTGGCATAAAGAAAATTGCAGCTTCATAATGTGAAACAATGATGCAGTAGCTGGTGAAATATGCGCAGGAAGCTTACTTCATGCAGTGTTTCTTGAAGTGAACACTTGCCAATGCAAGTCACTAATCTCCATAAAAAAGTCAAATAAGTAAGATTCGTATTTCTTCGTGGGAGTTGGGCCTCCCAGTGTTGAAGTGGAAGGACTTGGCTTATCTTACTCCTCTTTCATATCCGGACTTGGCCACTGGTCTACACCAAAATAACCCTTTAGCTTCTTACAGCTGAATTCGTTTTGGTTTTCTCAAATCTATATTTGGGCTACCCATTGCTAGGTCTCACGCTTAATCAAAGAATGAATCTTTGAAATGAATCAATTCTCAAAGAGCATGTGCAGTCCAGCCAAAAGCAGGGGCAAGAATCTGCATTGTGCTCCTGCATTGAAGGTGATTAACACGTACCATAATGGCGAATGTGCTTTAGTAAGCTTCCCTGCAATATGAATTTGTAATGTACAAAGAATTGTCAATGAAGCTTACAGCGAGCATAGATGCACTTGCAAATTATGTCACAATTGAAAATAATGGGCACAGTGTAAACCTATGTGCCCTTTCCACTCTTAGTATGCTTTACTGCACAATGCTTATTTACACCCCGGTATTGCGGTGTAGCAAGCTACACAAGAAACGTTGCATAATTAGGCTTTTTACGATTATCTATCTCGCAATACACCACTATTTCGCGGTGAAGCATACTAAAAGTGAAAAGGGGCCACTGTTACTGGACATAAGAGTTCTTTCATTATACACTCGCGCACCCGCCGCCTCTCAGGTCGCCTAAGTGGACATACTATGCTGGCTGATAGCGGCCCCCTCCCACTTCTGCGGCGAAGAAGCCGTACATTTGTATTGAGTGAATAAACAAATGGTTTTTACAACAGTACAGAAATAAACGCGCACCATGCATCCGTCTACCGCACGGAAGAGCGTCGCAACATACGGTAGCTGATTCACACAGGCCGTGTAGCCCACTTATCAGTCGTAAAGGGTATTATGGGTAATTCAAAATTTCAGGCACACGTGTTTATGTTTACGTTCGCACTCCTTGCGTAATAAGACTCCCAGAACTTCCACAACAGAACGTAATTTACAACACACAAACGCAAAGAACACAGACATAAGTCTCGTTTTCTAATCGGCCGTCATGCAAACGACATATAGCGCGGGAAAACGTGAACATGCTGTGTGTTAGCGTCGTAAACTTCATACTAGGCAAGGAGCTAGCACAGCACAATCCCGCGACAGCCGCTAATGAGACCAAGACGGGAGCACATGTCTGTGAACGCGCAAACGAAGCCCCTAAGCCACTCTACTCCTCCGCCGCCCCCGCTACACGACTGCACCACTCGTTTTAAGCACAGCACACCAAACGCACATTCAGCGCTGAACAGTGGGCGGTCGACGCAGTTGCATTTACACGACTTGCAGCGAGCAGCACATCCCTCGATGTCCGTTAAGCAAAGTCGGACACGGCGACGCCACATCGCTGTTCGCAGAACTTCGCTGCCGAGGCGCTAGGCCAGTTTGATATTTCAATCGTCACCACCGCCGGGTTCTCAAGAAAGCACGGGTCACACAACGCAGATTCTGTACTGCCAGAGCTCACCGAGGCCAAAGCCGCACTGCCGCACCGCCACTACTCACGGCTTTCCGCCAAGTAACACACAACCTACAACCAACACACAAGCAACGCAAGCATAAAACCCCATTAGCGCGATTTCGTGCGCGACAGCGACGAGCGACGGGTTCGCGCGACGGATCGGGCCGTCGCTTGAACAGATCGCTCAGCCTTGTCGCGCGATCGCTCGGTTTTGCAAATCTAGAATTCGTCGCTCGTCGCCCGGAAGTGCTATGAGCGACTAGCCAATAGCGCAAAGCCGGAACTGGATGTACATAACTCCAGTACTTCCGATTGTCGCACGGAACGAGCAAACGATTGAATTTTTATACGTGCAAGGATAAGAACCTACTGCAAGACTTTCAGAAATATTTTATGCTGCTTTTTACAGTAATATACATCAACTTAAGTTAATAAAGCACGCGTCACGCTAGTTTCGGCCCCTATATTGCTGCCCTCATACCGGCAACACTGGGGAGACGTCGCTCGAAGTCATCGCTCGCATGGGGTGCAACTTGTAGGCGACGAGCGAACGCGACAGCCATCTCCATCGCGTCGCTTGTCGCTGTCGCGTGCAAGATCGCTTGCATGGGGTTTATACTTTAATCACATGTGCAATGTTGAACAACGCGCGGTCCAGAGACCGATCACGCCGATGACGAACACGCCGCGGCGTCGCTCGGCGCCAGCATCGCGCCTTCTCAAAAATCCCTAAACGATGCTGTCCCTAGGCACCTAGGATCAGGTCACGTGAGGGATTTTTGTACGACAAATAGACGCACGCTGACTACAGTGACGGGGCCCGGCACTTTAACATCTGCACTACAGTGACGGGGCCCGGTACTTTAACATCCACACTACGGTGACGGGGCCCGTCGCTTTAACAACAACACTACACCGACGGGGCCGTCACTACATAGAGTTTCTCACTATAACACCTAGAGGGTAATCTGGCGCCACCGTCTATGGGATTCTTAAGGGGGCACCGTGCCGTCATGGGAATGACGGTATATGTGTCTGCGAGGCTCGTGTTGGCTGGTGTTGTAAGAGGCTTCGTCTAAAACGTGGATATGGCTACGCAAATAACGCGTTCTCAAAGTAAAATCTTCATAAAATGTTTCCATTCACGCATATTATAATAATATATGGGGTTTTACGTGCCAAAACCACTTTCTGATTATGAGGCACGCCGTAGTGGGGGACTCCGGAAATTTTGACCACCTGGGGTTCTTTAACGTGCACCTAAATCTAAGTACACGGGTGTTTTCGCATTTCGCCCCCATCGAAATGCGGCCGCCGTGGCCAGGATTCGATCCCGCGACCTCGTGCTCAGCAGCCTAACACCATAGCCACTGAGCAACCACGGCGGGTTCACGCATATTACAACTTTACTCACCCACGATGCATGACCAAGCGAAGAAAAGCAAGAACAGACGACCAACTGTTTCAAAGCGAGCGCGAACCTTGTCGTCTGTTCTCCAACTTTAGCGGCCCGCTGATAGTTTTCACGTAACATGTAGTCGTACACACTATAACAAGTTCTCATAGTTAAACAAAACATGTTTTCGCGTAATAATAAAGCTAAAACAGCTTTTCACGTGCTGTTCTAGTAGAAAATGAATCAGTGTGACAGACGGAACGGTACTTGCCAAGTGCGTCTTCAAGGTGTCCTGTCTCTACGAAAACGATGCCAATCCGAATCCACAATATACCGGCATTCCCATGCATACCACAGCGCAGCAGCGCCAGATTTCCCTCTAGGTAATGTAGTGAGAAACTCTATGCGTCACTATAACGATGTCGGTATTGGGGGCGAGGACGACTTACGGAGTCGCCATCTGTCGGAAGCGCCTCACATGCGTCGGCGTTAAATAAAGGTTAAATAAACATACTACGCGGCAGCCCTCCTGAACAATTTTGCAAGTACTCTCGAAATGGCAGTATTTTACCTTTAAAATAATCATGTTGGACAAACAGAAAGCACAGAATGGTTTACAAACGCTATCTCTTTGCCTACTACGTACAGTAAGCTGGGACACTGCGAGCGGTCGCCGCAATCGATTCCACCGAACCGGTTTGCGTGAAACGTAAGCAATCGCTGAGAAAACTATGTGAAATATGTTCTTATAGTGGGATGGCTGTCTGTGTAACTAAATGTAGCATAACAGAATGAAGCTGCAATGCAGCGATCGCACGGGTTCGCGGTGACCGACTTCGCGTCTGCATGCATGTCCTCGCGCGATGTTTCGCTTTCGCTCCGAGCACGTTTTCGCACCGTGCCGTGAGCTTTATGCCGCAGCATATGAGCATTTGACAGTACGCAAGCAACCATTGTTGCATGGACACTATCGGAGCTGTTCAAAAATAATTTCGTTATAGCTAGGGTCTTCGACGCCTACAGTGATGTTCCATCGCGATGATCCAGTCTTAATTTTCTTTTTCTTTTCTTCTAAAGTCTTGGAAGCTTCAATATCATTATTTCTCAAATTTCATCGAACTGCATGTTTATCGGTCTTCTAAGCGAGCAATTACCCGCTGCTTCTTTTTCTTAATTCAGTAGAATATTCATTGTCTGGTGCTACACAAGCAGGAACATGTGCCGTGCCTTTTTTTAATGTGTTTTTACCGCTCCCCTTCCATTAGAGTGAAGTCTCTTTCTTTATTATAATCATCATAGGTGTTACAGTGCATACGCAAAGGTTGTACATTCGTGGACAAGTATACTGCACGGGAGTTGCTGACATCATGAAATTCACGTGGTGTTGTGGACAGCACTGGAATAAAATACCGCGGTCCGTGAAGTGCTCGGCATCCCCATAGGCGCCAGCACCGAGAAGCTCATGCAGCTGGGGGTCCACAACACCTTCGATTAGGTTGGGTCACAGAAGTTAGTCCAGGTTGTCAGGGTCGGTTCCTCGCCTGCGGGGAGGCGGATCCTGGAGGCGCTGGACTTTAACCCGTCAGGGAAAGGTGATGCGTGCTCGACGCGTGGTTGCGGGAGGCCGTCACGGTCTCGCCGTTCCCGCGCACCGTGCACCCGCAACGCAATGTAGGCACACGCCGGGCCCGAGCGGCCGCACTTCTCGGATCCGTCGCCGACGATCCACGATCGGTCAAGTGCCGGTCCCGTCTGTGGTTAAGGAGACGGGCCCCGTCACTGCAGGGCTGATGTTAAAGCGCCGGGCCCCGTCACTGTAGTGTATATGTTAATGTACCGGGCCCCGTCACTGTAGTGTATATGTTAAAGTGCCGGGCCCGGTCACTGTAGTACAGATGTTAAAGTGCCGGGCCCCGTCACTGTAGTGCATATGTTAAAGTACCGGGCCCCGTCACTGTAGTACAGATGTTAAAGTGCCGGGCCCCGCCTGTTGCAGGAGTGTCACTCGACGAGGTTACGAGCTCGAAGCTGTGGTCAGATTCTTCGTTAGCGTTCCGTAATTCTCTTCGCACGGGCGCGGTATGTTGCAAAAGCCGCTTTCGCGATCTATCGTCGCGACGGTAGATCGGGTTTCTTTATTATAAGTACTGATCCAGCTGTAGGGCACATGTAACCGACAAACGGAAGTCTCAGGAGAGCACCTGAGATTATAATAAAGCAGGCGGCGCGGGAACTCCAGGGCACCCAAGGGACAGTGGGGGGATCAAAGATCGAAGCAGTACGGTACGTAGGTTGGGGCCGCCGCGGCAGGTGTGTGCCAGGGAGTTCGCACGGACAGCTCCCCTGGCATGCGCAGCAGTGCCTCGCAAAATCGAGATACTTTAAACCCAGCTGCGCCCGTGATCTTTCTTTTGCCGCGGTGCAGTGAGCACGATTAACGAGAATAATATGGAGGGCATCCGGTGCAGTCGCGAATGCGTCATGGCAAATGTAGCTCGCGTCGCCTGGCGTGTACAGTAATATCAGAGTTGGTTGTATGAACGTTATGCATAATACGTTTTGTTACGGTACCTTAACGGAATGGGTCTAGAGGACGGTGTTGGTACATATTTCGTACCGCCCTAATCCTATACCCCACCCCCTTTTTTTTATGTATAAATACAATTCCTTGCCATGGCGGATCATAGCCTCCTTTATTTTTGAAAAATAGAGGAGGCTATGGACGGATTGACCAGTTAAAGTTGTCAGCTTGTCAGTAACTGCCATAGGAATCACTGTATTAAACACAATTCCACGATCGGATTGTTTACTTTCATTTTTTCTTGTAACACTGAGGACTACATAGAACTTTATTTTGTATATGTGAGAGAAGTATGTGGATGTCACGAGCTTAAGCCAATGTGCGATACACAGACAAAGCAGCTGCTACATGAACTGCATTGAGGGCCACACAACACATATGTAATTAAAGGTGCAAAATATAGGGGGAAGCTTCAAAATACGCTCTGTAGCACTGCAAAGTATAACATATATTGTATGTGTCCAATAAATGTTCAAAAAAACAATGCATCAATGTCCCATTTGCCTTCAAGTTTATTATCAAGTTCAAGTTTACTGATGTTTATTATGAGCATATGTACAACAGGAATCTACTGACACACCCGCAGTCAAGGTGGCTGTTCGAGGTGTGCTGGCTGCCTCAGTGTAAGAAAAAGAAAGTGGGTGAATGTCGACACCAGTGCCACTGCTTCTTGCCTCTGAGCTGCACGTGCCTCCGCAGCATCTTTGTGCACAAGTGTGCTGGCGTGGCGAGGCGTAGGAGTCATCCGAGAGAAAGAGTATTGTTTACATGGAGAAGTGGCTGTTCACATTGCCTGTCGCTTTCCCTCAAATGTTTCCTTGGCGACTAGGGTGACACGCCCGCAGTCAAGGTGGCTGTACGGGGTGTGCTGGCTGCCTAAACAAAAGAAAAAGAAAGAAATTAGATGAATGTCGATACCAGTGCTATTGCTTCTTGCCTCTTACCTGCATTTGCCTCCACGGCCTCTTGGCTTGTGGAGTCTGTATGAGGGAGCTGCTGTAGCTAGGTGTAGGCATTGTCTAAGCAAAAAGAAAAGGCCATTCAAATGGGGAATTATGGAAATAAATGCAGTTGTTATGTCTGCTTCTTGCACTCTTCTTGCCTAATGTTTTCAAACATAGTGTCCAGTACACACCAGCACTTTGACTGCTGCTGCTTTTTACCTCCAGGTGTTGCTGCGAGATCCTTAGTATGGCTGCGTGCAGCATTGTAACACTTGGTGGAGGCACTTGAAGTGGTAGCCAAAAATATAAAGAATCATCCTTGTCTGCATGAATGCGTTCTATTTCTAAATGCAGTGGTAACTATCACTATTAGTGCAAGGCCCCCCCACATCTATGCGGCAAGTGCCATAGCTCGAAACTGAACTTTTTCCTTCAGTGTTTCACAAGGTGTCTGATATGTCCACATTAGATGTGATGTGTTTGTTTTTATTTATCCCAATGTGGAGAGAGCATCATTATATTGTTTCTTTATTTTTGCATGTCTTGTGTTTTGGTTTATTTCTGAATTGATCAAGCAGCAGTCTCATGATGCTGAAGTGACTTGTGTAATGGCAATCAGCTTTTGTTTTGCAGAAAAACAACGCATTTCCTGACCCATTGTTTGACATCCCCTCACTCGCAAAATTTTGCAGAGTATTCTACCTATACTGACTTGCTTGACCTCCACTAAAGAGTCTCGCATTTTCAAATACGACTCTTTCCTTAAAATCACTCGACGCTTCTCATAATTTCTGTACCTTGGGCTTCTGATACTCTGCATTCACCATTTTTGCTTGTTTCTGACTAGAAATGTCTTCTTTAATTTAGAGCTTAAATTTTACCTTTGGAACACACGGAAAGGCTTGCCATTGCATATCTGCATAAAAGGGAAACATGTTTCATAAAGCATTTGCAAAATCCAATTGAAGATTGATGAATGCAGCTTGCAGTGTGATATGGCTGAATGAGCCATAAAAGTAACTAATCTCACTTGGTAAATTAGAGCACATATTAGTGTGATGTACATGATACATTACACTAATGTGGAAGGTTCTCTTGCTTATATAGCAAAATAATCGGTGTGCGAGAAAAAAATTATTTTTGCATACC